>NC_050080.1:33836561-34178804 GCF_009764565.3 Dermochelys coriacea
CAGTTGCTAAGTTACAGAATATGCAGCCATTGTCTGGGGTCCTGGCAGCTAGACCACACTCAGACCCAATCCTCGAGAGGTCTCTGCAAAGATCAAACACTGTTATCCCACCACCTGGTTAATCGTGCAACACATGCACGAGGCATACACACAATATTCATACAAATCATTAAGACCCCCCCACTTCATCACAATCTCTAATTAATATTAGGACTTATTTTTCTGTTTATTTAAAAGTACCATCTGGACACCTGAGAGACTTTATAATCAGTCTAGACGTGAGGTTTCATGGAGGTATTTTGGTTTTCAGGATAAGGCACTGGACTAAGAGTAGGAAAGTTAATGAGAATTGAGATCCTATTACTCTTGGGGATGCAAAGTAGCTATAGCCATGTCAGTCCCAGGATATTAGAAAGAAAAGGTGTGTGAGGTAATAGCTTTTAATGAACCAACTCCTTGTCTCTATCACCAACAGAAGTTGGTCAAATAAAATATATTACCTCCCCCACCTTATTTCTCTTGGGCTCTTTTTAGAAAATTTCAGTCACTGTATTAAGCGGAATATTTTGGCTGGACCTTTAAGCAGAGGCAGGTGGATTTCAGAACCAGGCTATTTCAGTTGGGACCAGATAGGAAACAATATTTCATCTATGCAACCTGAGGGAATGATGGAGATCATCCGGCCTCAGGTTTTCCTCCCTGGACCACATCAGGAGGGGATTTATGAAGGTGTTCAGTCGTGGCCTAACACTGTTTCAATGGTAAAGCCTTCACTGGTCTTGATGGGAGCCGAGTTGGGCACATTTGAAATGCCATCTTTAGGCATGGAATGTCAATGCCCCTTGTGGGCTGTGATGTGAGTGAGTCATGCACTGCAGCACCATGGCAGTTATGGGAACAGAGCAACTCAATGATACACAGTCAAATTTACTCACCAGGGCAGGACATAACCAGTAGTGCAAAGGGAAATGTAGAGTTGCAGGACTCTGTCTCTCTGTCTGGCTGTCTGTTGTCATATATACCCCTCTGTCTATCCATGTAGGCTGAGATTTTAATGCTACTGAAGGTATTAGATTGGCCTATTCTCAGTAATTTAAATAAGAACTGGGTGTCTAAATGACCATGGTGGATTGGAAATCTTCTCCTTAATGTGTCTATAAAATCTATGCTTTGAGCAGGGGGTTGGACTAGTTGACCTCCTGAGGTCTCTTCCAACCCTAATATTCTATGATTCTATCAGCTATTATTCATCTGTCTAACCACGTCATTCATTTTTCTGCCTCTCTGTCTGTCCACTAACTTTTCTAATAATCTCCAGCTAGCATCGGTATATTGGTCAAGGTATGTATTTGTAATGTGTCCAGTCACACTGTTTTCTAGGCACTGATTCCCTTCTCACTTACCTTGGTATAAATTAGGAATAACTCTATATGAGTCAATGAGTCTGAAATTTCTCTTGTTCACCTCAGAGTAAAGCTGGAGTAAACTCTTTGAAATAACTGGGGGTGCTTTTCCTCTCTCTGTGTAAATCAGGGGTAATCTGTAGTGGAGTTAGAGCTGACTGAACATTCTTCATATTTTTTTCCACCAAGAAATGGGGTTTCATCAAAAATAAACTTTTTCAAATGAAAATGTAATTTCTGAATATTTTTTAAAAGTTTTTATACAGGATATTCCTACATGAAACAATATTTGTTCAATTTCATTATGAACTGAACATTTTCATTTTATTTCACTTTTGTACATTTTGGATTTTTCACACCTACCTTTTTTTCTTTTTTAACTACTAAATCCATTTTTAGGTTTTATTTTGTTTGTTTGCTATTTTTTTCTTTTATTTTTCTTCCCTTTCCTTCAGTGCTCCCTATTCTTCAGCTCACTGAGAAAACCCATGAAAAAAATGTGTTTGTTCTTTGGGTGATTGCTTACATTGGGATGCAGGTGTAATTTTCAGACCAGTTCTCAAGGGACACTGAAGGTACAAGTCTAGGCTGAGGCACACAAACCAAGTCCACAACTGCAGAGTTCCCAAAGATATAAAATTTATTACGCTTGAGCATGGTGCCCCTCTGCTAGTCAGGAGGGGACCCTGAATGCAGTTTATACAGAGATTATATACCTTTTAGTAAAGCATGTTGCCCTCGTGCATCGGAAACCTTAGCCAATAGACAAACCCCTTTCTTATCTTCCACCTATCCCTGCTAGGTACATTCCCCGTGCTAAACTATTACTTTAACTATACACCATAGCCCTGATGCAATACACCAGTAACTTTTCTTATCAAGATGGGAGGCCCACATCAAAAGAGCAGGAGGCAGGGAGTTAGGAACAGGTGAAAAACAGACAGGCTGGAAACAAGTGGAAGAGTTTTCACAGGAATGCAGTATCTAAGGAACACTCCTCCTGGTGCATGATATGCTTGCTTTTAGACAATGGTGGGCCCCAAACCAAAATGGAGTCACATATGCTAACTTTTCCTTAACAGTCTCCCCTTTTCTTTTGTATGTCAGTAAGCTATATTGGGGCTGAGTAACCGCGATGCAGGGTTAGCAGTTGCTGACAGCACATACTACAACATTGTAGGCATACAAAAAATTACACAAAAGCAATAACAGCCAAAAGAATTAAATACAAAATATGCCATCCCCAAACACCCACATCCGGTAGCCATGAGGTGAGCCAGTTCCAGACCTCCTTGTCGAGGCTGACGTAGTGGAATAGGGCTGCCTGCCGCATGAGGATGTGGATGTCAGTTTCCATCCTGTGATGCTGATTTACAAATACACAACAGCTTGAGTTAACCAGAGCACAAACCCCGCCCTGGTTTGCAAGGAGATAATCCAAGGCTAGGCGGTTTTGCAATGTAATTTGGGATAGCTGAATTACTTCAATTTGAAGGGCAGATAAGGCGCCTGCAGTAGCATTTGCCATTAATTCCAAAGCAGCTAAAATGTTAATGATAGCTTTTTTAAACTCGCTTACTCCTAACCATGGCAGAAACTAATGCCCAAAGGAGTGAAAGCCTGTGGGCCATTGAGAAAGAGGGTTTAAAGGAATACTTTGTCGGTTTCTCCATACTAGATTGCGGATCTCTCCCTGGGTCAGGGTCTGGTGTACTGTCACGGCGGGTACTATAGCCCTTAAGGTACATGTACCATAGCATCCTGCCGGGAGAATCTTATAGGCTGTGTGATTGCATAACCAATACCAGCCAGACCCCTCAGGGACTGGCCATGGGGCCCCGGAGTAGGAGGAGGGGCCTACTGTACCAGAGCTGAGCTGAGTGGTGTCCTTGCACCCCACAAAATTCCCCACAAAAACTGTATTTTCCATGCCCTTACATCATGACACACATAAAGCATAATTACCCTGGGCCACCATATCAATAGACCATCTTTGGATCGTAACATTCCAGTTAAATGTAGTGTTTGCCCATAGCTTAGCTTGGAGTGTTCGATTAAGAGGGATAGGTACCTCTACCAATGGGACTCCCTGACCCAAATATATGGGGGTATGAATACAAATCCAACACTGCGTTTGATTTACACCCTGTTTTATGGCACGGGTTAAATTCAAAAAGCTATTGCCCTCCCATCCTTGTACTGGACTTGGGAATAGGGAGAGGAACCCCCAGGCAAACCATACCAATGTCGGCATCCTCTTCTATATCATACAAAAAAAACACCACCACCAATGTAAGTCCTAGTGGGCTGTAAAGGTCCCAATAGCTGGAAAGCTCAGTTCATGGGTTGGTAGTGGCATTCATTCATGAAGTGGCTTATCCGATGGCTTGTCAGGGTCAGATGGGGGTCCCAGTGCCAACTTAACATAACTATGATAGATCCAGGAACCTTTACCTGCAAAGGAGTGGTGGCAGATGGTGGGAGTAATATTCGTGGCTGTAAGGCGTTTTTGGTATTCATCATCCGGAAGACAATTAGAGAGGACAGTGCATTCTGATGGTACTTGCCCACAAGCACAGATTCCAGCCCCTGGAATAAACCCACCCCACCACTTCACTCCACATTCCCAAGAATACATCCTGCAACTCTCTCCCTGCCAATGTACAATGCTCTGTCTTTGCCATCAAGGCCAATTCTCGATGGTTTTTGTAGTCAGGAACCCTTGGATCGTGGTAGTTTCAGCAGAGCGGGCGTTCCTTCTTTTCTTTTGGAACAGTCGTAGTTTTGCATTATACAGGGGAGAGCACGTCACCCTGTAGTGCTTTGGTTTCTTTAGCAAATACTGAATGCAGGTTAGCTCTGTCAGTGGACAAGGGAGAGTTACTAGCACTTCACCTTGTCCTTTCCCCTGCTGTCCAAAAGGAGGAAAGAAAAAACCCAGAAGGAGGGACAGGCTGAGCAGTAGTCGAAGTGAAGTCATCTTGAGGTGGAGGGGTCTTTTAACAATAAGAAGCATGGGTCCAGGCAGTCAGTCCTTGGCACTTCACAGCGGTGTTGGTAGTTAGCAGGACTTAATAAGGGCCTTTCCAGCATGGGGCCAGAGTAGTCTTTCGTTGATGGACCTTTATGTAGACCCAGTCACCTGGTTTTAACAAATGGCAGGCTTGCTCAGGATCCTTGGAGCAGGACTTCTTTTACCTGTATATACAGAGACCTAACACATTTCATTAATGTCTGGCAGTGTTTTGCAGATCTCACAGCTGCTTGGGCACATTCAAGCCCACCTCTTTCTTGGATGTCAGCCAAATCCTAGCTGTGAGTAGTGTCCTTCGGCAGGCCAGCGTCTTATCTTTGGACCGAGCCTGCCAGCTACAGCGTTGAATTAGCTCGTCCTCCGTTCTTTTTCTTCTCCCCTTCTTGGCTTCTATTAACTTGCAAAGGAAACTTTCACTTTCCACTCACACACCTTTGTTCAAAAATGAACACATATACATCGCCCATTATACAGCACTTTAGTCATATTGTTCAATGTATGCCACATACACCCTTCTTGTAAAATGACTTTATTATGGAGCTTTGGAGCAACAAGCCAGGACAAGCACACACACTTTTGAGGAGTCCACTTGGTACAACCTCTGGTGTCCAATAGCTTTCCTCCCTACCCAGCCATCTGGCTAGAAATTTGAGGTAACCAGAAGGATCCCATATATAATATGGGGAGTGGGTTAACCTTTCATGTCCTTGCTTCCAAAGACTGTTGGTGTGTGAATTTTAACAACAATTTTTTCAATTAAAAGATCTGGCCATGAAATTTCTTTTTCTTATTTAAGAAAATGTATTAAAATGCATCCAATGAAGTGAGCTGTAGCTCACGAAAGCTCATGCTCTAATAAATTTGTTAGTCTCTAAGGTGCCACAAGTACTCCTTTTCTTTTTGCGAATACAGACTAACACAGCTGCTACTATGAAACCTATTAAACTTTAGTATATCACATTTTCCTGATATTATCCAAACACTTTGTATTCCAAGTTGAATAAAACATGTATCTGCATTTTGATTTATCCCTTCTATTTAGTTTTAAACTAAACTGTCCTATGAAAAATTAGACACAGCAATTCTGGCCACAAGACAAACACAAGACAGAACACAGAATATAATTCCTATTGTGCCAGTAAATTCATGATATGTTGAATTGCTTTTCAGCTGGCATCAGTTTTCTCTGATTTTCTGAAAGTCAAAAAGAACATAGATCTACCCCTCTGGGCAGTCAGTCATTGCTTAAAATATTTCCTTTTTATACAAATACCCTTGCTAACTGCAGGCAAAACAGAGGAATTACCCATATTTTCTTGTATTTGTTTTATAGGCAGCCCAGGTTTCAGTGGCTTCTACCTTATCAGTTAGGTAATTTACATTAAAACAAATGCTTTCTGGCTTGCTTTTGGATCCTCAGCTTAAAGATTCTTACTTTAAAAAGGGCACAGTAAACTTTACCAGACTTTTGATTGCCTTTTACTTTTAACGCCGGCTGTCAAACACACAGCGACCTGAAAGGAAGATACCACCTATTGTAGCCCCTTGGAACCTAATAAGATATTAATTAAGTAGCACTATATAATTGGCATTCCTTTGGAAAAGGGCCCATTTTTCTCAAAATGGCTGCAAAGGAACCAAGAATTCTTTTTCTTTCTAGTATTTCACAAAGTTCAACTGCTTAATTCCCTCCAGCAACTACAGAGTTAACTTCTCACTTTCCTTTCTTAAATCACTTGCTTATCTCCCAAAAGGACAACCAATCAACTCAGATTTAACATGCCAAGTATTATTCTGGGATTTAAGTTTCCAATTCCTGTAATTATTTATTCCTTTCCTTTCACTGTGCCCTCCAAGGTTCCAACCTGTTTTCCAATCTCTCTATCTGTTGCCTGCCCACTTGGGCCTGATCCTGTTTTTCTCTCTGAACTGTCCCTTCCATGAGCACCAGCTTTGTCCCACTACCCATTTAACAAGGAGGGTGGGCTTCTTAACTAGCCCCCAGCCCTTCTGGTCTCTTCTTTTAAATATTCTCACTCACAAGGGCTACCCGAGTCCTCCCCCATGAGGCTTGTCACCCGGACAGAATGCATGGCCAATTGGCGGTTTAACTATTTAATTTCCTCTTATGGCAGACACACTGCTGTTACGGCGTATGCTGAGCACAAATGATTACATTTTGACAAGTCTCTGAAGGACTGGTACTTGCTTAGCCAGTGCTTCCTTTTCTGCCTGGAAGTCCTGTCTTAAGGCTTGCAACTGGTCCTGGGCGTAGGTCAGAAAGCCGAGGGTAAGCCAGAGGAGGGGCAGAAGCAGGCATAGCACAGAGCGGGGCTGGAGACCCTTGAGATAAATAAGAAAAGGAGGAGGAAAGAGGATGTCCTTTTGCACGCGCATCAGCCCAGTTGTCCCATACATATCAATAATCCATCTGGGCTAAAGCTTTGTCCTCCAGCCTTTTCCTAAGTGCTATTAATTTGTCCCCAGCAAAGGACACATCCGGTGGCCATTCGAGAGGTGTTTGAGTTGTTAGTGCTAGCCACTCAACCTTGCACAAAATTACAGCTTTCCTTTTACCTAACCCATGGGTACCAGAAATATTTCTCCAATTCTCGAGAATTTCAGCCAAAGGGGTCCCCCTACTTACACTCTGCCCAGAACCCATAATGGGCTACCAAAAGGACACCAAATATGCCACCTTATCGCCTAAGTGATGGCCCACACTCCTGCTCCTCGGAGTTCTCAAAGGTGAACTCACCCTGTGCCGGCTGGAGCTGTCCGAGAGGAGGATTATGGTCTCGCTCTAGAGTCCCGGTGGAGTCACCAAGAACTGTTGTGAATTATACCTGATAGGTCACGCACAAAAATTGCTACGAATTATACCTTATAGGTCACTCGCAGTTCGAGTCTAGGCCGAGGCACACAAACCAAGTCCACAACTGCAGAGTTCCCAAAGATATAAAATTTATTACACTCAAGCATGGGTGCCCCCCACTAGTCAGGAGGGGACCCCGAATGGCAGGTTATACAAAGATTATATACCTTTTAGCAAAGCATGTTGCCCTCGTGCATCAGAAACCTTAGCCAATAGACAAACCCCTTTCTTATCTTCCACCTATCCCTGCTAGGTACATTCCCCGTGCTAAACTATTACTTTAACTACACACCATGGACCTGAAGCAATGCACCAGTAACTTTTCTTATCAGGATGGGAGGCCCACATCAAAAGGCCAGGAGGCAGGGAGTTAGGAACAGACAAAAAACAGACAGGCTGGAAACAAGTGGAAGAGTTTTCACAGGAATGCAGTATCTAAGGAACACTCCTCCTGGTGCATGATATGCTTGCTTTTAGACAATGGTGGGCCCCAAACCAAAACGGAGTTACATATGCTAACTTTTTCTTAACAATCCTCATTCCTATTTCTCATACTACCATTATCCCTAAGATCCTCATTAGTTTTATTAAAGACTGAGGCAAAGTATTTGTTTAGATATTGGGCCATGCTTAGATGATCCTTAACCTCCACTCCATCCTCAGTGTTTAGTGGTCCCACTTCTTTCTTTGTTTTCTTCTTATTTATATGGCTATAGAACCTTTTACTATTGGTTTTAATTCCCTTTGCAAGGTCCAACTCTTGACTTTTAGCCTTTCTCACTTTATCCCTACATGTTCTGACCTCAATAAGGTAGCTTTCCTTGCTGATCCCTCCCATCTTCTACTCCCTGTATGCTTTCTGCTTTTTCTTAATCACCTCTCTAAGATGCTTGCTCATCCAGCTTGGTCTACAACTCCTGCCTATTAATTTTTTCCCCTTTCTTGGGATGCAGACTTCCGATAGCTTCTGCAGCTTTGACTTGAAGTAATTCCAGGCCTCCTCCACCTTTAGATCCTTAAGTTCTTCAGTCAAATCCACTTCCTTAACTAATTTCCTTAATTTTTGAAAGTCAGCCCTTTTGAAATCAAAAACCCTAGTCACAGATTTATTTTTGTTTATCCTTCCGTTCAGTTTGAATTCAGTTAGCTCATGATCATTTGAACCAAGGTTGTCCCCTACAACCATTTCTTCTATGAGGTCCTCACTACTCACCAAAACCAAATCTAAAATTGCATCCCCTCTAGTCGGTTCAGCAACTACTTGATGAAGAAATCCATCAGCTATCGCATCTAGGAAAATCTGAGCCCTATTATTATTACTAGCACTTGTCCTCCAGTCTATATCTGTGAAGTTAAAGTCTCCCAGGATCCAGTTTCCATTTGTATTTACTTCATTAAAAACATTAAGGAGGGCTGTATCCATATCCAAATTAGATCCAGGCAGTCTATAGCACACCCCAAGTACTATCACAGGGGAGGCTCTAGTAGTTTTCTTCCCCAATGTGATTTTTGCCCAGACGGACTCTGTCTTATCCATTGCATCGCTTCTTATTTCTTTACATTCTACCTCATCATTGATATACAATGCTACTCCACCACCTTTACCTTTATTTCTGTCTTTCCTAAACAGCACATACCCTTCAATAGCTGTAGTCCAGTCTTGACTACTATTCCACCATGTTTCTGTTATCCCTATAATATCTGGTTTCACTTTCTGCACCAGTAGCTCTAGTTCCTCCATTTTGTTACCTAGGCTCCTCACATTGGTGTACAAACATCTGATTTTTTGCTGTTTGGCCTCACTCACATTCTTTACCTAATTAGGCACGGATATTCTACAGCCAGTATGACCTATTAGACTGGTATCCACACTGCCCTTCCTCCTTATGTCCATTCTCCTACCCCACAGCTGTATCCTTTCTTACTTTGTTTTCTTCCCTCTCAATGCTAAAATCCGGCGTCGAGATTACCTGGACATCTCCTAACCATCTCCCCCAAATTTCTAGTTTAAAGCTCTCTTGATAAGTTGTGCAAGCCTCCATCCTAGAAGTCTATTTCCTTCCCTACTCAGATGAAGTCCATCCCAAGAGAACTGTCCTATGTTCATGAATGCTTCCCAGTGGCCATGCATCCCAAAGCCCTCCTTATAGCACCACTCCCTGAGCCATCTGTTGATAGCCCTAATCTTGTCACACCTTTGTTTCCCTTCTCTAGGAAAAGGCAAAATCCCACTGAAGATCACCTGAGCCTTGATTTCCTTAAGCGTCTTCCCCAGCCTGGCATAGTCTCCCTTGATATGTTCCAGTGAGAATCTACCGGTATCATTTGTTCCCACATGAAGGACAATCAGTGGATTATTTCGTGCTCCCTTTAGGATCCTTTTCAACCTCAGGTCCACATCCCGTATCTTAGCACCTGGAAGACAGCACACCCTTCTATTCTCTGGATCAGCTCTGGTTACAGGCCTGTCTATTCTTCTCAATAAGGAGTCCCCGATCACGTAGACCTGCCTTTTCCTGGTGACCGTGCAATTCTCCGGTCTATCCCCTGCTCCCTCTGGCTGCAAGTTCTTTCCATTCCTATTCTCCCTTGTAATACTCTTCAACCCATCCTGTAGCCTCCTGTGGCTCCTATTTGGTGTAGTCTCCATTGACTCTTCCCCTTTTCCTATAGGACTAGCTGCTTTCCTCTCCTTCCTTGCCCTTCCACCTTCAGTGACCACTTGCTGAGACCCTTCTTTATTTTCCAACTCTGCAAACCTATTCTTGAGCTCTATTTCTCCTTCACTAGCCAGTCTTTTCCTCTGCCTGATTTTCTTAGTCACATGCTTCCACTGTCCACTTTCCTCACCCAGCAGTCTCCCCTCAGAATTCTTCAGTCCTGCTTCCATCTGTAAGTCTGAGCTTTTCCCTTCAGCTGCCTCATGTCTTTGCTCCATAATCCGTTCAAAGCCCCTTCTAAACTCAACCAGACTTTCCACCTGCATCTCCAATCCTCGGATCATTTCCTCCATCAGATCTACCAAAGGCATTTCATGCAGACAAAATTCTTACCAGGTCCCCGCTCCAGGATCCTGCAGCTTCCACATCCAGTCATCTTCATTGTGTCTTCCACTGCATGGGTCACTCCCACTGCTGCCTCTGTATCTGTCACAGCCTTCCCACCTAAATCCTGTTAATCTGGGAAACACAAATGACACCAAAACCCTCCACCCACAGCAAAAACAACCCCCCAAAAAGCACCATAATACAAACTCTCCTTTCAAACTCCCACTGAAACTCCCCTGTTTACAGCTCTGTTTGCTGCCTCCTGTTCTCAGCCTACAGAAAAATCCTACTGTGCTTCTAGTTCAAAATGATCCCCTCTGCCACCATGTCAAGGTTCCTTCCCCACTCTGAACTCTAGGGTACAGATGTGGGGACCTGAATGAAAGACACCCCCCAAAGCTTATTCTTACCAGCTTAGGTTAAAAACTTCCCCAATGTACAAACTTTGCCTTGTCCTTGAACAGTATGCTGCCACCACCAAGCGTTTTAAACAAAGAACAGGGAAAGAGCCCACTTGGTCTTCCCCCAAAATATACCCCCAAGCCCTACACCCCCTTTTCTGGGGAAGGCTTGATAATAAGATACTCACCAATTGGTACACATGAACACAGACCCAAACCCTTGGATCTTAAGAACAAGGAAAAAGCAATCAGGTTCTTAAAAGAATAATTTTAATTAAAGAAAAGGTAAAAGAGTCACCTCTGTAAAATCAGGATGGTAAATACTTTACAGGGTAATCAGATTCAAAACATAGAGAATCCCTCTAGGCAAAACCTTAAATTACAAAAAGACACACAATAGGAATATACATTCCCTCCAGCACAGCGAATTTTACAAGCCATTAAACAAAAGAAAATCTAACGCATTTTTTAGCTAGATTACTTACTAACTTTACAAGAGTGGTAAGGCTTGTATTCCTGATCTGTTCCCTGCAAAAGCATCAGACAGACAGACAGAACCCTTTGTTCCCCCTTCCTCCAGATTTGAAAGTATCTTGTCCCCTCATTGGTCATTTTGGGTCAGGTGCCAGTGAGGTTACTATAGCTTCTTAACACTTTACAGGTAAAAGGGTTTTGCATCTGGCCAGGAGGGATTTTATAGCACTGTATACAGAAAGGTGGTTACCCTTCCCTTTATATTTATGACAACAGTATTGAAACTTTTCACAGGAGAAAAGACATTCCAAACCTGATGTGCTGTATGAAAAGGGAAACTGAGGCACACTACCATATTGCTTTCATGGTTAAAGACCAAGATTCCTATATTTTGGACAACATTAATAGCTACATTGATTTGATGTTAACTGGGTTCCAAACATTTGCCAGAGCTTGTATAGATAAAGTAGCTTTAGCTTTAGCTCTTGGCAAGATCACATGAGACATACAGGAACCATGCTGCAAGAGCAGATCCAATCCCTTTTTGTTCTAGCCAGGTTTTCCCTTGAGTTTGTTAAGAGATTCAATCATGTTATTGAACATGACTTTGATAAACCATTTCTGTTATAATCCAATACTTGCTGTAGACAGACAGAATCAAGGAGGGAAGCTCTTGGGATTCTGTCAGTGATGTTTGTGTCATCCCTTCCTCCATCAATTTTGCATTGGGGGTGTGATGCTATTGACTTGAACTGGGACCATATAGAACATTGTTGCAATCAAGATCCTGTAGTGGCACCAAATCTTGTATAGAGGGGATCAAATAAGGTGTCTAAGACAAGGTTATGGTTTGCTGGTTATGATTATGCTATCTATATGCATTTATCATTTTTGTCTTTGAAGTTATAAGTATTGGCTCTATACTGTCTGTAGTTCAAACTTGTGCTCTGCTTCTGGGTGACACCCCAGACAAGTTGGTGTCAGCTCTGCCTAGCCTGCTTGATGACCCATTAAGGACCATCAGCTATACAATTGACCCATTGAGAAAAGGCAGACACGTCTTGTGACTCAGCAAGGTATGCGGAAATGTGCCTATGGACAGAACTCCGAGGTTTTTCCATGCCATGTGATGGACAGCTTGACTTTGGAACAAAGAAAGAAAGACAACAAAAACACTAACCCAGGAACCTATCCTTTCAACAAAGCCCGATGCCAACTCTGTCCACATAGTTATTCAAGTGACACCATCATAGGAACTAATCACATTAGACATGCCATCAGGGGCTCATTCACCTACACATCTATCAATGTGATATATGCCATCATGTGCCCGCAATGCCTCTCTGCCATGTACATTGGCCAAACCGGACAGTCTCTACGCACAAGAACAAATAGACACAAATCTGACCTCAAGAATCATAAAATTCGAAAACCGATAGGAGAACACAGCCTGTAGTATCTGGCTGGTGAATCTTGCCCATATGCACAGGGTTTAGCTGATCGCCATATTTGGGGTCGGGAAGGAATTTTCCTCCAGGGCAGATTGGAAGAGGCTCTGGAGATTTTTCGCCTTCCTCTGTAGCATGGGGCATGGGTCACTTGAGGGAGGATTCTTTGCTCCTTTAATTCTTTAAAGCACGATTTGAGGACTTCAATAGCTCAGACATAGGTGAGGTTTTTTGTAGGAGTGGGTGGGTGAGATTCTGTGGCCTGCGTTGTGCAGGAGGTCGGACTAGATGATCAGCATGATCCCTTCTGACCTTAGTATCTATGAATCTATAACACTTCAACCTCTCTGGCCACTCAGTAAAAGATTTAAGGGTGACAATTTTGCAACAGAAAAGCGTAAACAACAGACTCCAAGGAGAAACTGCTGAGCTTGAATTTATATGGAAACTAGATACCATTAACTTGGGTTTGAAAGAGACTGGGAGTGGCTGGGTCATTACACATATTGAATCTATTTCCTTAAGTTAAATATCCTCACACCTTCTTGTCAACTGTCTAAATAGGCCATCTTGATTATCCCTACAAAAGTTTTTTTTTCTCCTGCTGATAATAGCTCATCTTAACTAATTAGCCTCTCACAGTTTGTATGGTAACTTCCAATTTATCTGTATGTATATATACATCTTCTTAATGTAAGTTCCATTCTATGCATCCGATGAAGTAAGCTGTAGCCAACAAAAGCTTATGCTCCAATAAATTTGTTAGTCTCTTTTTATAAAAAGCTGCTGCAGCTCCTCCATCTGATTTTCAATCCTGCTTCATACCTCTGGAGAAACTTTGCCACACTGAAGCTTTGAACCAAGGATGGAAAGACCCATCCCAGCTGTGGATGTACTCCAGAGACTTGATTTGAACCTGTAGTTTATTCTATCACTGCTGCAAGCCTGAACCAAGAACTTTGCTATTACTGATTCCTGACTGATTCCATTTAACCAATTCTTGCTCTCGTCTATATCTTTTCCTTTTATGAATAAACCTTTAGATTTTAGATTCTAAAGGATTGGCAACAGAGTGATTTGTGGGTAAGATCTGCTTTGTATATTGACCTGGGTCTGGGGCTTGGTCCTTTGGGATCGAAATAATCTTTTTTCTTTTACTGGGGTATTGGTTTTCATAATCATTCATCCCCATAATGAGTGGCACTGGTGGAGATATGGGGAAACTGGAGTATCTATGGGAATTGCTTGTATGACTTGTGGTTAGCAAGTGGGATGAGACCAAAGTCTGCTCTGTTTGGCTGTTTTGGTTTGCTTTAGAGGTGGAAAAACCCCAGCCTTGGGCTGTAACTGCCCTGCTTAAATTCAGCTGGTCCTGAATTGGCACTCTCAGTTTGGTCCCGCCAGAACCAGCATCGTTATAAGGTCTACATTTTTATTACAATTTTCCTGGCTTGTTAAAGTTCTTTCATTCATTCTCAACCTTCTTTCAACTTTCAGGACCAGTCTATTTCCAACATGATAAACTATACATGTTGATGTTTGCTTATGGTTGTCCTTATCTCCTATGGCTACATCATTACTACTGTCATGCGGATACCCTCCGCCGAGGGAAGATGCAGAGCCTTCTCCACCTGCACTTCCCACCTGGTTGCTGTGGGCTTGTTCTTTGGGACAGTCTTCTTTATGTATGCCCAGCCTGGGGCCATAACTTCCTCAGGTCAAAGTAAAGTGGTCTCTGTGTTCTACACCACTGTCATCCCCATGCTGAACCCTTTGATCTACAGCCTGAGGAACAAGGAGATGAAAGAGGCCCTGAGAAGACAACTAAAAAAGAAAGGCTTTTTCCACTGAGTTCCCTGAAGTATCAAGGCTATTGAAGAGTGGATAGATATTTGAGATGGATGACAATGGGTGCCAAAGACAGCGGAATTCCAACAAGGCTCTTCCATGGAACAATGGTCTCAGCTGGTGAATATTATGGGGAAAGGCAGGGACTTTCAATTGCCTAAGGAAATTAGGCACCCCATTGAACATCTAACTCCCTTTGGCTCCTTTGAAAATCCCAGGCAAAATGTAAGGGTGATGAATCAGAGGCTAAGTCTATATCCCTTGGAAGGGGAACTCTCTCTAACATGGGGGTGGATGGTTTTGTGGTAAAGATGTAGGACTGTGACTTGGGAAATCTGGGATCTATTTCTAGCTCCCCATGTGAACTTGGGCAGGCTGTTTACGTTGAGATGTTAATAGATTTGAGCATCCAACTCTCATTAACTTTAAAAGGATTTTAGTGTCCAAAGTGCTTAGGCAGCTTTGAAAATCTCAACCTTAATCCCACTGTTTCTCAGGTCCTCATCTGTGAAATGTGGATATTGATACTTCCTTTCTCTGGCTCCATCTGTTTACATGTTGACTTTTTTGGGAGCACAGACTTTTTCTGACAATGTAGTGTGCAGCATCTGGTAAAATGGGACCCTGAATGTAAGTGGAATCTATAGTCATTGCTAATATGATAACTTTGAACCCTGGAGATGCATTGGCAGGGACAGCTGACAGCCACCCCTATGTGGCCACCCAGCCTCTTGATTCTACTTTGCATGGTTGCTTACCCTTTTCTCTGAACATTGTCAAACTGTATGTACCCCTTTCAGTGGATGCTAACGTAAAAGTCTCAGAGAAATAAACTATGGGACTTAGGCTCCCAAGTCACTTAGGGACATATTTTCAAAGGTATTTTGGCACCTAAAGAGGCAGATAGGCATCTGGAGGGACTTTGGTAAGCACCTAAACAGAATTGTATCAAATCAAATGGGACAGAATAGATTATGATGCTTAAGCGAAAAGATACACAAAATGTCTCTCATTAAAAGGCCCAGTTCAGCTCCACATGAAGCTGATAGTCATTCCATTGACTTCAGTCAAAACCCCAGATACCCCAGCTGGTGTCAGTTGGAAAAGATCCATTGAGCTCAACTCACTGAAACCCCAGTTGGTGTGAAGCAGTCGTAGCTCCACTGCAGTCAATGGAGCCAGATACCTAGTTGTTGTAAATCAGCCCCTTTGCCATCAGTGGGCCAGATATGAAGCTAGTGTAGATCATCACACCTCCACTGAGTCACTGACTTCAGTGGACCTCTGCTGGTTTCCACCAGCTGGGCCCCTTGTGTGAGAGTGAGGGCCTGATCCCATGTCCTTTGAAGTCAATGGAAGGACTCCCATTGATTTCAATGGCCTTTGGATCAGGCCATGAGATCAGAATCTGTCCCACTATCTCTTGGCTCAGAGAGTAGAGCATGGAGTTGGCACATGTGAGGACAATAGCCAGTGTCAACATTTGATCAGCAATACGTTCTCTTCTTCTCCCATTGGAATCAGCGGTAGAACTCCCATTGATTTCAGTGGCACCATGAATGTGCCCAGCAAACTGATTAGCAAATGCAAAGTCACATGCTTGTAATCCCCCTCCATAAAGTAAAAGACCAATTGTTAACCCCTTAACATCATACCCCTGAACAATATCTTAGTGTCATTGTTTAGCAGTTACTGACTTTCACAACTATGCTGAAGAAAATGGGTATACAGCATGTGGAGGGATTTTCAATGGCACCATGGGCCACATTCACAAAGGAATTTAGGCTTTGCACAGCTCAGTGTCATCACAGCTCAGTTTAGGAGCCTAGAAAATCACTGGGATTCACAAAGCCTGAGTTAGGTGCCCAGGCTCCCTGTGCAGTGAACAGGGAAAACTAGGTGCCTTAGAATGGGACTGACAAAAGTCAGCATGCTAGGTGGGTCCCTGCTAAACCAGCCAATGATGCTCAGGGAGTTTGCTGCCTAAATCCGGGATTGAGGGAGCCCCATATCTGAGTATCCCATAACCCAGGGGCAAGGGCACTCACCTGTGAGGTGGCAGATCCCTGTTCAAATCACTTCTCCCCTTCTGAGCACATTTACCACGTGGGGACCTTCAGGCGAGTTAGGCCCGAATTCCCTTGGTCTGTGCATCACTCTGAGGCTTAAATGTCCAGACATCTAGAGGGAAGCAGTAGTGCATTTGCCACATGGGTGCGCCAGGGCTCAAGCACCCATGGAAAAAAATAGGGAGTGCTCAGCACCCACCAGCCACAGTGCTTCCGGGTCCCAGGGCTGGCCTCCGATCAGCTGTTCAGCAGGCCCTGGGATGGCCAGAGGAGCAATGAGTGGTTGGCGGGAGGCGCTCGGGGGAGGCAGAGAGTCATGAGCTGCGGGCTCACGGGGCGCGAGTGGGGAGTCTCGAGGGAGAGGCAGGGTGGGGGCAGGAAGAGTCAGAGTGAAGGCAGGGCCTTGGGGGCAACAGGTGGAGCAGGGCAGAGCAGTGGTGGAGCACCCGCTGGGGGAAAGAAAAGGCCAGTGCCTGTGTCATGCCTAAAAGCAGAAACATAGGTGCCCAGGGAGCTTTTACTGCCAAAAGTTAGGTGCCCCTCTGCTGCCTCCTCAGCCCTTCCCCCTGCTCCTCTCTGCCCCCTGGCCGGACCCCAGGACACCTCCGGCTCTGGGCAGTCTCTGCTTCCCACCACCTGTGGGGCCCCACCCATCTCCCCAGAGCTGAACCGCCTGGGACTGGTGCAGCCTGGCCTGTATCAGTCCAGGGGTGCAGGAAGGGGACAGTGCAGGGAGCTTGGCTTGGCCCCTCCAGAGGAATGCGTCTTGAGGGAGCCCAGCCGGGGCAGGCCCTGGCCTGGCTCATCACACCACTCCCAAGGGACTGGAGCGATCCCCCGCCCCGGGATCAGCCCTGGCTGCACTGCCGGCTCAGCCTGGCAGACACAGTTGCCTCCCAGCAGGGCCAGTGTGTGCGGCCAGGAGGCAGGGCGTGGGGGAGTGGGTTTCTTGCAGGGGCAGTGCTGGGCTGTGAGGGGGCAGGGAAGATGTGTATGTTGGGGCGCTGGGAACTAGGGGTTCTGTGTGGGGTGCTGGGCAGTTGTGGTGAGGTTGTGGGCAGGGGGGCGCTGGGCAGGGATGGTGTTGTGCAGGGCGCTGTGCATTTGTGGAGAGGTGTGGGGTGGGTGCTGAGCACAGTGGATCTGGACATAGGGGGGCTCTGGACATAGAGAGTCAGGAGGATGTTGGGTGGGGGGCTTTGTGGCGTGGCATGGGCCCACCCCCCGAGGGGAAGGGGCATGCTGGCAGCACTGGGCCAGGTGGGCCACTGTGTGTTTGGCAACTGCTGGTTTGTAAATAGTGCCCTTGCCCTGGGCTGGGCAGAGCTGGGCTGCCCTTGCCATGCCATGACCCATTTGCCCTTGGCTGGCCCCTCACTCTGGGGACTGACCTCCCCAGGCCATGCTCCATTGCTCCCATGGGGAACCACAAAAAAGTTTGGCACTGGGCCCACAAAAGGTTCATCTGGCCCTGCTGGGTTTGGTAGCAGCTGAGTACGGATTTTGTGAATCCCAGCGGGTGGGATTTAGGCCCCTAAATTGGCAGTTGGATGCCAAAGTCCCTTTGTGCATCTATTCCATAGGCACCTAACACTGAATGATTGCAATGGGTGTTAGGTTTCAAGATACTGTTGAGAATCACACTAGGTGTCAGAATAAATCTGGCTCAAGAAGACTACTCAAATGAGTAAGGGCCAGATTTTCAATATATTCAAGTGCCTAACTCCCACTGGAATTTAAAATAACTTTAAAATCTATCCGTGTGTTTCTGTATAAGAGTAGGAGTTCCACTTTAGGGCTTGAAATATTTTGTATGAGTGGTGAAAGAAAGAAAGAAAGAAAGAAAGAAAGAAAGAAAGAAAGAAAGAAAGAAAGAAAGAAAGAAAGAAAGAAAGAAAGAAAGAAAGAAAGTTTCAGCATTTCCACACAGCAATGTAGAGAGGCTGTCATTTACACACTGAAAACAGACAGAATGTATGTCCCTTTATAATTTTATTTTTATGTTTTAAAATTGGTACATTCTGAGACTCATTCACCATATTTACAGGCGACTGATATTCAGTTATTAAGATCCTGGGATTTCCATGGTAAATGATCAGAGTGAGTCTGACACAGCGACCTATAGTCCACTTAAATCTCATCTGAGATCAAGGAGATTTTATCCTCTAAAAAGCCTGCAGAATTGGGCCATTGTTGTGTCCATTTCACCTCCAAAAGAAACAGGAAATGAGGTTTGATATGATTCTTTTACTAAGTTAATGAAACTTTAAATGTGGAGAGAATGGTCTTGACCTTTCCTTCATTTATGCAAGTTTTACAACAGTGCAACTACATTGATATCAGTGGAGTTACTCCGGTTTTACAATGAGCAGATGAAGGGAAAATCCATCCCCTTGGCACCAGCAGTTTTTCTCTAGACCTAAACTTGGGTGAGTGAGAAGAGAATGAGCACCACTAGCTGCAACGGAGTTACTAATGATTTACATCAGGGTGTGTGATAGTGGAACCAAGCCCACTGGTATAAACGCATCTACTAGTGATCTATACCAGGATGAGTGAATACTCCTGATTTACATCAATAGGAATGAGATTTGAATCAAAACCACTGACTTTATTGAGGTGTGTTACAGACACAACACAGGAGTATTGCACATAGATGAACCAGTCTAACATAGACTCTATCTGTTTCCATTACCTGATACAGATGTCACATTTTTTACCATTTTCCAATAGGTACCTCACCATGTCATCAGAGATACTTCAAGGGCTAGATTCTGAGCAGGCTTAAATCCATGTAGCTCCACTGAAGTCAGATTGGCTAAACCAAATTTATATTATCCAATGATTTGGACTGAGGTAATTCCTATTATCAATATACGGAAATATACAAATAAATATGGAAATACTTTATTGTCACAAATATTTTGTATAGTCAATGCTCTGGAATGTTATAGGAGCAGAATAATTGCCATGCATCATCATCCTATCTTCAGTAGTTCCCAGTGTCAGCTGTTTCAAAGACAACAGTATTATAATCTGAATCATAGAGAAAAATTCTTCCTAAATGAGAAAGTAACAATTGGTTCATACCCCAAAGCAGGAGGTCCCTATAAACAATGAAGCCATTTTAAAATTCTGCAAATTTATTTGATTACATAATATCCAGTGGTAATGAGTTCCACAGCTTAGATGGCTAGATAGATATTTTGAGCTAGTCCCCTACTCTCCCGTGTCGCTCCCCCCCACCATTCATACACTGATCCCAAATATTCATTAGTTTATAGCTGGAGAAAAATGACAAAGAAAAACAATTAAATAGTTTGTCAGAAATTTGTATTTCTTCTTGTTGTTTTTTTGTTCACATTTCAGAAGTTCACAAAAGACCTGCACAGGCAGATTTGGTCTCTATGTTCATAAGCAAGGTTCAACTTTTCAAAGATTTTTTCCCCATAGTTCTGCTCCAAGCTTCTTTCACTTCTTTGTTCCTTAGACTGTAGATGAAGGGATTCATCATGGCGATGACAAAGGTGTAAAACACAGACACTGCTTTCCTTGGGTACAGAGAAGTTAACCAGGTGGGCTGTGCATACATGAAAGCTGTGGAGCCATAAAATAAACTCACCGCTATTATATGGGAGGTGCAGGTGGAGAAAGCTTTGTGTCTGCCCTCAGCAGAGCGAATCCTGAGGATGGCGGAGATGATATAAGCATAGGAGATGAGCACAAACAGAGAGGTTCTCCCTATGATAAGGCCACATAAGCTAAACATCACTGGGTTATTTATGTATGTATCACTGGTGGCAAGACTAATCAGGGGAGGGCCGTCACAGAAGAAATGATTGATCTCATTCAATCCACAATAATGCAGTATAAAGGTGAAGCCAGTCTGCACCTTGGAGTTCACACAGCCACCAAAATATGACCCCACCACCAGCTGAACACAAACCCACTTGGACATGGTTACGGTGTACTAGAGCGGGTTGCAGATGTCAATGTACCGATCATATGCCATGGCTGCCAGCAGGAACCCTTCAGCGGTGAGGAAGACAGAAAAGAAGAAGAATTGGATGGCACATCAATTGTAGGAGATGGCTTTTCTCCCTGCTAAGAAGCTCGCCATGGCTTTGGGGGCGATGGTGGAGATGAAGCAGAAGTCTAAGACTGACAGGTTCATGAGGAAGAAGTACATGGGCGTGTGCACGCGAGAGTTGACTCTAATAAGGAGGATCATGCCGGCATTCCCAAGCACAATGGTAATGTAAATCACCAGAAACACCAAAAAAGGGGACTACGTGAGGTGCTGGACTACTTCCAAACCCTAGCAGGATGAATTCTGTCAATGCTGTGCAGTTGTCCTCTCTCGCTGTCTCCATCACTTGAAATCCCCTATCTCAGAGGACGTTGAGAAGATACATTCATGAATGTTTTGTAAGTGCTCAAATCCCATGGGGAGGGATAGAAAAGTATCTTTGGAGTGATTTTCAGAATTAGTCAGCTGACTCCTTAATTCACTGCAGTTCTGTGGCAATCCCAGCCTTGAGAGATGAACTTGATGGCAAAACAGCCTTTGGCTTCACTGTTAGAAAATCAAGTCCTAGTAATCCAGGTTCAACCCATTCATAATAAAATTAGAGTTTATTTATGTATTTATTTTGGGAGGTGAATTTTTTTTAGATTGTACCCAATTTTTAACCAACTTTTCTGTATGGTTGTAATACAAGGCATGAATGATAGAATCTCTCCTTTCATGAGTAATCCCACTGATTTATAAAAAGAGTGGAAGAATTGGTGCCTTAAATATGAATTATATCAATCTATGGATGAATATTTATGAATTATTTCTTCATAATTTCTTTTCCTGGAAGATTGCAGGGGTTCCATTTGAGAGCTTTTACCTTTAGATAGAATATTGTCTGTCTTAATCTAGATCAAATTAAAGGGACTTTTGCCTGAATAAGAATGGAGTAAAGTCTTAGTAAGAAATTTCAGATTAGGTATTTTCTTTAAGCTAAAAGCTATTTTGACAGTAGTTACATATACACATTTAGTACTGGATTCTGCCACCCTTACTCACATCATGGAACACCTTATTCCCAGTCCTACTGATAACAGTGGATTTTTTCTTTTCAACTGTATTATGCTTAAAATTGTAAGGGCATTTACAGATTGTTACCACAGATAAGAATCTGTTCCATCATATGAAAGGTAGCTGGGTTTGGTCACTGGAATCCCGGACAACACCTAATGATATTCGGGTAAATCTGTGATGAAGAAATTACTGCAGTTCTCTGGTTCCGCTTAAGAGTTAATTCTGCATCAGACTACATTATTGAAGCTGTGACTTCCACTGGTAGCCAAATCCCATTGAAACGACTGAGCAAGCAATTCTCAGACTCTGCCAAGTTCTGGAGGGTCTTATGAGAGGCAAAATCTTTCGATTTTATCCTTGAATTCTGTCTTTCCTCCATATGAGCTCCAAGCTCCCCAGTCCAACGTCTCTCCTCAAAGACCTCAGAGCTATTAATAAATTTGCTATTGTGAACACAGTAAATAGGAGGTTGTATTCAATGACTAGCTCTGAATAGGGAAGTTAATTACCTCTGTATATGGCACTGGAAAGACCTCTAATATCTGTATCTGGTGCATACTTCAAAAAGGATATTTTTTAAAAAATGAAAATGGTGCAGAGCAGAGATAAAAGATTGATTTCAGGTTTCACTGTGAAATAATAAGGGAGACCAGTGTATTTAGCTTATTCGAGAAAAAGTTAAGAGCTTATTTGATCATGTCTGTAAATCCCTGGTAGTAGAGGTCGTTAGCCTTTTTGGTGACATCACACTAAGAGTTCATGACCCCACAGTTTCGCTCAATTCATGTTGAAAAGTTGGAGACATGGCAAAAAAGAATGACAAAAAACATTTCAGAGCTGGAAAAAATGTCTGTGTACACCAGACATAGAGAACACAATCTGGTTATCTTACCAAAAAGAAGATATTGTGTGTGTCTGTGTGTGTGGGTGTGTGTTTGTGTGTGTGTGGTGGGGTGACTTGATCACAGAGTATAAGCACAGAGAGAATATTCTGGATATTAAAGGCATCTATATTTTTGCAGAGAAAAGCATAACAAGAGCCAGTGCCTCAAAGAGAAACCAGACAAATTCAAATTAAAAATGAGTCACACACTTTTGACAGTGAGAGTGCTTAACCATTGGGACGAAGTGCCAAGGGGAATGGTGGCATCTGTCTAAATACAGAGTGCCTTTTTTGAAAATGCTTTAATAAAACACAAGTTTTTGGGCACAGACCAGGGTTAACAGGGTGAAATTCTGTGGCTGGCATTATACAGGAGGTCAGGTTAGAAGATCAAATGGTTCATTCTGGCCTTGAAATCTGTGAATCTCGGTGGTTTTGTTACAGCAGAGGGTTATTTAATTTAATAGATTTCCAGATTCCAAAGGCAGAAGGGACCACTGTAACTATCTAGCCTGATCTCCTGTAGAACACAAGTCAAATGACTGCCCCAAAATAATTTCTAGAGCACATCTTTTAGAAAAACATCTGATCTTGATTTAAAAAAAATTGTCAGAGAATCCACCCCACCCCATGGGAAATTACTCCAATATTTAATCCCACTGGCAGAGAATTAAGAACTAAGTGATAGAAAGGTTTGATACACAAGAAGGTCTTTCTAACTTCTTGACTCTTATAGTGTTTCTGAATGTTATTTGCCATCAATGGTGTTGGTTTCAACTCTGCTGCTTCTTTCACTAGCTGGCTTGTCTCTTGAGTGACGATCCGCTGGGCTGTGGGAATTCTTAGCTGTTGCTGATGTTTCTGGATTCCATCAGTCCCATTGGTGGCTGGCTGGTGGGGAAGGAGAAGTGCTCTTTCATCCAGTTCCGTGGCTTCTGCAGACAAAGGTGTAGTAGCATAGGGCAGTGACTCATTGCTAACAAGGCTTCTTAAAATCCATTGTCTTTGCTTTCCCCTCCCTCCCATGTCTCCACCCAGGAGCCCCAGGACAAATCAGAACTAAGCATCTCCCCCAGAGTCACTGGGCTTTTCAATCAACAAGGTTAGATTCAGACATCTGTAGCAAAATCAGGAGGATTGGAGAGTAGTTTATACCCATGAGAGGAAACTCAGACACACAGTCTGCAGCCTTATCCTAAGACATTCTCTGAGGGTGTTTGTCCAATTAGATGAATTGGACTATGTTTTTTCTATTCCCGGAATGGATGAATTTAACTCTGAGAATTAGGTGTTGGGTTTGACCACTTGTCTTCCTTGTCTCCCTTGAGCATGATCTAATATTCACTAAAAATCGGGGGCAATTAAAAAAATATTTTTCATGGAAAATTTGAAGATTTTTTTAAAAATACATTTTGCTTTTCAGTAGTCTTAGCTGAAAAAATTCACTTTCAGGTTTTCAATGAACATTCACCATTTTCTTGGTGGTGAGGGGACAGCTTTTATGTCCAGCTTTAATTGTCCAGAAGAGATCATGTGTAGGATTGTCTTGTTTGGCAAATTTCTTTCAAAGTGTGATTTGCATTTCTATAAGAATACAGAAATGACCATACTGGGTCAGACCAATGGTCCCTGTAGCCCAATGTCCTGCCTTCAGACAATGGCCAGTGCCAGATCTTCAGAGGAAATGAACACAACACAACAATTATTGAGTGATCCATCCTTTTTGTAGTCCATTCCCAGCTATATTTCAGTCTATGCCTTCTTTCACAATAGTTCCTCTCCCCCAACAGCATGACCTATTCTGTCACTCCTATATATTCTGTGCCTGGTATTACCATGTCCCATTGATTATCATCATTCCGCCAAGTTTCTGTGATGCTTATTATGGCAATGTCCTCCTTTAATACCAGCCCCTCAAGCTCACCCATCTTAGTATTTCAACTTCAAGCATTTGTGTACAAACACTTAAAAAATTGATCAATACTGAGTTGTCTGCCTCATGTGATGTAATGAATGGGACTTTTTTTCATTTTACCATTTCTCTTCAGCTCCGAACTGTACTTTATCAACTTTATGTACTTTGTACCATCTCTTCTCTTGCCATTGAACAAAACAGGAATGCTACTGCAACTGTAAGCCTAAGACAAGAAACATTTTTACAGCTCTAGTCTGTGCTCCTCACTCATCCAGCCTAGTAGTTGGGTCTCACCATTGGTCTTGCTGACATTATGCACTGCACAACATGCATCAGAGGCCGCTGGAATGTTTTCCTCCACAGAGATTGTTCCTTTTCATTAGACACTTTCACCTGCCTTTGAAAGTCCACTCCCTAGTCATCCTGAACCTGCCCAGGTGATGGCTAAATCTCTCCTTGATTTTCTCTAGGTTGTTGATGTACGACTTCCAGGGAAGGAAAAGGTGGGCCGAGTCAGCAAGAGAGAGGCAGAGCTGGCACAGAAACCCTGTTAAAGTCAGTTGGAAGAGTCTGGGGAGAACGCCCTAGCTTTCAGGCTGTCAAAAATCCCTTCATTTCTAAAGCTTTGAGGACTGTGGACTTTTCCCAACCAGCCAACATTCATTTCAGTAAATCACCCATTAGGATTCACCAAGGCCTCTGTACTATGGAACAGTAACCCTTGTGGTTTATGTACTCAAAGTCTAGCTGGGGAAAGGGGCACCCAACACTCAGCATTGTTAGGGAAGTCATTGAATTAATCTGTTATTTCCTGCACATTGCCCAGGTTTTCTACTCAGAACAGCAAGACATTATTTCCCACCTTGCATACCTGCATGATGATGTACCCCCAAACTGATTTTCCAGCATCAAATTGATTCCCCACTGACTGATAGAAATATGAGGTTGCACAATTTCACATGGCAACATGCATTCCATTCTCCAAGGTCTGGACAGCGCTCATCTTGATGTCTGTGCACTGCAGGGTTTGAATGAGCTTGGCCCTTAACTCCAGGAATGTGGCCTTCTACATCTGAAAGTCCTGGAGCCACTGCTGGTCATCCCAGGTTTGCATCATAATTCAGTCCCTCCACTCGGTGCTCATTGAATGGACCCCAAACCACCTCTCTGCTAGGTTTATCTTGTCTTGAGAAGTTGTAAGAGTGTATCTGCAGGACTATCAGTTCACTCATCCTCTGTTGACTCTATCTGAGCACTGGGGCATTGCAAATAAAACAGAATGGTATGCTATATGTATGCTTAAAATGGGGAAGAGTGCTGTGTTTCTCTGAACTACATGCATCTTTGCAGTGGACAATTCATACACGAGGCATGAGAGCAGCAGGCTGTTGAATGGCACAGAGGGAATGATCAACATTTCCCCCTGGATTCCCTCAAGTCTCTGAGAGACATAAGGGTATTCCACAATGCACTGTGAAAATCTCCCACAAGGTAACATGCTAAAAGGTGACACTTGGGTTCCTATCCAGAGTACAACACATCTTTTCCTGATACACCCTAATGCTGTGTGGACACAAGGCACCAGCACAATTGATCGAATATGAATGCACTCTATTGAATTTGTTTTCTCCATGGTAGAGCTGGTTTAGAACTCCAATTCCCATTCTGTAAGAAATTCTTTTTTTTTTTAGAGGAAAAAATAAAAAAGGAACTGTTACTCACATGGGGGCCAATTCCACAGCCCTTACTCAGCAGAACTAGTTGCATCAGTAAGCGCTACTCAATGAGAGTAAGGGTTGTGGAACTAGTCACACAGTTGGCTTCACCGGGCATGTTCATTTGCGGAGAGTAACCAGCGTCTTTAAGGAAAGAAGACTAAAAACACACTCAGTTCATGTGAGGCCAATATTTCAGTCTGGGAAATCACTGTAATCCCAAAACAAAGCAACATTAAAACAAATAGCTTGCTTGAAGTTTTGAATCATTTGAAGCACCCAGGGACTATGTCCCAGCAGGTCCTGGAACGAAGCAGAATGACTCATCAATAAAGTTAGTGCTCATTGTTGAGAGATCAGTGAGGAGGAGTTATTGCCGCAGATAAAAGTGACTTTTCTAGCTGTTGATAGAACCCTAACAGCCGCAATAGTCTTGGCCCTTGAGTCTGGGCAACATTTTCAAATTCCAGCTCTTAAGAACATTAAAGCAGATGAACTTTGTAAGTACTTGAGCTGCGTGTTACGCACCCATGCTGATTCATTGAGAGAAGAGAACATGAGGGCACTATTAAAGTTCTGCAAGTTGAATGAAGATGGGGTATGTACTGATGTCAGGCTTCCGTTGGAGATCAATCTGAAAGCCTTATGGAATGTCATAATGAATTATCAACAGTGTTGTCTATAATGTGATGGTGGCAAGGTATACAGAAGACTTTTCTTTCAATTCTGATTTCAATGCTTTTAGGTTCTGGTTGGTGGGGAGTGTCCTGACACAACCTGAAGTGTCACTAAACCTAATTTTTTATTGTATTTGTTATTATAAGAACTGCTCTGAACCTTTTTCACCTACTGAAAGTTTTCATTTTTATTGAAAAACTGAAAATATTCAGTTGAAAACTTAATTGCAAACTGGGGGAGGGAGAATGATTTTCCAATGAAAAATTGAATTGTTTTGAGGAAAGCAGACATTTTTGTGAATATTTTCATTTAATTAAAAGTCCACTATTCTGCTGATAAAAAAATATGACTGGCCTTAATTATTACAATTGTTACAATAGCACCAGAATCAACGATCAGGGTCACATTGTGCTAGGCTCTGCGTGAAAATAAGAAAGAAAGGTCTCCTGATTAAGTCAAGGGGCATTTTTTAAAATAAGGTGATGGGAGAAAAACTGGAAGCTGGCATGGAGAGGAGACTGGACAAGGAAACTGGGAGCTGGGAGGTAAACTGGGACTAACTGTGCAATAAAACTAGTTCTGAGAGTTGGAAGGGAGACTACATGGGGAAAGAAAGTAGGACTGGAGGCCAGGGAGGGACATGAAGGGAAGTGGGGGGGAGGGTTGATAGCTAGTAGGTGAGGGGGAGACTGACATCAGATGAGGAACTGGGGGAGATACTGGGTCTAGCAGAACAGGAAGTCTGGGGCTGAGAACCAGGAGAACAGGGTGGAGGAGGCATGGTAGAGAAATCCAGTGAGGATCTAGGGTGAAGCGGCAGAACAAACACTGGCTGGGCAAAGAGACTGGGAGAAGGAAATGAGATGGGGGCAGGGGGAAGATAGTGAGATTGAATAAGGAGCCTGGAGAGGGAGATTGGACCTGGGAGCCAATGGGAAAGGGGAACTTAGATAAAGGGGTGAGTGACACAGGGAAGAGTATAAAAATATTGCTCGGGCATGTAGGAAAGATATCAGGAGGGCCAAATCGCACCTGGAGCTGCAGCTAGCAAGAGATGTCAAGAGTAACAAGAAGGGTTTCTTCAGGTATGTTGGCAACAAGAAGAAAGCCAAGGAAAGTGTGGGCCCCTTACTGAATGAGGGAGGCAAGCTAGTGACAGAGGATGTGGAAAAAGCTAATGTACTCAATGCTTTTTTTGCCTCTGTTTTCACTAACAAGGTCAGCTCCCAGACTGCTGTGCTGGGCATCACAAAATGGGGAAGAGATGGCCAGCCCTCTGTAGAGATAGAGGTGGTTAGGGACTATTTAGAAAAGCTGGACGTGCACAAGTCCATGGGGCCGGACGAATTGCATCTGAGAGTGCTGAGGGAATTGGCGGCTGTGATTGCAGAGCCCTTGGCCATTATCTTTGAAAACTCGTGGCGAACGGGGGAAGTCCCGGATGACTGGAAAAAGGCTAATGTAGTGCCCATCTTTAAAAAAGGGAAGAAGGAGGATCCTGGGAACTACAGGCCGGTCAGCCTCACCTCAGTCCCTGGAAAAATCATGGAGCAGGTCCTCAAAGAATCAATCCTGAAGCACTTAGAGGAGAGGAAAGTGATCAGGAACAGTCAGCATGGATTCACCAAGGGAAGGTCATGCCTGACTAATCTAATCGCCTTTTATGATGAGATTACTGGTTCTGTGGATGAAGGGAAAGCAGTGGATGTATTGTTTCTTGACTTTAGCAAAGCTTTTGACACGGTCTCCCACAGCATTCTTGTCAGCAAGTTAAGGAAGTATGGGCTGGATGAATGCACTATAAGGTGGGTAGAAAGCTGGCTAGATTGTCGGGCTCAACGGGTAGTGATCAATGGCTCCATGTCTAGTTGGCAGCCGGTGTCAAGTGGAGTGCCCCAGGGGTCGGTCCTGGGGCCCGTTTTGTTCAATATCTTCATAAATGATCTGGAGGATGGTGTGGATTGCACTCTCAGCAAATTTGCGGATGATACTAAACTGGGAGGAGTGGTAGATACGCTGGAGGGGAGGGATAGGATACAGAAGGACCTAGACAAATTGGAGGATTGGGCCAAAAGAAATCTAATGAGGTTCAATAAGGATAAGTGCAGGGTCCTGCACTTAGGATGGAAGAATCCAATGCACCGCTACAGACTAGGGACCGAATGGCTCGGCAGCAGTTCTGCGGAAAAGGACCTAGGGGTGACAGTGGACGAGAAGCTGGATATGAGTCAGCAGTGTGCCCTTGTTGCCAAGAAGGCCAATGGCATTTTGGGATGTATAAGTAGGGGCATAGCGAGCAGATCGAGGGACGTGATCGTTCCCCTCTATTCGACACTGGTGAGGCCTCATCTGGAGTACTGTGTCCAGTTTTGGGCCCCACACTACAAGAAGGATGTGGATAAATTGGAAAGAGTACAGCGAAGGGCAACAAAAATGATTAGGGGTCTAGAGCACATGACTTATGAGGAGAGGCTGAGGGAGCTGGGATTGTTTAGTCTGCAGAAGAGAAGAATGAGGGGGGATTTGATAGCTGCTTTCAACTACCTGAAAGGGGGTTTCAAAGAGGATGGCTCTAGACTGTTCTCAATGGTAGAAGATGACAGAACGAGGAGTAATGGTCTCAAGTTGCAATGGGGGAGGTTTAGATTGGATATTAGGAAAAACTTTTTCACTAAGAGGGTGGTGAAACACTGGAATGCGTTACCTAGAGAGGTGGTAGAATCTCCTTCCTTAGAGGTTTTTAAGGTCAGGCTTGACAAAGCCCTGGCTAGGATGATTTAACTGGGACTTGGTCCTGCTTTGAGCAGGGGGTTGGACTAGATGACCTTCTGGGGTCCCTTCCAACCCTGATATTCTATGATTCTATGATTCTATGACACTGGTTTTGGTAGGAGACTGGGACTGGGCTGAGAAGCCTGAGGAGAGGGGACTTAGACTGTCTCGATGAGGAGAATAGGATGAAACAAGGAGACAGGCCTGGGGAAGAGCCAGGACTGGGAAAAGGAAAGGTTGGGGGCAGAATAAAAATCCCTCATCTCCAGTGCTGTGAAAACAAATTCACTGATGTTTGTGAAGCGCTCAGATACTATAATGATGGGCACTGCAGGAAAGCCCATGGAGGAATTAATAATTCTCTCTCCAGAGCAGAGTTTGAATAGTGTGCAGTAAGTAAATCTTGTGGCCACTCATTGAACAATGAAGACAAAACAAAATATTGGATAATGGTCCAATAAGTGAGCCCCATCCATCCTGTGCACTGGATGAGGGAGAGATACTGAGGAAATAATAATATGTGATCAGGTTATTAAAGACTGTATCTAATTAGGCTTGGCAGAAAATTCTATTTTTAATATAATTTAATTGGCTAATATCATTGTATATTTATAAGCCTTTTTTCAATTGTTATCAATTGAAATGTTCACAGTTATGGGAAATTATAGGGGCTCAAAGAAAGAGGGTTAGATACTAATTATTTCATGACAGTACACTTTGAGATATAAACAGTTAAAGCTTTATAACTGCTACAACACAAATTGTGAGTGTCACATGTCAAAGTATATATTAAAAAATCCTTAAATCAAACTCTAGTATGTTCTCAAGCAGTGTTTTTCTGACTTTTCCTGTCTGTAAATTTCAGTGGTTATTGATGGAAATGTTTTTTCATCAATGTGAGTATTTGCTGTCAAGTACTTCTAAAAGTCCAACCTGTCCAAGTCTAATCATAATGTATATGTACACGGAGGTGAACGAAAGTTGCACAGGCAACTTTAATCCTGGCATTTCCTAACGTTGAGAGAGACAGAGTTATGTTCTAGTTCAGTCACAAACTATTGGGTTTGCTGCAGACTAAATGCTCATCTTGCTGTCTCCTAGGCTTAAAATAAAGGACTATGTGCACTGAGGGCCACATTTTACCACACTACCTCATGTTGAGTACTCCTTCACTCCAAGAGGAGTCCCATGGATCTCAGTGAGTAAGATCATGATAAGAGTAGCAGAATCTTGCCCTCTATGGGCAAATTCTCCTCTTGTAAATAATTGTTATATGGGAACATTAATAATTTGGTGCTCTATGGTAGAAAAGTCAAAATTTCTAACAGAACTTCTGGAGATTTATTAAGAAGAAATTTAATGACATTTTTAAGGGTTCAGTCCACTTTTATGAAAGCCAAGGGGAGATTTGCCTTCATTTTCATTGGGAGAGAGCTACAAATGGGGCCTGTAACCTGTGGCATTCTCCTTAGCCCTTTGCTTCTTTTTTTAATGCTTATCTCATTCCTTTTCCCAAGAAAATGGAGACAATGAAAGAGAGAAACCACACAGCACTGATGGAATTCATCCTTCTGGGGTTTGGAAGTGGTCTGGGGCTCAAGGTGGGCCCCTTTGTGGTGTTTCTGGCAATTTATATGACAACTGTGCTGGGGAACACCATCATGGTCTTCCTTATTAAAGCCCAGTCTTGCCTGCACACCCCAATGTACTTCTTCCTCATGAACCTGTCGCTCTTAGATCTTTGCTACTCCTCCACCATCGCCCCCAAAGCCATGGCGAGCTTCCTAGCAAGCAGCAAAACCATTTCCTTCAACGGATGTGCCACCCAATTCTTCTTGGTCGCTGTCTTTGTCACCACTGAGGCATTCATCCTGGCAGCCATGGCATATGATCGATACACCGCCATCTGCAGACCGCTCCTGTATCCCGTCACCATGTCCAAGCAGGTTTGCGTTCAGCTGCTGGTGGGTTCCTATGTTTGCGGCTGTGTAAACTCTATGGTGCACACAGTCTTCACCTTTACACTCTGTTTCTGTGCGTCCAATGAGATAGATCACTTCTTCTGTGACATTCCACCCCTGCTAAGCCTCTCATGCACCAACACAGACATCAATGAACTGGTGCTGTTCACTTTATCCAGCCTCATCATCGTGAGCACTTCCATGGTCATTCTCATCTCCTATGCCTACATCATCTCCGCCATCCTCAGGATTCGCTCTGCTGAGGGCAGACGCAGAGCCTTCTCCACCTGCACCTCCCACATGATGACCGTGAGTTTATTTTATGGCACTCTTACCTTCATGTACACACAGCCCAGTGCACTATCTGTTCCAGCTCAGAGCAAAGTGGTGTCTGTGTTTTATACCCTGGTCATCCCTATGTTGAATCCCCTCATCTACAGCCTGAGGAACAAGGATGTGAAAGAAGCTATGGGAAGAACCATCAGCTCAGTGTTTCTAAAATGAACCTTCTCTATGAACATTGAGCTAGATAATCCTTTCGGTTATGGTAAAACCAGTAGAGTAACAGTCATAATTTCTATCTATCTAATCTATCTATCTATCTAAACTAACAGTTCCCATTTGTAATCGTCTCTCTCTCTAAATTTGTATGCCACTCCCAGCACTGGAGTATGCCATTATAAGAGTGATTTAAAAATAAATCAAGCAACCCTCTGTGTATCTATGTTACATTTTTTCACATTGTTATCTATTCATGTAACTTAGTAATGCATCTAATCTGGAAATATGGATTCAAACACCTCTGAACCTCGAGGAGTGTTCAAGATTGGTGTTGGAATCTCACAACTGCTCTATTAATGATGATCCGAACACTGGAACTCAAGAATAATCCCTTTGTTTAATGTGTGTGTGTGGTTATATCACAGTTTACTGGCTTGCACCTGTGACTAATCTCCATGGTATTGGCCAAAGGAGGTATATTACGATTTTCCAAAGCACTCAGTGTTGCTGTCAGTGACAAAATGTTTTATGGATGAAAAATTCAGATTTAGGTTGACCAAAACTGTTGGCAAATTTGAGTTGAGTTTTCCAAATTTTTGTCAGTAGGAGAGAAAAAAAACAGATTTGTTTTTAGATCAAAACTTTTCCTTTCAACATTTAAAAAAGAAACATTTTAATTGTTTGATTCAAAAAATACTTTTTCATTTAGAGTTTCACTGCAATTTTATTTCTTAAGAATGGTTAAAAACTCCGAAATGAGAAAAGGAAAATATCATGTTTGGGGAATCTGGCTAAACTTTTTGTTCAACCCAAAATAATTTTTTTCAATTTGTTTGGTTCACTGAATCATCATCATCATCTAAAATACTTTCTTTCCGATTTTCAATTCAGCCAGTGACTAGAAAAGTCAATTCTTTTCACAGCTACTTACATGGGTATTTCAGACACAGGAGACATAGTACAAGTGTGAACTACTGTTCTTCTCCTCAGCGGTTCTGAACACCATTTTCTCTCACTCAAGTCAAAAGCAATTGCACCTACCAAAGAAGAGGTGTGATAACAGTTGAATGGGAGATCAGCCACAGCATCTAATAGACACCTTGCTGCTTCTACAGTTGTTTATTTGGTGGGACTCCTAGGACATTAATAGGCCAAATAACCATTCAGTTGGGCCTGTGTCAAGGTTCCTTCCCCACTCTGAACTCTAGAGTACAGATGTGGGGACCTGCATGAAAACCTCCTAAGCTTACTTTTACCACCTTAGGTTAAAACTTCCCCAAAGTACAAACTACTTTACCCTTTGCCCTTGGACGTCCACTGCCACCCCCAAATGTTTGACTGGGTTTACTGGGAAAGCATTGTCTTTCCCCCAAAAATCCTCACCAAAACCTTGCACCCCCCTGCCTGGTGAAGGCTTGATAAAAATCCTCACCAATTTGCATAGGTGACCACAGACCCAAACCCTTGGATTTAAGAACAATGAAAAAAACATTCAATTTCTTACAAGAAGAATTTTAATAGAAGAAAAGGTAAAAAGAATCACCTCTGTAAAATCAGGATGGTAAATACCTTACAGGGTAATTAGATTCAAAACATAGAGAATCCCTCTAGGCAAAACCTTAAGTTACAAAAAAGACACAAAGACAGGAATATCCATTCTAGTCAGCATAGTCTATTTTCTCAGCCATTTAAAGAAATCATAATCTAACGCATGTCTAGCTAGATTACTTACTAAGTTCTAAGACTCCATTCCTGTTCTGTCCCCAACAAAAGCATCACACAGACAGACCCTTTGTTTCTCCCTCCCTCCAGCTTTGAAAGTATCTCGTCTCCTCATTGGTTATTGTGGTCAGGTGCCAGCAACGTTATCCTAGCTTCTTAAACCTTTACAGATGAAAGGGGTTTTTCCTTTGGCCAGGAGGGATTTTAAAGGTGTTTACCCTTCCCTTTATATTCATGACACGCCCCCCAAATCACAGCTAGGGTGAAACACTGGCTGGGATTTCTTCGTGGAGCTCTAGGAAAAAACAAAGTTAATAAGACACATGCACCTCTAAATATACTACCAAGTATATAAAGATTAACAATATTTTCCACATCTCAAGGACGATTTTAATCAGTTGACTCTGGGAAACTTTCACGGGAGAGTGCATCAGCCATGTTGTTAGAAGCTCCTGAGATGTGTTGGATGTCGAAATCAAAATCTTGGAGAGCTAAACTCCACCAAATAAGTTTTTTGTTATTTCCCGTGGCAGTATGGAGCCACCGTAGTGCAGCATGGTCGGTTTGCAGGTGGAAATGCCGTTCCCAAACATATGGGCGTAGCTTTTCCAGAGCGTAGACAATAGCGTAACATTCTTTTTTACTGACTGACCAGTTGCTTTCCCTCTCAGACAGTTTTTTTCCTGAGAAACACTACAGGATGGAATTCTTGATCCGATCCTTCCTGCATTAAAACTGCTCCCACACCACACTTGGACACATCTGTGGTTACTAGGAACAGTTTATCAAAGTTTGGGGCCCTTAGTACAGGGTCAGACATGAGTGTCGTTTTAACTTGGTTAAAGGCCTTCTGACAATCTTCGGCCCACTGAACGGCATTTGGATGTTTCTTTTTGGTTAGGTCTGTGGGGCATCGATTTGGCTGTATTGTGCTACAAATCGCCTGTAATAACTGGTCAAGCCTAAGAAGGATTGAATCTGTTTCTTTGACCTTGGGACAGGCTACTTTTGGATAGCATCCACTTTGGCCTGTAGGGGGTTGATAGTTCCTTGACCCATTTGGTGTCCAAGGTAAGTCAATCTGTTTAGGCTTATTTGACACTTCTTAGCCTTAACAGTTAGTCCTACCTCCCTTATGCGCTCAAAGACTTTTTGTAGATGTTCCAAGTGTTCTGCTCAGGAATCCGAAAATATGGCCACATTGTCAAGGTAGGTGACTGCATTTTCTCCTAATCCCACTAGGAGACCATCTACAAGCCTTTGGACGGTGGCGGGTGCATTCCGCAGCCCAAAAGGGAGTACATTAAATTCATAAGGCCCGACATGTGTGGTGAAGGCTGACCTTTCCTTGGCGGATTCATCTAGTGGTACCTGCCAGTACCCCTTGGTTAAGTCCAAGGTAGAGATGAACTGGGCCTGTCCCTGTCTCTAATAGTTCATCTGTGCGTGTCATTGGATAGTTATCTGGGCGAGTTACAGCATTTAGCTTATGGTAGTCCATGCAAAAATGTATCTCCCCACCTGGTTTGGGAACTAGAACCACTGGAGATGCCCATGCACTGCCAGAGGGGCGGATTACACCCATCTGTAACATATTCTGGATCTCCCGTTCTATAGCAATTTTAGCTTGAAGAGACACCCAATAAGGTTGGACTTTAATTGAGTGAGCATTATCTGTGTCAATGGAATGTTATGCCCGTTCAGTCAGTCCTAGGGTGGCTGAGAACATTGGTGCGTAGCTAGTGCACAGCTCCTGGATCTGCTGTCACTGCATACGCCCAAGGGTCATGGAGAGGTTCACCTCTTCCACACCACCAGCACTTTTTTCTTCATAGTAGACACCTCAGGCCACTCAGCGTCATCTCCTCCCTGGGCTGTAAACTGACAAGCCTTTAATTCTCTGGAATAAAAGGGCTTTAGAGAATTAATATGGTATACTTTAGGTTTTCGGTTGGAGATGGGGAGTGCTATGAGATAATTCACAGCTCCCAGGTGCTCCTGGACCGTGAATAGACCTTCCTACGACTCTTCCATTTAATGGGCCTGGAGCTCCTTTAAGACCATGACCTGGTCTCCTACTTTGAAGGAATGCTCTCTGGTATGTTTATCATATCAAGCTTTTTGCTCTTTTTGAGCATCCTGTAGGTTTTCTTCAGCAAGGGTTAGAGAGGTTTGAAGGGTGTTTTGTAGGTTGGTTACAAAGTCCTGAATGTTAGTTCCTGGAGAAAGTGTAAATCCCTCCCATTGCTGCTTCACCAACTGTAATGGCCCCTTAACCTTGCGGCCATATACAAGTTCAAATGGTTCAATCCCTAAACTGGGATGTGGTACAGCTCTGTAGGCAAAGAGCAACTGCTGCAACAGTAGGTCCCAATCAATGGAGTGCTCATTTAAAAATTTACGTATCATGGCACCCAAAGTTCCATTAAACTTCTCCACCATGCCATTTTTTTGATGGTGATAAGGAGTGGCAACCAAGTGATTTACCCAATGAGCTTCCCAAAGGCTTTTCATAGTTCCTGTCAGGAAATTAGTTCCTGCATCTGTGAGGATGTCGGAGGGCCAACCTACCCTGGCAGAAATGTCTGTTAGTGCCTGGCACACACTTTCAGCCCTGGTGTTGCTTAGAGCTACTGCTTCCGGCCATCGGGTGGCAAAATCCATGAAAGTCAGTAAGTACTGCTTTCATCTGGGTGTCTTTTTCAGAAAAGGACCCAGAATATCCACAGCTACTCGCTGAAATGGAACTTCAATGATGGGGAGTGGCTGGAGAGGGGCTTTGAGCTGGTCTTGGGGTTTTCCCACTTTTTGGCATACCTCACAAGACCGGACATAGGTAGAAACATCCTTGCCCATTCCCTCCCATTGGAATGACCTCCCCAACTGGTCTTTGGTCCTGTTCACCCCAGCATGGCCACTAGGATGATTGTGGGCTAAGCTCAAGAGCTTGACCCGGTACTTAGTTGGAACTACCAACTGTCTCTGAGGATGCCAGTCTTCCTGGTGTCCACCAGAAAGAGTTTCCTTGTATAAGAGTCCTCTTTCTACAACAAACCTGGATCGGTTAGAAGAGCTGAGAGGCGGTGGGTTGCTCCGGGCTGCTGTCCAAGCTCTCTGGAGGCTTTCATCTACTTCCTGTTCAGTCTGGAACTGTTCCCTTGATGCTGGAGACATCAGTTCATCATTGGATTATGGACCTATGCTTGGTCCTCTGGAAGCGATGTAAGGGATGGGGCTGTTTCCGTTGACTGTGAACTGCTCTCCGTTGGTGCACTGTGTTGGGATTCAGGCTCCAGCTGAGTCTCTTGGCTAGGGTTATTGGCTGCTGCCGGTTCAGGTTCAGTGGGGCCCTCTGGGGTTTGGGTTGCAAGTACTGGATTCACTGCTGGCAATGGGTCTGGTGATTGTTGTTCCGCCGATACCGCTTCTGTCTCTGTCTGGGTCTCTGGGACTGGATCCACTACTGCTGTTGCAGACATTGGCCTGCTCTCTGGGTCCATCACCTCTGACCGGGTCCTGGTAGAAGTTTCCGGAACAGAGCTAAGTGTGTTGGCTTGTTTAGCCTGGCTGCAGATGACCATTCCCACCCTCTTGGCTCGTTTCATATGATTGGCCAAGTCTTCCCCCAACAGCATGGGGATGGGATAATCATCATAGACTGCAAAAGTCCACGTTCCCGACCAGCCCTTGTGCTGGACAGTCAACTTGGCTGTAGGTAAATTGAAAGAGTTGGACTTGAAGGGTTGAATCATCACTTGGATCTCTGGGTTGATTAAATTGAGGTCCACTATGGAAGCATGGATAGCTGACACTTGTGCTCTGGTGTCCCTCCATGCGGTGACCTTTTTTCCACCCACACTCACAGTTTCCCTCTGCTCAAAGGGTATCTGGGAGGTATCTGGGCCTGAGGACCTCTGGGGTGATTCCGGTGCAATGAACTGTAATCTGTTGGAGTTCTTGGGGCAGTTGGCCTTTACTTGTTACATTTAAAACTTCGTCCTGGCTCGTTACATTTAAAACTTCGTCCAGCTGATGGGCCACTGGGGCATGGTGGGTTGCTGGAGAATGGTGTGGTGGGATGATAAGGTGGCTGAAGGGTTCCTTGGGGGGTAGGTGGGGCCTTGGGCAGCCCCCGGTAGTAAGGTGTGGTCTGAGGTTGTCCCTTCTGGTATCCGCTCCAACTGCGACCAGTTTTTTTCTTCTCTGCCACCTCCACCCATTTGGCTCCAATCTCCTCCGCCTCGATTACAGTTTTGGGTTTCCCATCTAGGATGTATCTTTCTATTTCCTCAGGAACACCCTCTAAGAACTGTTCCATTTGCATTGGGAAGGGAAAATCTGCTGGAGAGTTAACACTTGCTCCTGATATCCAGGCATCCCAATGTTTCACAATGTGGTAGGCATGTCGGGTAAATGACACATCTGGTTTCCACCTTAGGACTCTGAACCGCTGACGGGAATGCTCAGAGGTTAGCCCCATTCTGACTCTCGCCTTGGTTTTAAACAGTTCATACTGGTTCATGCGTTCCGTAGACATCTCAGCTGCTACCTCAGCTAAGAGTCCACTGAGCTGCGGCCTCAGCTCTACCGTGTATTGGTCTGTAGAGATGCTGTACCCAAGGCAGGCCCTTTCGACGTTTTCTAAGAAGGCCTCAGTATCATTGCCTGCCTTGTAGGTGGGGAACTTTCTGGGGTGGGAAGTGGTACCTGGAGAAGGATTGCTAGGGTTTGTTGGTATATTCTGCTGAGCCTTTGCCTTCTCCATCTCCAGTGCATGCTTCCTCTCTATTTCCTTCTCCTCCTCCACATGCTTCCTCTCTTTTTCTTTCTCCTCCAGTTCTTTGGCCCTTGCCTCCATTCCCATCTGCTTGAGTTCTATCTGTCTTTCATGGTCCTTTTATTTTTCCTCAGCCTCAAATCTGACTAATTCCAGCTTTTGTTGAACAGTGGAGTCTGTCATCCTAACCTCTCTGTTTTTAACTAACTTTACACCCGAGAGTTAGACAGAAAACCAAAACAAAAAAAACTTGGCTTGTAAATTTTGCTGTGCTGAATATGATACCTATATGCTCTGACAGTGATTGTCAACCTACAGAGAAATCCTAACACCCCACCCCCCAAAAACTAACATCTTTGTCTCCAGGCAAATAGGCCTGCACTTTTTGTGGCATTGAAAGGTGAGTTCAAAGTTTACCAAGCCTTCATATTATCTAGCTAGCTAGCTATCACTTTCTACAGAATTTACTATCATGTGGAAAAAAGCCTTCAGTAGGATGAGTACTGTGAATAAAGATTGCTCCCCTGAGTCAAGGTTTGTAAAATCATCCCCCAATCCTGCTTTTTATGGTTTTAAAAAAGATTAATATTTCTAATAGTACTAAATACCTGTCTGTGTTTTTCTATTGGCACCCATAACCAGTGGTTACTTACCCTCATTGTTAAAAAAACCTTGCTCCCCATTTCCAGTTAAGGTTAATCTAGCATGCTTCCAATCATTTGATGTCATTACACTTGGGGCTGCTCTATAAAAGAACACAGCCTTTTGAAAAAAAAGATAAGTATATTTCACAAAAGAAAACAGAAAATGTTTCACTAAAATTTTCTTTTACATTTTTTTTTTGGTGGGAAAAAAGAATACTATATCTTTCACTCTTTTCCTCTTTGGCCAAAGAAAAAGATGTGGGGGGAAGAGCAGAAAGATGAGAGAGTGTTTCTCCCAACATCCACTATTTCTCAACCTTTTTTAAAAAATCTTTTCCCTACCTTTTTTTTTTCCAGTGCAAAAGTAAAGCAAGACAAATTCAAATTAGAAATAGCACACACACTTTTAACTATTAGGATGATTTAACATTGTGTAAGTGGGGGAATAGTTCTGCTATTGTGGGGAACTTTCCTGGCTTCTGCACTATCCTGGTGAAGTGGATAGTAAAAGGATCTGAGTCCTTGCTCCCACTTCCTTTACCCAGTGCCTCCCTGCCCTTGAGGACTCCCCTTCCACTCTCCTGTCTGACAAAGTCTTCGTAACCCCAACAAAGCTGGGCCCAGGATTCCTGGGGGGCTTGACCCCCAACCCTGCTGTGGTCATCTAGGACAGGGGCTAGGGTGTCCCCACTCCGGGGTACTCTCTCTGCACTGGCCACTTCTCTGACCCACTGATCATTACATACAATTTGAAGCAAATGCAAGTTATTTAATCAACAATTAATTTTAAAAAGAATAAGGGAAAATGGGAAAAGTTAAAGGAAACACATCAACCCGCTCTGTGGCAGGAACATCACAAACAGTGTCTCTGGATGTCACGGCAGTTCACAGTCTGTTCCTTGTACCCAGCTCCGGACTCCTCCAGCCCCAGCTCCACCACTCTGTCTCAGCACTGCTGCTGCTGCTCTGCCTCCAGCTCCCTGGGCTGCTTCTTTGGCCCCTCTGCCTCAGGTTGCTACAGCTCTGCTCCCAGGACAGGGTCTGTTCTCTCTGGGCTGCTTTTTTGGTCCCTATGGATCTGGCATAGCTCTGCTCCACAGCTTAGCTTGGGTCCCTGCTTTCTCCTTAGCTCGGCCCCACTCTGTCTGACCCAGGCAATTCCAGCTCACACAGAGGACAGGACTGCCCTGGCCTCCTGACTCCCTGATTAGCCTGCCTGCCCTGTCATTCATAGAATCATAGAATCATGGAATATCAGGGTTGGAAGGGACCTCAGGAGGTATCTAGTCCAACCCCCTGCTCAAAGCAGGACCAATCCCCAACTAAATCATCCCAGACAGGGCTTTGTCAAGCCTGACCTTAAAAACTTCTAAGGAAGGAGATTCCACCACCTCCCTAGGTAACGCATTCCAGTGTTTTACCACCCTCCTAGTGAAAAAGTTTTTCCTAATATCCAACCTAAACTTCCCACACTGCAACTTAAGACCATTACTCCTTGTTGTGTAATCTGCTACCACTGAGAACAGTCTAGATCCATCCTCTTTGAAATCCCCTTTCAGGTAATTGAAAGCAGCTATCAAATCCCCCCTCATTCTTCTCTTCAGCAGACTAAACAATCCCAGTTCCCTCAGCCTCTCCTCATAAGTCATGTGTTCCAGACCCCTAATCATTTTTGTTGCCTTCTGCTGGACGTTTTCCAATTTTTCCACATCCTTCTTGTAGTGTGGGGCCCAAAACTGGACACAGTACTCCAGATGAGGCCTCACCAATGTCGAATAGAGGGGAACGATCATGTCCCTCGATCTGCTGGCAATAGTCCTACTTATACATCCCAAAATGCCATTGGCCTTCTTGGCAACAAGGGCACACTGTTGACTCATATTGATCTTCTCGTCCACAATAACTCCTAGGTCCTTTTCTGCAGAACTGCTGCCTAGCCATTCGGTCCCTAGTCTGTAGTGGTGCTTGGGATTCTTCCATCCTAAGTGCAGGACTCTGAACTTGTCCTTGTTGAACCTCATCAGATTTCTTTCGGCCCAATCCTCTAATTTGTCTAGGGCCCTCTGTATCCCATCCCTACCCTCCAACGTATCTACCTCTCCTCCCAGTTTAGTGTCATCTGCAAACTTGCTGAGGGTGCAATCCACACCATCCTCCAGATCATTTATGAAGATATTGAACAAAACCGGCCCAAGGACTGACCCTTGGGGCAGTCCACTTGATAATGGCTGCCAACTAGACATGGAGCCATTGATCACTACCTGTTGAGCCCAACAATCTAGCCAACTTTCTATCCACCTTATAGTCCATTCATCCAGCCCATCCTTCTTTAACTTGCTGGCAATAATACATTCAGGCTGACCTGGAGCATTGGCCTCTCCCCATTGTTCCTGGGGGGCTGTCAGTCTCAGGATCCTGATTCCCCATTGACCCTTCCCCCTTTTTAGTACTGGGAGCTAGCAACTAAAATACCCCCACTGAATGTTAGTAAGGGGGCAACAGTCCCCTTACAATTGGAAGAAATTACCAAGGGAAGTGGTAGATTTTCCATCTCTTGATGGTTTCAACTGAAGACTGATACCTTTCTGGAAGATATGCTTTAGCCAAACACCAGTTATGCTTTAGTCTAATCCAATCCTATCCTCATAATGACTGGGTATATATCACCTTAGGAAGGGATGTAGAGTCAAGTCTCTACTTGATGACTGCTTCTTGGAGCAGCTTGTCCTGGACCCCACAAGAGTCTGAAGTTGAACTGAGGATCTGGTTGAGGAAGTGAATACATCTGAACCGCCTGACAATATCAATCATAACACCATGAAATGCTGGGGAGAGACAGCTCAGTGGTTTGCGCATTGGCTTGCTAAACCTCGTGTTGTGAGTTCAATCCTTAAGGGGGCCATTTAAGGTTCTGGGGCAAAAATTGGGGATTGATCCTGCTTTGAGCAGGGGGTTGGACTAGATGACCATGATCTCCTGAGATCCCTTCCAGCCCTGATATTCTATGAAATGTAAATCCTTGTACAAGGTAAAATGCCACAGAAACCCACCACAATAACATTTAACTTTAAGAGGGGAACTGCACAAAAATGAGAAGCTAGTTAAACAGAAAATAGAAGAAACAGTCTTGTTGCTGGCACAAAAGCCCGAGGCAGGTAACAGCTGGATTCATTGCCCGGTGTGCGTCGCCCAATAATCACAACGGGGTGGAGAAGTAGAAAAGTTTATTTGAAGCTTCAGGCGGTACAGGGAGACAACAATCTCAAATCCTGCACACCACTGCAAGCAGTTACACATATTTTATACATTCATTCTTTAGCATACTTATCCAATAGCAAGCTGCCCTGAGTATCCATATAGCCAATCCGGTATACCAGCCAGTTCCCCTTTTTCCTCTTATCATCTATTCCCCCATATATGGAGCTGTTTGTTCAGCATTATCTAACATTCCTGTCCTGCTTGACCTAATCTTGCTCCAGCCAGTCTGCGCCTGCAATACACTGTTGCAAATTTCTTAGCGTGACTGCTGTGAGTGTCTTCGGGGAGAAAAGGGAAGGGGGGGTCATCTGGGCCTAGAGCAAGGGGGCTTCATCGATACTCGTGGTCTTCCATCCCCCTGAGTTACCTAGTGGCCATGCCCGGTGTCCCCAACAGTCTCAAGGGTGATTTGTCAGCAAATTTCATGGAAGCTTCTTAAAAACAGCATAATAAAGCTAAAACTAACTGTATACCCCAAATCAAACAAACAGCAGGAGGACTAAAACACAACACATGGCTAAACAGCAGAGTAAAAAAGGTGGTTAGAGGCAAAAAGACACCCTTTAAAAACTGGAATTAAAATCCTAGATAGGAAAATAGAAAGGAGCATAAACTCTGGCAAATAAAGCATAAAATATAATAAAGTATGTCAAGAAAGGATTTGGAGAGCAATTAGCTATGGACAAAAAAACACAACTAAGCACAATTTTTAAGCATATGAGAAGTGGGAAATCTGCAAAACAGTAGGGAGGGGGAATGCATGGTCAAGTTGCTAAACGAGCACTCAAGGACAACAAGGTCATTGCAGTGAAGCTCAATGAATTCTTTGCATCAGTCTTCACTTCAGAGGATGTGAGGAAGATTTGTTCAAGAGTTCTGTAGTAACTCACATATGAAATTGCAGAAATACTAACTGTGGTATGTAATCTATCACTTAAATCAGTTTCTGTGCCAAATGACTTCAGGGTAGCTAATGTAACTTTTTTTTTAAAGTCTCCAGAAGTGATCCAGGCAGGTACAGGCTGGTAAACCTGACTTCAGTACCAGGCAAATTGGTAGACTCTAAGAACAAAATTAGCCAATATATGTATAAACAGGATATTGTGGGAAAGAGTCAATATGGCTTTTGTAAAGGCAAATCATCCCTCACTAATCTATTAGAATTCTTTGAGGGGGTCAACAAGAAGGGGGATTTGGTGAATATAGTGTATTTTGACTTTCAGAAAGTCTTTGACAAGGTCCCACAGCAAAGGATCTTAAGCACCGTTAAGTTGTCATGGGATAAGAGGGAAGGTCCTCTTATGTATCAGTAACTGGCTAAAAGGTAGGAAACAAAGGGTAGGAAAAAATGGTCAGTTTTAACAATGGAGGCATAAATTGCAGGGTCCCTCAAGGATCTGTACTGGGAGCACTGTTGTTCAGCAACTTCATAAATGATCTGGAAAAGGGGGTGAACAGTGAGGTGGCAAAGTTTGCAGACAATACAAAATTACTCAAGATAAGTCCAAAGCTGATTTTGAAGAGTTACAAAGAAATCTGACAAAACTGAGTGACTGGTCAACAAATTCAGTGCTGATAAGTGAAAAGTAATGCACATTGGAAAATATAATCCCCTCTATATATACAAAATGATGGGATCTACATTAGCTATTACCTCACAAGAAAGAGATCTTGGAGTCATTGTGAATGTCTAGAACCATTAGGAAAAGGATAAATAATGGAACAGAAAATTTCATAATACAGCTATATAAATCCATGGTACACCCACACCTTGACTATTGCCTGCAGTTCCAGTTGTCTCATCTCAAAAAAAATATTAGAATTGGAAAAAAGGTAGAGAATGGCAACAAAAATGGCTAGAAGGATGGAACGGCTTCCAAATGAGGAGAGATTGAAAAGACTTGGACTGTCCAACTTAGAAAAGAGACAACTAATGAGGGATATGCTAGAAGTCTATAAAATCATGACTGGTGTGGAGAAAGTAAATAAAGAAGTATTATTTATCCCTGCATATAACACAAGAACCAGGAGTCATCCAATGAAATGAATAGGCAGCAGGTTTAAAATAAATATAAAGAAGTACTTCTTCACACAATGCACAGTCAACCTGTGGAACTCATAGCCAGGGGATGGTGTGAGGGCCAAAGGTATAACTGAGTTCAAAAAAAAATTAGATAAGTTCATGGTGAATAGGTCCATCAATGGCTATTATCCAAGATGGTGAAGGACACAACCAAATGGTACAGAAGTCCCTAAACCTCAACTGTCAGAAGCAACTGGCTCTGACCAATGTCAGAGACAGGATATGGGGCTAGACAAGCCATTGGTCTGACCCACTATGACTTTTCTTAAGTTCTTAAGTTGTGGGCATCCAGGGACAACTAGTGAAATGTAATGTCCCATGTTATACTCAGGCTCAGACTGCATTATCCTTTATGGCTTAAATACTATGAATTTATGAAAAAAAATGACTAGAAAATATGGAATTGTTTCTGCCTCAACAAAACACTTGACAACTTTCAACATTTTTCATTTACAAAAATTTCCTCAAAAAACAATATGTTTCAACAAAAGTGAACATTTTTTGGTGATTTCCTTCTGTTTTGATCAAACGGTAGTTCAAGAATGTCTATAAAGGTCTTTTAAATTCTCTGGGGAAACACTCAGCTGTGAGAATAATGGATTTTTCAGTGATCTGGCAGTTCCAAAAAATCATTTGGGGTTGAACCAAAAACTTTTTTTCTTCAAAATTTTCAATAAATCAAAAAAAAAGGGTCAAAAAAAAGTTTCATTTTAGCTTTGACCATTTTCAAATGGTTTTGTTTGTTAATAAAATCAGGGAAATTCTGAAACACATGTCATTTTGAACCAAAGTATCAAAACAATTTGATTTTTGTTAATTAGGTCTTTTCACCCAAAATAACTTTGCAAAACTGACACAAATTTTCAAAATATTTTGGAGTTGAAGAATCAGCACTTTTTGCTGAAAAATCTTTTCAAACAAAAAATACCACCCAGGTCTGCCTAGCACATGAGGGTCATGATGGCAATTATGTGCATCATCATCACCCACATAAGTACTTGCACGTGACGATGAAGTAGCCTCTTAATACATGTATGATTGTGAGGTGGTCAGCTACTCTATTGATGTGGCCCCTATAATTACTTAATGGATGGATTCATGTGCTCGATTCATTGCACACAAGCACAAGTTCACTGAGCTGCTTTTTCCATTCCTTTCACATCTGCAGATAAAGGCAAGCCAGGGTGGAGAACCAAACCGGCCTCAGGGAATTCATTCTTCTGGGATTTCCCACCAAACTGGAGGTCCAGGCCTTGCTCTTCCTGGTCTTTTTGCTCACCTACGTGCTGACAGTCACAGAGAACATGGTTATCATCCTGGTGGTGAAGCAGAACCACCAGCTCCACAAGCCCATGTACTACTACCTGGGGAACCTGTCCTTCCTGGAGATCTGGTATGTCTTGGTCATCCTGCCCAAGCTGCCGGTGGGCTTCTGGTCTCAGAAGAAGAGCATCTCCTTCCCCATCTGCATGGCCCAGCTCTACTTCTTCATCTTCCTCATGTGCACCGAGTATGTCCTCCTGGCCATCATGGCCTACGACAACTACATGGCAATCTGCTACCCGCTGCGCTACCCAGCCATCATGATCCACCAACTCTGCCTATAGCTGGCAGCTCTCTCCTGGGCCGGCGGCTTCTCCATCTCACTGGCCAAAGTGTACTTCATCTCTTGCTGACATTTTGCTGTCCCGGAGTCATCAACCACTTCTTCTGCGACATCTCCCCACTGCTCAACCTGGCCTGCACCAACATGTTGGTGGCGGAGATGGTGGACTTTGCCCTGGCCTTGGTCATCCTGCTGCTCCCACTTGCTGTCACTGTCCTCTCCTACCTGTGCCTCATTGCCACAATCTGCACATCCCCACTGCCCAGGGCAGGAGGAAAGCCTTTTCCACCTGCGCCTCCCACCTCACCGTGGTCATCATCTTATTCTCAGCCACTGTCTTCATGTACGCCTGGCCCAGGAGGATCCACCCTTTCAACCTCAACAAAGTGATGTCTGTCTTTTACGCCGTAGTCACCCCAGCGCTGAACCCTCTGATATACTGCCTGAGGAACAAGGAAGTGAAAGAGGTCCTGAGGAAAACCCTGGACAGGAACTGCTCCTTAACCAATTGGATAGGCATAGAATCATAGCAATGTAGGGCTAGAGGGGACCTCAAGAAGTCATCAAGTCCAGCCCTCTGAGCTGAGGCAGGACCAAGCATGTAGTCTGGAATTCCCAAAGGCATCTAAATCCAGCTCTTTAGGATTAGAAAGTTGGTCTAGCAGATAGAGAAGTATGATTGGATTCCTGAGACCTGGGTTTAGTTCCTGGTTCTGTCACTGATTCTCTGTGTGACCTTGGACCTTGATCTACTGAATTGAAGATTCTCTCCATCTATAAAATAGGGATAATAATTCCATATCACACAGGAATGTTGTGAGGATTAAATCCATAACTGATTGTGTAGCCCTCTGATACTATGGGGATAAGGGCCATATAAATATCTTGGTAGGTAGATAATTCCTGGTGAATTTCAATATGTCTTCACACGCCCCGGCTCGTTATATTTAAAACATCGTCCAGCTGATGGGTCACTGGGGCGATGTGGGTTGCTGGAGAATGGTGTGGTGCGACGATAAGGTGTCTGGAGTATTCCTTGTTGTGTAGTTGGGGCCTTGGGCTGTCCCCCTTGGGCTGTGTGGTCTGAGGGTGTCCCTTCTGGTATCCGCTCCAACTGTGACCAGGGTTGTTGTTTGTTTGTTTGTTTGTTTGTTTGTTTGTTTGTTTGTTTGTTTGTTTAAGTCTCTCTCCTCCCTCCACCAGTTTTTTTCCAGCTTCCCCGCCTCTCTTTTGGTCTGGGACTGTTCGTATCAATCAACATAAAAAGCAAGACTTTCTGCTGAGTCCATTTCCTTATCCCAAAAACACTGTTTTATTTTCTCCTTGGACATAGTCAGGAATTGCTCCTGAGCTAACAAATCACACATTCCTTGAAAGCTAATGACACCCCTTCCTTGGACCCATTTGTCTAACAGATCCTTCATCTGGTTTAGATAAACCACATTACTTAGTCCCGGCCCTCTCTTAAGGGTTCAAAATTTTATTCTGTATGTTTCAGATGTAATTTGAAATTGCTTTAAAACCAAATCCTTGAACTTATTATACTCAGAAGCCTCATCAATAGGTATCTTATTGAATTTGTCCAGAGCTCTTCCAGCCAATTTTGCTACCAATGTGGTCATGTTGTGAGCTTCAGGAATTTTATGGAGAGTGCACAGTTTCTCAAAGGTGAGAAAATATTCAGTAATATCACTAGATTCATCATACTGTGGACATAGTCGCTCCCATTTGTGGATAGTTGGGCAAGGATGGTTAGGTTATCCAGTAGATTCCGCTCAGCCCTTAGCTTCTCCATCTCCAGTGCATGCTTCCTCTCTTTTTCCTTCTCCTCCATTTCTTTTCCCCTTGCCTCCATAGCTCTCCTGTGGGAAGCCTCTTGGATTTTTTCTCCTTCTTTCGCTGCCTCCATTTCTTTTTCCTTTGCCTCCATAGCTCTCCTGTGGGCAGCCTCTTTGGTTTTTTCTGCCTTGGGCTCTGTCATGTTTGCCTCTCTGTTTTTATCTAACTTTACACCCAAGAGTTAGAAATAAAACAAAACAAAAAAAAACTTGGTTTGTCAAAAAAATAGGTTGTGCTGTAACCTATGTTCTCTGATAGTGATTGTCACCGTACAGAAAAATAATTTAAAAAAGAAACTAACACCTTTGTCTCCTGGCAAATAGATAGAAAAACCCTCTAGTTGCTCTTAGCTTAAAAAAACAAACAACAACAACAACAACAACAAAAAAACACCGCTTCTGGTCTGTTAAGAACTTGTGAATTTCCCTGCAGGAGGTTAACTACCCCACCTTTAGGTAGAGAAACTCCAGCTCACAAAAGCAAGCTCCCTTTTGTCTCTGCTCTTGTCCCCCAGGCAGAGACAAAAAAACTCTAATTGCTTTCATCTTAAAATCTGTTTCCAAGCAGCACAAAGGGGAAAAAAAAGTCCTTTTAAAATCTGTGCTTCTGGTTCAAGATGATACCAAAAAAATCTCTGTGCTTCTGGTTCAAAAGGATCCCAGAAAAATCTCAAATTGATCCCACCGCTCTGCCACCATGTCAAGGTTCCTTCTCCACTCTGAACTCTAGGGTACAGATGTGGGGACCTTCATGAAAGACACCCTAAGCTTATTTCTACCATTCTTAGGTTAGAATCATAGAATCATACAATATCAGGTTTGGAAGGGATCTCAGGAGGTTATCCACTCCAACCCCTTGTTCAAAGCAGGACCAATCCCCAACTAAATCATCCCAGCCAGCGCTTTGTCAAGCCTGATCTTAAAAACTTCTAAGGAAGGAGATTCCACCACCTCCCTAGGTAACGCATTCTAGTGTTTCACCACCCTCCTAGTGAAAAAGTTTTTCCTAATATCCAACCTAAACCTCCCACACTGCAACTTGAGACCATTACTCCTTCTTCTGTCATCTGCTACTACTGAGAACAGTCTAGATCCATCCTCTTTGGAACCCCCTTTCAGGTAGTTGAAAGCAACTATCAAATCCCCCCTCATTCTTCTCTTCTGCATACTAAACAATCCCAGTTCCCTCAGCCTCTCCTCATAAGTCATGCGTTCCAGTTCCCTAATCATTTTTGTTGCCCTCCGCTGGACGTTTTCCAATTTTTTCACATCCTTCTTGTAGTGTGGGGCCCAAAACTGGACACAGTACTCCAGATGAGGCCTCACCAATGTCGAATAGAGGCAAATGATCACGTCCCTCGACCTGCTGGCAATGCCCCTACTTATACAACCCAAAATGCCATTGGCCTTCTTGGCAACAACGGCACACTGTTGACTCATATCCAGCTTCTCGTCCACTGTAATCCCTAGGTCCTTTTCTGCAGAACTGCTGCCTAGCTATTCGGTCCCTAGTTTGTAGCGGTGCATGGTATTCTTCCATCCTAAGTACAGGACTCTGCACTTGTCCTTGTTGAACCTCATCAGATTTCTTTTGGCACATCCTCTAATTTGTCTAGGGCCCTCTGTATCCTATCCCTACCCTCCAGTGTATCTATTTCTCCTCTCAATTTAGTGTCATCTGCAAACTTGCTGAGGGTGCAATCCACACCATCCACCAGATCATTAATGAAGATATTGAACAAAACCGGACCCAGGACCGACCCTTGGGGCACTCCACTTGATACCGGCTGCCAACTAGACATGGAGCCATTGATCATTACCCATAGAGCCCGACAATCTAGACAACTTTCTATCCACCTTATAGACCATTCATCCAGCCCATACTTCTTTAACTTGCTGGCAAGAATACTGTGGGAGACCGTGTCAAAAGCTTTGCTAAAGTCATGGAACAACACGTCCATTGCTTTCCCCCTCATCCACAGGGCCAGTTATCTCATCATAGTAGGCAATTAGATTAGTCAGTCATGACTTGCCCTTGGTGAATCTATGCTGACTGTTCCTGATCACTTTCCTCTCCTCTAAGTGCTTCAGAATTGATTCCTTGAGGACCTGCTCCATGATTTTTCCAGGGACTGAGGTGAGGCTGACTGGCCTGTAGTTCCCCGGATCCTCCTTCTTTCCTTTTTTAAAGATGGGCACTACATTAGCCTTTTTCCAGTCATCCAGGACTTCTCCCGATCGCCATGAGTTTTCAAAGATAATGGCCAATGGCTCTGCAATCACATCCGCCAACTCCTTTAGCACTCTCGGATGTAGTGCATCCGGGCCCATGGATTTGCACTCATCCAGCTTTTCTAAATAGTCTCGAACCACTTCTTTCTCCACAGAGGGCTGGTCACCTCCTCCCTATGCTGTGCTGCCCAGTGCAGTAGTGTGGGAGCTGACCTTGTTCATGAAGACAGAGGCAGAAAAAGCATTGAGTACATTAGCTTTTTCCACATCCTCTTTCACTAGGTTGCCTCCCTCATTCAGTAAGGGGCCCACACTTTCCTTGACTTTCTTCTTGTTGCTAACATATCTGAAGAAACCCTTCTGGTTACTCTTAACATGTCTTGCTAGCTGCAACTCCAGGCGTGATTTGCCTTCCTGATTTCACTCATGCATGCCCGAGCAATATTTTTATACTCTTCCCTGCTCATTTGTCCAATCTTCCACTTCTTGTAAGCTTCTTTTTTGTGTTTAAGATCAGCAAGGATTTCACTGTTAAGCCAAGCTGGTCGCCTGCTGTATTTACTACTTTTTCTACACTTTTGGATGGTTTATCCCTGTAACCTCAATAAAGATTCTTTAAAATACAGCCAGCTCTCCTGGACTCCTTTCCCTCTCATTTTATTCTCCCAGGGGATCCTGCCCATCAGTTCCCTGAGGTTGTCAAAGTCTGCTTTTCTGAAGTCCAGGATCCATGTTCTGCTGCTCTCCTTTCTTCCCTGTGTCAGGATCCTGAACTCGACCATCTCATGGTCACTGCCTCCCAGGTTCCCTTGTTGCTCACACTTCTAAACTTAATCCAGAGACTCTCAGGTTTTTTCAGCATTTTCATACTTAAGCTCTGAGCAGTCATACTGCTCCCTTACATACTAGGTAGACTTAATCCTGCCTCAGCATGGTGGGGAAAGGGGAAAGAAAATGGACTTCATGACCTCTTGAGGTCCCTTTTATTCCTACATTTTTATGTTTTCTATTAAGGATTAGCGTTTCTCAAAAAAGTTGATTTGTTTCAGCGGGATATACCTGCATCTGGAATCAAATCTAGGTGGTCTGGATAGTAAAGCATAAGCTCCTACTGCCTTGTCTAAAAGAAACAGTTGTGTTGAGCAAGGCCTTTGCAACACATCAGCCTCTCCACAAAACCTAGCCTCCACTAGAGGGGGAGAGAGCACCCCATCAAGTGAGCTGAGGGTTAGGTGCCTAACTCACTTAGGTGATTGTGTAAATTCCACCAGGTGCCTATCTGCATCTTTAAATGACTAAATACAATTAGAAATATGCTCTAGTCCCTAAACTCTAGAGCCAGATTATGTCTTCCTCAGTTCTATTCAGATGCTTATACTTCAATTATATTACCCGTTGATCTTAGTATATTAGTCTAGGATTTTCAAAGAGGCCTGTGCACCCAACTCAAACTGAAAGTCATTCATTTTAATGGGACTTGGCCATTAATATCCCCCAAACAACTTTGTTGTTCTCAGCTCACATGCTTTGCTTCTACAACCTCTACATACAATACTAGTGTTTTGTGTTTCTCATCCTCTCACAAGGAACTATTTCACTACACAAATACTGCTCACTGAAATTGAGTGGTTCTGCTAGTAAAAACATCTGGAAATCAGTTGCTCTTCTTTATGCTTTTCAACAAACTCTAGTCCTCACAATATTGTCAATTTCCATCTTTCCAGCAAGCATTGGTCTTGTTTATTTTCTAATTCAAATTCTCAGATGGTACAAGAATTATGTCCCGGATGGAAGGAAATTTCCCTGCTGACAGTTTGGTTGTTTCAGAGAATGTGACGGTGATAAAAGGTGGCTCATTTGCACACTGTTCAAGGTTTGCTGAGCATCCAGTGTTCGATCCTCTCTGAAATTTCCCCCACAGTGGACTTTATCCCATGTCATTGTTATATCACATTCAAAAGGAAATCAGTTTATCCAGGAATGATATGGAACTTAATAGCTTATAATGATTCACACATCTTTATCTAGGGATGCAAAACCTCAGTGTTCCCAGGTTTTGAAATCTTTCCTTCTTTCTTATAGTACATATTTTTCTTTTTATCACTCCTCTCTCAATCTCCCCATTTTATCTTTTTCATTCTGTTTTCAGTTGATTGGTTTACAGAGGATATGAGCTGACTACTGACTCTTGGAAGCAGCAGAAGCGACACATGAGGTACTGGAATACCTCATGCCGCAGCAGTGGGGGTGGAGGGGTGGAAAGAAAGAGAGACTGGTCACCATGTTTACGGTTGGGAAGGAATTTTCCTCCACGTTAGATTGGCAGAGACCTGAGAGTTTTTCACCTTCCTCTGCAGCATGGGGTAGGGGTTGCTTGCAGTTTTAAACTCATAGGGTCCTAGAGCTCAAGCTCCAGCCCAAGCCTGGACAGCTACATTGCAATAAATCAGCACCTTAACCCAAGCCCCACAAGCCCAAATCAACTAGCATGGGCCAGCAACTGGTTTTTAATTGTAGTGTAGACAGATCCAAAATCTATGAGTGTATGCTGGGCTCTGCCTGGTCATGTCCCAGAACCAGCATCTGGACTCTTCTACCTATGACCCTGGCCTGTTGGATAAATCCCTTCTCCTACCATCAGCTAATATAATTAGACCCATTGCTTAAGACGTAGGCACTTGTGCAGCAGTACTCAGAGTTAAGCCCATTCTGATGACATATCATGGCAGTTTATTATAGCTAAACATAACAGAATTAATGCACCCCCCCCCCAACACTTATGTGAATGAACATTGTTTAAGTTGCAAAGTGAAACACTAACTCAGCAGTGAGAAAACATCAGTTGCCTGTGGCACGTGAATTCTGGTCTTTTTGATGTGTATGCATTATGACAGAGACTTTAATTGGATGATCACATAGCCTATGTCTACACTTGGAGCAAGGGGTCTGATTCCCAGCTAGTGCAGACATACTCATACTAGCCCTGCTTGAGGTAGTATGCTAAAATAGTAGTGCAGCTTTGGAATCATGACCGTGGCAAGAAGCAGCATGGGCCAGCTGCCATGAGTAGAAACCTACCCAGACCCCATAGGTACATACTTGGGGGGAGGGCTAGTTTAGCATACAATCATAGGACTGGAAAGGACTGAGAGATCATCTAATCCAGTCCACTGCATTCATGGCAGGACTAAGTATTATCTAGACCATTCCTGACAGGTGATCGTCTAACCTGCTCTTTAAAATCTCCAATGATAGAGATTCTACAACCTCCCTAGGTAACTAATTCCAGTGCTTAACCACCCTGACAGTTAGGAAGTTTTTCCTAATGTCCAGCCTAATCCTCCCTTGCTGCTATGTAAGCCCATTGCTACTTGTCCTATCCTCAGACGTTAAGAACAATTTTTCTTCTTTCTCCTTGTAACAACCTCATATGTACTTGAAAACTGTTATCATGTCCCCTCTCGTCTTCTCTTTCCCAGACTAAACAAACCCAATTTTTTCAATCTTCCCTCACAGGTCATGTTTTCTAGACCTTTAATCATTTTTGTTGCTCTTCTCTGGGTTTTCTCCAATTTGTCTGCATATTTCCTGAAATGTGGTATCCAGAACGGGACACAATACTCCAGTTGAGGCCATATCAGCATGGAGTAGAGGGGAAGAATTACTTCTCATATCCTGCTTACAACAGTCCTGCTCATGCATCCCAGAATGATGTTCCCTTTTTTTACAACTGTTTTACACTGTTGACTCATATTTAGCTTGCGGTCCATTATGTCCCATAGGTCAACTATGCCACTGCTTCCCACTGCCTGGGCTATACTACTATTTTTAGCACACCATCTGAAGCAGAGCTAGCATGGGTCCATCAACACAAGCTGGGAATAGCACCCCCAGCTCCAGATGCAGATGTGGTCATATTGTTTTCTTCTACAAGATCCTTTCTTTGCTCAGTGCATAGGACAGATACACAAGGGGCAAAATTATGGTGGCCTGGGCAACCGTATATGATCTGGCATTTCCTTGCTTTAAAGTTCTTAACTTTACAAGCAAATAAAACTTTCTAGCTAAAGATATATAGATAACACATTACCCCTCTCTACCTCCATTTCCACAACTGTAAAATGAGGAGGCTAACCCTTCGCAGCACTGGGAATATAAGAACATTTGAATGGCCATACTGAGTCAGACCAGTATCTTCTCTTCTGACAATGGCCAATGCCAGGTGCTTCAGAAGGAATGAACAGACCAGGTAATCATCAAGTGATCCATCCCGTTACCCATTCCCAGATTCTGGTAAACAGAGGCTAGTGACACAATCCCTGCCCACCCTGATTCATAGCCATTGATGGACCTATCCTCCATGAACTTATCTAGTTAATTTTGAACCCTTTTTTAGTCTTGGCCTTCACAACATCCTCTGGCAAAAGGTTCCACAGACTGACTATGTTGTGTGAAGAAATACTTACTTTTGTTTGTTTAAAACCTGCTGCCTATTAATTTCATTTGGTGACCCATTTCACTGGGAAGGTTTAATTAATGACTTGCAGGCAATCTGAGATACTTGGGTGGAAGGTGTTCATAGAAATACAAACTGCAAGGGTTGTTGCATCTAGCGTGTCTCCCTCCGCTCTTCAGTGATGGAGAACCAGACAGAGGTGAGTAATTTCATCCTCTTAGGCCTGACCAATCTCCAGGGGCTGAAGCACTTCCTCTTCCCTTTCTTCCTCATGCTCTACATGGCCAATGTGTTGGGTAACGGGGCCATCATAGTCATAGTAGTGACCAAGCCCCGGCTCCACACCCCCAGGTACTTCTTTCTGGGGAACCTTTCCAGCCTGGACATCTGCTTTTCCACAGTCACCAAGCCAAAAATGCTGTCTGGTTTCCTGTCTGAGCACCAGACCATTTCCTTTGCCAGTTGCCTGGCCCAGCTTTTCTTTTTCCACCTCCTCGGCAGCAGTGAGGCCATGCTTCTGGCTGTCATGGCCTATCACCGCTACGTGGCCATCTGCAACCCGCTGCGCTACAGGCTGGTCATGAGCCTGCGGGCCTGCCTGTTCCTGGCAGCAGCCACCTCCTCCATCGGTTTCCTGCATGCACTGATGTCCACAGTGATGACCTCCTAGCTGCATTTCTGTGGCCCCAACCTCGTCCCCCACTTCTTCTGTGATATCAAGCCCCTGCTGAGCCTTGCCTGCGGCAGCACCCACCTCAATCTGACCCTACTCAACATCAATGCTGCAGTCCTCGGTTTGAGTTCCTTCATCCTCACGCTCTTCTCCTACATCTACATCATCTCCTTCCTCTTCCTGAAAGTCCACTTACGGGAAAATAGGAGAAAGGCCTTCTCCACCTGCTCATCCCACCTCACTGTGGTGTTTCTTTTCTATATGCCATCCATTAGCAATTACATGATTTCCTTTCCAGGTTTCCCCTCTGAAAGAGACATGATACTCACCCTGATGTATTGCATCATCACCCCAGTTCTGAACCCCCTGATCTACACCCTGAAAAAGAAGGAGGTGAAATCCACTCTGAAGAAATTCCTGAACAGAAAACTTTTCCCTGAAAGAATATGAGTTAAATGAAGGGAAACTCCATTCATTTACAATTATAACGCCTTTAGTCTTTGTTGACCTACAGATTTTTATAGCCGCGCTGCATTTTTCCCCCCATTTTTTCTCCTTTCTGGTGTCTCTATGGGGCAGAATTAAGGTTTTTGGGTACCCTAATGTCATTTCTTAGAACCTATTTGGATTCTGTTTAACTTTAATGGTGAATATCCAATGTGTATTTTGGGAAAATTAAAGCATTCTTGTATTGTATTCTACTCCACATTACTGACATATATCCTGGACCTTAACTCCATCTTATTTTCTGTGATGGAGAAAATTTCAGTTAGAAGCACAATGGGGGAGAAGAGGGAATGACCGTTAATCATATAAATAAATAAAATCATTGAAATATAGCCTATGCACGATATATCAATGAGCTTTGACTATATAGGAAGTTGGTAATTTCTGTAACAGAGCAGAATTAAGATGATTTGGGTTCCTTATTTATGAATTTCCAGAAATCAACACATCAGGATTTCTTAAACCTTAATTGAACTTCTTAGATTTTAACACTTGTTTTGAATAATTAAAACATCTCTGTAATGTCTTTCACTTCTGTTTACCTTATGTGCACTCTCAACCTTTTCTCCATCTTAACATAGATTTTGTATGGGAATTGAAAAAGAGAAAATGAAATATATATATGTAGGTACCATTCAGCACTGGGCACCAGGTTCTTGAGATCTATCCTGTGTCTTGCTCAAAAAGTAAAGTTAGCAATTGGAACTAGAGCATAGGAGAACAATTTGTGTTAGCCACAGGAAACTAGAGTGTAGAGGACAACCCACAAGAGGCAATATAGGTGGTTGGGTCAAATATCCTAGCAAAATTTCTTCATCATTACTAGCTGTGGGACAATTGTTAAAATGAATTGTTATTTATTAGTAGCATATTACAGTAGCTCTTTTTGGCATCAAATGAGAGCAGAACCCCACTGACTGTAAGAAAACATAGTGAGAGCCTGACCCAACTCCAAAGACATTTCAATGTAAAACTGTTCCACCAAAAAAAGTCACTGGAGCAGGGGGACTGGATACTGCTTCCCCCACCTTGCAGACTTTTCACTTAGACCTTAGTCCATCCCATGCTTTGCTGCACATTGAGCTACCCACATTTTCCATCCTTGCCTGTCAACTGCCCTTCTCTCCAAATCTTCTCATTTCATGATGAGGTGTTTGATGTTGTTCAGAACTGTTCCTTTCCATGTTATTCACAGTCTTTCTCCTTTCTTCTTGTGTGTTTGGCTTCCATTCAAGGGTCGTATTTGGTAAGCATTCTTTTTCCATTCTCAGTGCCTGTCCCAAGCCCGGATCAAAAAGGAGGAGGGTGGGTCAATGGGGCAGCTTCCCGTCACCGTAAAAAAAAAAAGTTCTAGCTAAGAAACTGCGCACCTTGCAGAAGAGGGCTGTAATCACCAAGAAACAGAATCATTCTAGTGCTGTCTTTCCCTTTCTCTCTCATACCCTATCCCGATTTATTTAATCCAAAGTGGAACAGTTTTGACAGGAGAGATTGAGGGAGCCCTGTTAGGGGACCCAGAGGGATGGGGGGTTGCTGAGGAGCCCACCCTCCTTGGTATATGGGTAGTGGAAGATGGTCCATGCCCATGGGGACTGAATGCCTTCCGGGGAAAGGAGGCACTTCAGTCTGCTTGTGAGAGGTTTGAAGTAAGGGCAGCATTATGGGAAGCTGCCAGAAATCTTTCAAGTTTGGTGCTGCTTCAGCAAGTGCTGCTGAAGGGTTGTAACTTAGTTAGGGGTGGTTAAAAATGGTTTGGCACAACAGGGTTTAAAGTCAAAAGCAGAGTTAACAGACTACCTTTAGAGACTGGAGCTGGGACTTGGTCCTGGGGGAGTGGAGAGAAAGATGGGGAAGACAAAAAAAGGTTTCAAAGTGCAAAATGGCAGGTTTGCAGGAGCAGGTAACAACCCCACTCTTCTCCCAGAGCCAGGATGAAAATCTGGGGATAAGGGTTCCAACTGTTTCAACCCAGGGAGCCTACTCTTGCCTCAGAGCTGGGAAGGAAGGACACTAAGGAAGGAAACTGGAATCATGCTTGCTGGAAGTTCACCCCAATAAACATCGAATTATTTACACCTTTGGACTTCAGGTATCGTTGCTCTCTGTTCATGCAAGAAGGACCAGAGAAGTAAGTGGGTGAAGGAATAAGCCCCCTAACAAGCCCCACATCAGAATAATGCATAGCCCAATGGTTAGGCGATGCACCAGAGACGTGGGGCACCCCTGCTTAAATCCCTTCTCCCCCTTAGGTGGCTGAGGGACTAGAACCTGGGTCTCTGCCATCCCAGGTGAGTCTTGTAACCACTGGGCTAAAAGTTATGAGGGAGGTTCCCATTCAGGCACATTTTGTATGAGCTCACCTACAGGGGCCTGAGTTCTGACCATGGCTAGATGCAGTTCGCCTGCCCAAAGGAAGAAACATTAGGTGAAAAGGGAACTTTGACTGCAAGAACTTGGGCACCAAATGTTGGCATCTCCAGGGTTTGGAGGGGGTTTTGTGAATCCCAACATCGCCTGTTTCTGGGATTTAGGGGCCCAAAGTGTCAGGTAGGTGTCTAAACCCCTTTGAGTGTCTAGCCTCAGATGCTTGAAATAATTAATATTAATAACAAGGGGGAAGGATCTCAGTACAAAGCAGGAAAAGAACATGTTAAAGACTAGTTTGGTAAGTTGAATGCATTGAAGGCCTTGTCTACACTTGCAAGCTATAGTGCATTAAATCAGCCCCGGACACCCTAACTCCTGAGGTGTCCACACTGGCAAGGAACTTAGAGTGCCTGGACTCCACAGCTGGAGCACTCCTGGTAATCCACCTCCATGAGAAGCATAGAGCTTTCTGCACCAGGGCTGAAGTGCTGGGGTATCAGTGTGGACAATGTGTTGCATTACTGCACTGTGACTGGCCTCCAGAAATGTCCCATAATCCGTTGAAGTCAAGTGGTCACTCTCACCATTGTTTTGAACTCTGCAGCAGATATGTGGATATCTCCTTTCAAAGCTCCGTTTCTCATAGCCGGCTGCTTATCTGCTCCGGGACACAAAGCAAACCATTACCGTGGAATGATCTTGCTTCAGAGGCAGATGTTTGTGCGTGTGTGTGTGAGAGAGAGAGAGGCGGGGGGTGGGGGCTGATGTTGGGGTTTTCCCCTTCTCCCTGCCGCTGTCTGAAATTACAAGACAGCTTGCTGATGCACGCTCTGCCTCCCAAAACACACTCTCTCCCCCCACATACACAGAACACACTCCCTGTCACACCCCACCATTTGAAAAGCAGCTGGCAATCTAGTAGGATGCCCTGGAACAATAGGATTGGAAAACCTGCATCATTTGATGCTGTGCCTGCCCCATTAGGTGTTGCAAACACTTTCCAAAGTACACTGCAGCCATTTGCACACTGGGATAGCTACCACAGTGGACTGCTCTCTGTGGCGTTGCAAGAGCTGCTAATGTGGACATGCTCCACCATCACAAGCAGCACAGTGTGAACACACAGCAGCACTTTCCCTGCTGCTGTCTCTGAGGGTTGGTTTAACTCCTGGCACTCTACATCTGCAAGTGTAGACGTAGCTGAAGTCAGCAGAATCTCATGAATGTCATCCTAGAATACATACAGAACTAGCTGAAGCAATCTTGGAACCATTCATGACCATCTTTGAGAACTCTTGGAAGATGGGTGAGGTCCCAGGGGAACAGAGAAGGGCAAACATATCTTCAAAAGGGAATAAAGAGGGCCTGGGGAATTATAGACAAGTCAGTTTAACTTTGATACCTGGAAAGATACTGGAACCAATTATTAAACATTCAATTTGTTCAAACCTAGAGGATAATATAGCGATAAGTAATAGCCACTATGGATTTGTCAAGAACAAATCATTTCAGACCAATCTTATTTTCTTCTTTGACAGGATTAAGTGGATGGGGGGAAGCTGTAGATGTGTTTTATCTTGATTTTATTAAGGCTTTTGTTACAGTCGTTCATGACAGTCTCAGCATCAAACTAGGGAAATAAGGTCCAGATGAAATTACTGTAAGGTGTATTCATAACTGGTTTTCAAAGACTAGTTATCTATGGCATGCTGTCAAACGAGAAGGACATATCCAGTGGAGTCCTGCAGAGATCTATCCTGGGTCTGGTACTATCCTATATTTTCATGAATGACTTGAATGGACGTATGATTATAAAATTTGCAGCTAACACTAAGCTTGGAAGGGCTTCAGGCACTTTGGAGGACAGGTTTAGAATTCAAAATGATGTTGATGAATGGGAGTATGGTTCTGAAATCAAGAGTATGAAATTCAACAAAGAAAAGTTCAAAATGCTACACTTGGGAAGGAAAAATCAAATATGCAAATGCATAATTAGAAATAACAGGCTAAGCCTGCAGAAATGGATACTGGGGGTTATAATGGATCACAAATGGAATATGAGTCAACAGTGTGACGGTGTGGCAAAAAGGACAAATGCCATGCTGAGGTGTATTAACAGCAGTGTCATGTCTATTTTTTTAATCGTACTTAATTTTTTTGAGTTAATTGTGAGTTAATTGCAATTAATCAACAGCACTAGTTCAGAGTCTTCAAATATGTAAAAGGTTGCTATAAAGAGGATAGTGATAACTTGTTCTGCATGTCCATTGAGGGTAGGATGAGAAGGAATTGGCTTAGTTTGTAGGAAAGGAGGTTAGATATTAGGAAAAAGTTTCTAACTCTATGGCTAGTTAAGCTCTGGAACAGGTTACCATAGGAAGCTGTGGAATCCCTGTCATTGGAGGCTTCTAAAAATAGACTAGACACACACCTGTCAGGAATTGCCTTCATTTACATGGTCCTGCCTCAGCACGGGGTGGGAAGCTGGCCTACATGACCTCTTGAGAGCCCTTCCAGTCCTACATTTCTATGTTTTCTATGAAAGGATTGGCTTTTCTTTAAAAAAAAAAAATGTTGATTTTTTTCATCAGAAAAGCAAATCTCAATTTTCAGCTGGAAATGTCAGCATCAAGAATCAAACCTAGGACCTTGGGATAGAAAAGCACAAGATTCTGTTGCATGGCTAAAAGATACTGCTCTGTTAATAAAGGCAATAGGAACACATCAACTTTGCCATGCAGCATAACCACCACAATAGTGGGCCATAGCACCACATCAGAGAAGCACAGAAATGTTGGACTGGAATAGGCCTCAAGAGGTCATCTAATCTAGTCCCTGCACTGAAGCAGTGCTAAGTATTATCTAAGCCATCCCTGACAGGTGTTTGTCCAACCTGTTCTTTAAAACCTCCAGTGATGGAGATTCCACAACTTCACTAGTTAATTTGTTCCAGGCTTCTTTATCTTTACAGTCAAGAAGTTTCTTCTAATGTCTAAACTAAATCAACCTTGCTGTTATTGAAGCCCCATTAGTCCTTGTCATGTCCTCAATAGTTCAAGGCAACAATTTATCATTCTCCTCTTTATAACAACCTCTTATGTACTTGAAGATTGTTATCATGTACCCGTCCTCAGTCTTCTCTTCTCCAGACTAAAAAAAAAACACATTTTTTTCAATCATAGGTCACATTTTCTAGACATTTAATCTTGTTTATTGCTTTCCTCTGGACTTTCTCCAATTTGCCTCCATCTTTCCTGAAGTGTGGTGCCCAGAACTGGACACAATACTCCTGCTGAGGCCTTATCAATGTTGAATAGAGTGGAAGAATTTGCTTGCATCTTGCTTACATACATCCCAGAATGAGGTTCACTTTTTTTGCAACAGTATTACATTGTTGACTCACATTTACTTTGTGATCTATTATAACCTAAGTTCCCTGTAAGCTGCTTGGCCACATGGTGATGACACAGCCTATTTAACACCGCACAGGCACTCAAGGTACTCGCCGGGGGACCTGCTGCTGCCGGGGGGAGGGGCGCCCTTCCCCTGGCCCCAACTCTGCTGCGGCACGGCCTAGGCCGGCCCCAAGCATGGCTGGAGTGTCCTGGACCCAGCCACGGACAGGGCACCTGAACCTGCTGGGCAGTGCATCCAGGGAGGCCTGGACCCAGCCATGACCTGCTGGGATCGAGGAAAGGGCACCTATGTTCCAGCCCCAGAGCTGCCATGATGAGGCCCAGGTGCTGCTGCAGGGATAGAGACCTGGGGGAAGTCATCTCTCCCGCCATAGCCACTGAGCACCCTTCTGCACCCCAAACCCCTCATCCTTGGCACCACCCCATGACCCATACCCCCAGCCAGAGCCCTCACCCCCTGCACCCCAACCCTCTGCCCCAGCCCTGAGCCCCCTCCCACACTCTGAAACCCTTGGCCCCACCCCCACCACATGAATTTTGTTATGTGCCCCAATATGAAGGTGATGTGTCGCCCAATATGAAGGTGAAAAATTAGAGGGAACACTGACTATAACACCCAGATCCTTTTCTACAGTACTCCTTCCGAAGCAATCATTTCCCAACTGTACATGTGCATTTCATTTTTCTTTCATAAGGGGAGTACTTTGCATTTTTCCACATTGAATTTCACCCTATGTAGTTAAGACCATTTCTCCAGTTTGTCAAGAACATTTTGAATTCTAATCATATCCTCCAAAGCTCTTGCAACATGTCTCAGCTTGGTATCATCTGGAAAATTTATAAGTGTACTCTCTTTGCCGTTATCTAAATCATTTATGAGGATATTGAATAGAACTGGACCCAGGAGAGATCCCTGTGGGACTCCACTTGATATTCTCTTTCAGCTTGACAATGAACCATTGATAATTACTCTCTGAGTATGGTTGCCCTACCAAATGTGCACCTATGGTATAGTAGAAAGAAAAGGAGTACTTGTGGCACCTTAGAGACTAACAAATTTATTAGAGCATAAGCTTTCGTGAGCTACAGCTCACTTCATCGGATGCTGTAGCTCACGAAAGCTTATGCTCTAATAAATTTGTTAGTCTCTAAGGTGCCACAAGTACTCCTTTTCTTTTTGCGAATACAGACTAACACGGCTGCTACTCTGAAACCTATGGTATAGTAGGTTCATCTAGACTATATTGTGAAACTCCACTTTATAGTCTGCCGTTGGAGAAATTTTGAGTTAGAGACATAATGTGACAAAGGGGAATGACTGTTAATTGTATAAAATAAATAAAATTATTCAAATAGAGCATGTGCATAATATTTTCCTGAGTTTTGGCTCTCTGGGAAGTTGGAAAACTCTGTGATAGGTCAGATTTAAGGTTATATGGGTGCGCTATTTGTGTAATTCCACAAATTAACATGTTTGGATTTCTTACACGCTAATTAGGAAATTCTTGTGGTTTTTTTTCTCTATAATTTACAATAATCATCAAACCTAGGTGATAAGTGAGAGCCAGCATGGATTTTTAAGAACAAATCATGTCAAACCAGAGGCAACACATGGGGGGCACAAGGGGTCACATGCCCCCCTGATTTCTGCCAGGGTTTGCCGGCCCCGCTCGGTCACATGGTGTGGCCGGGTTTCCTCCCTGTGCGGCAGCTGCAAGAGCCAGCGAGCAGTGAGCTGTGCACTACAAAGAAGCAGGAGTAACAGCTGGGGCGGGGGGGTGCTGCTTTACAGGAGGGGAAACTGAGGATAAGGGAGAGGACTATCAGTGGGAGGGGAGTAACTCGAGCAGTTACGGGGGTGGACGAACCTTTAAATTGTGCCTCCCCCATACACACAGTCAGCAGGAACAGGTCATCTCTGTGTCAAATTTCCTTATTTGAGAGAATTATTGGCTGAATGGAGGGGAGCGGGAAACAGTAGATGTGAAATACCTTGATTTTATTACAGCTTTTGATACAGTCTTTCATGGTGGCCTCATCATCAAATTAGGGAAATAGGCGCTAAATGAAATTACCGTAAGGTATGTGCATAACTGGTTGAAAGACTGTTTTCAAAGAATACTTATCACTGTCAGACTGGGAGGACATATCCAGTGGAGTCCCACAGGGGTCTGTCCTGTGTCTGGTTCTATTCAATATTTTAATGAATGACTTGGATGAACATATGACAATAAAATTTACAGATGACACCAAGCATGGAGGAGCTGCAGGCACTTTGGAGGACAGGATTAAAATGATGTTGATAAATGGGAGTAACGGTCAGAAATCAAGAAGATAAAATTCAATGAAGTGCAAAATGCTATACTTGGGAAGGAAAAAAATCTAAAGCACAAATTCAAAATGGGGAATAGCTCACTAGGCAGCAATACTGAAGTAAAGGATTGGGGGGTTATAGTGGATTACAAATGGAATATGAGTCAATATAGTGGATCAAAAATGGAATATGAGTCAAGAGTACGATGGTGTGGCAAAAAAGGTAAATACCATGCTGGGGTGTATTAACAGCAGTGTCATGGGTGATAGACAGGAGGCAGCTGTTCCACTCCACTCATCACTGGTGAGGTCTCAGCTGGAGTATTGTGTCCATGTCACATTTTACCGAAGACGAGAACAATCTGAGAGACTCCAGAGGAAAGCAAAAAATGTGACAAAGACAAATCTTGATAAGTTTATGTAGGAGATGATATGATGGGATAGCCTAATTTTGGCTATGAATTGATCTTCGACTACTAGCCATAGATATGCCCAATGGCCTGTGATGGATGTTAGACGGGGTGGGATCTGAGTTACTAAAGAGAATTCTTTCCTGAGTGTCTGGTTGGTGAGTCTTGCCCACATGCTTAGGGTTCAGCTGATCGCCATATTTGGGGTCAGGAAGGAATTTTCCACCACGACAGATTGGCAGAGGCCCTGGGGGGTTTTTGCCTACCTCTGCAGCGTGGGGCACGGGTCACTTGCTGGAGGATTCTCTGCACCTTGAAGTCTTTAAACCACAATTTAAGGTCTTCAGTAGCTCAGACATAAGTTAGGGGTTTGTTACAGGAGTTGGTGGGTAAGATTCCATGACCTGCGTAGTGCAGGAGGTCAGACTGGATGATCATAATGGTCCCTTCTGACTTTAAAGTCTATGATTCTATGAAGTTTGGAAAACATGACCAATGAGAAAAGGTTGAAAGAGCTGGGCATGTCTAAGCTAGAAAATAGTCAATGTGACCCGGTGTGCCTAGGGCAGCCATCACTGGAAATGCCAAGGGCAGGGCAGACTGCAGAAGGGAGACCAGATACTTCCAAGACTGGTGGATAACACTGAAGTTAAACTCCCCAATGAGTCACAAACTGTGCTTCTGATCCTCCACACTAGTTATCAAGAAGCAAAAAAGAAATCACATACCCCCCTCTATTGCATTCCAGTTCTCTGGCTCCCAGTCAGCACATAGGTCCAGTACAGTGAGAAGTTATTTAAAAAACTCTGCTCACATATACAAAATATTCTTCTGACCCCAAAGGGTCAGCCACATTACCAGGTTTGGATATTACCCAGAATACCACGCTGCCAGCCAATCCTTTAGTGCCTAAAACTAAAGATTTGTTATAAAGAAAAAGGAAAGAACAAGAAGCGAGAAGTTAAATGATAAAACACTCACATACATACAAAGATTTAAACTTCATGTATTAAGTTCTTAGCAGTATTGGTGAGTTTGCTGGCTTGAAAGTCCCTCTGGAACACATCCACAGCTTGGATGGGTCATTCAGTCCTTTGTTCAGAGCTTTAGTTTGTAGTAAAAGATTGTTATAAAGATGAAGGTGATCAATTACTCACCACATTCACCAAGGGCAGGATAAGAAGAAAATGGCTTAATTTGCAGCAAGGGCAATTTAAGTTGGATATTAGGAAAAAGTTTCTAAGTCTATGGCTATCTTAGCTCTGGAACAGGTTACCAAGGGAGATTGTGGAATGCCCATAGCTACATGTTTTAAAGAACAGTTTAGACAAACACCTGTCAGTAATGGTCTAGGTTTCCTCAGTCCTACCTCAGCAGGGGGCCTGGCCTAAGTGACCTCTTGAGGTCCCTTCCATTCCTACCTTTCTATGTTTTCTATTAAAGGATTTGTTTTTTTTTCTCAAAATATGTTGATTTCTCATCAGAAAAGCAAATCTCAATTTTCTCCTGGAAACATCAGCGTCAGGAATCAAACTAGGACCTTGGGATAGTAAAGCACAAGCTTCTACTGCCAGAGCTAAAAGATACAGCTCTGCTAACCTGGGCCATAGCAACACATCAACCACTCCAAACTGCACAGTAGCTACTAGAGGGGAACAGAGCACTCTATCAAGTGAACTGAAGATGCATTAGATGCCTAACACATTTAGGAATTCCTTGCCTGAGGATGTTGTGAAGGCCAAGACTATAACAGGATTCAATAAAGAACTAGATACATTCATGGAGGATAAGTCCATCGATGGCAATTAGTCAGGATCGGCAGGGATGGTGTCCCTAGCCTCTGTTTCCCAGAAGCTGGGAATGGGCAAAAGGGATGGATCACTTGATGATTGCCTATTCTGTTCATTCACTCTGGGGAATCTGGCATTGGCCTCTGTCAGAAGACAGGATACTGGGCTGGATGAACCTTTGGTCTGATAAGTCTGGCTGTTCTTATGTAGATGCTTGTGTAACTACCAGTAGGCGCCTATCTGCATCTTGAGGTGCCTAAAGATCTTTGGAAATATGCTGTAAGCCCTAAGATTTGGAGCCAGATTCTGTCTTATTTAGTTCTATTTAGGTGCTTATACAACAGTTATGGTATCTATTGATTTTCAAAGAGGCCGTACACCCAATGCCCACTAATACTCATTAATTTGAGTGAGACCTGGACATTAATATCCCTCCATTAGCTTTGATGTTCTCAACTCATGTCTCTTGCTTCTACAACCTCCACATACCACACTAGCATTGTGTTTCCCAAACTCTCAAGAACTACTTCACTATGCAAATACTGTGTACAGAAATTGAGTGAAATATTGTCAGTGAAAATATTTGCAAATCAGTTGCTCTTCTGATTTTCAGCCAACTCTAGTCTTCACAATATTGTTGACTTCCATCTCTCCAGGAAGCATTGGTTTCATTTGGTTTCCAGCTTGAAATTCTCAAGTGAGGCAAGGATTCTGTCCCAGATGAGGTGTCAGATGGAAGGAAATTTCCCTTCACCGATGACAATGTGGGTGTTTCAGAGAGTGTGATTGTAATAAAAAGTTGTCTCACTTGCACAGTCATCCAGGTTTTCAGTGTTCAATTGTCTCTGAAATTTCCCCCACAGTGGACTTTATCTCATGTCATTTTTAAAATATTTCAGCATCAAGAGGAATCCAGTTTACTCAGATATGATATGGAATTGAAAAGCTTATAACAATTCACTCTTTTTTATCTACAGAGGCAAAAGCTCAAAGTTTCTCAGTCTAGGAAATTATTATTCTTGTTCCTTTTTTCCCTATATTTCTTTCTTATACTTTTTTTTTATTTATTTTTTTCACTCCTCTCTCATTCTCCCAATATTCTCTTTTTCATTCTATTTTCAGTTGGCTTTCATTGGGAAAGAATTTCCCTCCAGGTCAAATTGGCAGAGATCCTGGGTTTTTTTTGCTTCCTTGTTTAGCATGGAGCACGTGTAACTAGCTTGTTTAAAGTAGCGTAAATGGTGGATTCTCTGTAACGTTAAGCCTTTAAACCATGATTTGAGGACCTGTTGTAACAGGCCATAAGTTATGTGTCTATTACAGGAATGGTTGTGTGAGGGTCTACAGCCTGTGATGATCAGCAGGTCTGATCAGATGAACACAATGGTCCCTTCTGGCCTTAAAGTCTGTGAATTAAAAATTTTATAAAGGAAAATTAAAATTTAAAAGGTCATAGAGAAATTTTTGAACTAAGGATTGGGGGAATGTTGACAGGTTGCTTAGGAGCACACGGTTTAGACAGAAACATCTCTTAGGAGAAGATTTATTAACAGGGATTCTCTATACCCTAGTAAAGAGGGAAGGATAGAAGTTAAAGTACTAATATGAGCTGAAGAGAAATAGTCAAATTAAAAACAGTTCCATTCAATTACATCACAGGAAGACAGACAGCTAAATATTGACCCATTTTTAAGTGTATGTATACAAATGCTAGAAGTCAAATTATTAAGATGGGTGAATTTGAGTTGCTGGTGTTAAAGGAGAATATTGATATCATAGGCATCAGAGAAACTCGGTGGAGTGAGGATAATCAATGAGACACAGTAATACCAGGGTAAAAATATATAGGAATGACAGAGTAGGTCATACTGGTTGGGGAGAGGCACTATATGTGAAAGAAAGCACAGACTCAAAGATAGTAAAAATCTTAAATGAATCAAACTGTGCCATAGAATCTCTATGGATAGAATTCCATCCGTGAATAATAAGAGTATAGCAGTAGGAATATACTACCAACCACCTGACCAGATTGGTGATGGTGATTGTGGTATGCTCAGGGAGGTCAGAGAGGCTACAAAACCAGAAAAAAATCAATAAAATGGGGGATTTCAACTATCCCCATGTTTACAGGGTACATGTCACCACAGGACGGGATGCAGAGATTAAATTTCTAGACACCATTAATGACTGCTGCTTGGAGCAGCTAGTCCAGGAACCCAAAAGTGGAGAGCAATTCTTGATTTAGTCCTAAGTGGCACACAGGATCTGATCCAAGAGGTGAATATAGCTGAACCGCTTGGTAGTAGTGACCATAATATAATTAAATTTAACATCATTGTGGGTGGAAAATATCAAAGAAACCCTCCAAAGTCTCATTTAACTTCAAAAAGGGGAACAGCACAAAAATGAGGAAGCTCATTAAATGGAAATTAAAAGGAAAAGTCACAAGAGTGAAATTCCTGCAAGCTGTATGGGAACTTTTTAAAAACACCATAATACAGGCTCAAATTAAATGTATATCGCCAGATAAAAAAAAATGCCACCATGGCTAAATAAAAGAGGAGGTTAGAAGCAAAAGGGCACCCTTTAAAAACTGGAAAGTCAATCCTATGGAGGAAAAATAAAAAGTTGCATAAATTCTGGCAAGTCTAGCATAACTTATAAATACGCAGGCCAAAAAGGAATTTGAAGAGCAACTAGCAAAACAGACAAAAACTAATAGTAATTTTTAAAGTACATCAGAAGCAGGAAGCCTGCCAAAGGATTTGGGGGTCAGGGGGAGAAGACATACCATATGATAGAGGTGCTAACAGAGCACCCCAGGAAAATAAGAGTGTTGTAAGGAAGCTAAATGGATTCTTTGCATTGGTTTTCACTGGAAAGGATGTGAGAGAGATTCCCACTCCTCAGCCATTCTTTGTAGGTGACAAATCTGAGGAACTGTCCCAGATTGAGGGGTCATTAGAGGAGGTTTTGGAACAAATTGATAAACTAAACAGTAATAAGCCACCTGCATCAGATGGTATTCACACGAGCTCTGAAGGAACTCAAGTATAAAATTGCAGAACTACTAACTGTGGTTTGTAAGTGTTCAGTTAAGTCAGCCTGCATACCAGATGACTGGAAGATAGTTAAAGCAACACTAAATTTTAAAAAAGGCTTCAGAGGTGACTTTGCCAAGTACAGGCTAGTGAGTCCCACTTCAATTCCACACAGACAAGATTTTGATGCAGAAGAACCAGAGAGCAATAGGAGAGTGCTAGAGGGGAAATATATAAGCTCAAGGCTAATTAAGGCATGGTTCCCTGAAGACTGGGGAAAGTGGCTACAGGTTAATTGGAGCACCTGCAGTCAACTAAGGCCCTGTTAGGAACCTAATCAAACCCCCTGCATCAGGCAGACAGAAGAGGAAGGAGAAGCCTGAGCCTGAGCCATTTGGAAGACCTGAGAATTGGAGTGAGGGAGACTCCCTTCCCCCCTGTATCTAAGGACTGAGGGTAACCCCAACTCAGGGGGATGAGTGTAAGAAACTCTCAGCTTTTAACCTAAGTTGGTAAGAATAAGCTTAGGGGGTCCTTCATGCAGGTCCCCACATCTGTACCCTAGTGTTCAGAGTGGGGAAGGAACCTTGACAGTTACAAAAACTGGGTGACTTGACAGCAAAATGGAAGATGAAATTCAGTGTTGATAAATGCAAAGTAATGCACATTGGAAAACATAATCCCAGCTATACATACAAAATGATGGATTCTAAATTGGTTGTTACCCTTCAAGAAATAGATCTTGGAGTCATTGTGGATAGTTCTCTGAAAGAATACACTCAATGTGCAGCGGCATTCAAAAAAGCTAACAGAATGTTAGGAACTGTTAGGAAAGGGATAGCTAATAAGATGGAAATTCTCATAACGACACTATATAAATCCATGGTTTGCCCACATCTTGAATAATGCATACAATTCTGGTTGCCCTTTCTCCAAAAAGATATTGGAATTGGAGAAGGGCAAGAAAAATTATTAGGAATATGGAACAGCTTCCAGATGAGGAGAGATTATAAAGACTGGGACGGTCCATTTTAGGAAAGACAACTAAGGGAGGATATGATAGAGGTCTATGAAAGGTGTGGAAAGAATGAATAGGGAAGTGTTATTTACCCCTTCACGTAACACAAAAACCAGGGTGCACCCTGTGAAATTAATATGAAGCAGGTTTAAAATAAATAAAAGAAAGTACTTCTTCACACAATACACTGTGAACCTCATTGATAGGGGATGTTGTGAAGGCCAAAAGCATAACTGGATTCGAAAACAAAATTAGATCATTTCAGGGAGGATAATCCACCCATGGCTATTAGTAGAGCCCTACCAATTTCACAGCCATGAAAAATGTGAAATCTTTCTGTTCCCTGTGAAATCTGATCTCCAAGTGTTGCTGGGAGCCTGGGGCTCCTAGCTGCTAGTCTGGCCAGGCTGGGGAGGGGCAGGAGTTGTCCTTCCCCTACATGGCCATTCTTGGTGGGAAGATCAGACCCACCTTGAGAAGCAGTGCAGAAATGAGGGTAGTACACCCTCACTTCTGCATTGGAGCAGCCCAGGATCTGGGCTCCTGGCTTCTGCTCCCCCCTTTCCCGGGGCTCCTGCCATGGCTCGGGGCATGGAGCTTCCTCCACCCAGTGGCTCCAGCTGGGTCTGGGGCTTCTGCTCCCAGCAATTTCAGATGGGGCAGCCTGGGCTTGGGGCTTTTACCCCCCTGTCTCCAGCTGGGGCTTAGGGCTCCCCAGGCTCAAAGTTTCTGGCCCCTGTTTCTCCAGCCAGGGCGTGGGGCTTCAGCCCCTATGGCTGCAGCTGGGCTCAGTGTGCTCAGACTCAGGGCTTCTTCCCCCACAGCTCCTGCCAGGACTCACGGTGACTGAGTAGGGGGCTACAGCCTCTGGAGCTTCTTCTGTGGCTGGGGCACCCATTTTTCATGAGGGCCCACAAATTGGCCAGGGCCCCCACCTTAATCTACCACTGGCCTGGACTAGCAGCTAGGAACCCCTGACACCTACCTACCTCCACCTCTGGGAACCTTCTCTAGCCCAGACCTGAAGGCAGCACAGAAGTGAATGTGGCAATCTTGGGACCCCATCCCCACAACAACTTTGCCACCCACACCGCATGATCCCATTTTGGGTCAGGACCCGTCAGGGTTCCCTCCCCACTCTGAACTCTAGGGTACAGATGTGGGGATCTGCATGAAAGACCCCCTAAGCTTATTTCTACCAGCTTAGGGTAAAACTTCCCCAAGGCACAAAGGCTTTGCCCTTGGAGGGTATGCTGCCACTACCAAGTGATTTAACAAAGAATTAGGGAAAGGACCACTTGGAGTTCCTAATCCCCCAAAATATCCCCCCCAAGCCCTTACACCCCCTTTCATGGGAAGGCTTGAGAATAATATCCTAACCAATTGGTTACAAAGTGATCACAGACCCAAAACCCTGGGTCTTAGGAACATAGAGAAATCAGTCAGGATCTTAAAAAAACAGAACTTTATTAGAAAGAAAAAAGGTAAAAGAAGCACCTCTGTAAAATTAGAAGGGAAGCTAATCTCACAGGGCAATCAGATTTAAAACACAGAGGATTTCCCTCTGGGTAAAAACTTTAAAGTTACAAAAAGAAAACCAGGAATACACCTTTCTCTCAGCACAGAGAAAAATCATAAGCCAAAACAAAACATTTCCTTGCTAATACTTACTAATTCTAATGGCATTGGATTGTTTGCTTTCTTGATCTCTCTCCAGCAAGCACACAACAGACAGAAAAAAAACCTCCCCCCATACCCCCTAGATTTCAAAGTATCTTGTCCTCTTTTTGGTCAGGTGCCAGCCAGGTTACCTGAGCTTCTTAACCCTTTACAGGTAAAAGGATATTGTGCCTCTGGCCAGGAGGGATTTTATAGTACTGTATACTGGAAGGTTGTTACCCTTCCCTTTATATTTATGACAACCATCATGGTTAGAACACCCTGAAATTTCAGATGAATTGTGAAACTGACCAATTTGAAAACCCTCTGGCTGTGAAATTGACCAGAATGGACATGAATTTGGTAGGGCCCTACCTGTTAGCCGGGTAGGGACACAGGCCCATGTTCTGTGTCCCCCTAAGTCTCTGACTGCCAGATGCTAGGACTGAATGGCAGGGGATGGATCACTCAAAAATTGCCCTGTTCTGTCCATTGCCTCTGAAGCATCGGGTGTTAGTCACTGTTAGAAAACAGAATACTGGGCTAGATGGACCTTTGGTCTGACAGAGTATGGCCATTCTTATCTTCTTATTAGTCTATGCTGGGCTTCCCTTGGCCATCTCCCAGACCCAACACCTGGCCTCATCCACCCATACCCATGATCTCTTGGTTAAAAGCCTTCTCCTGCGCCCAGCTAATGTAATTAGTCCTGTAGTGGAAGTAGTAGCAGCAGTGCTCAGGGTTAAGTCCATTCGGATGATGCATGATGTGAGGTTATTAAAACTAAACATGATAGATTTTAGAAATAACATTTATGAAAATTGATCTTATTTAAGCTGCAAATTGAAACACTAATTTAGCAGTGAGAAAATGCCCGGTTTACAGGTAAGAACATAAGGACATCCACACGGAGTCAGACCAATGGTCCATCTAGCCCACTATTCTGTCTTCCAGCAGGGTCTGGTGTCAGGTGCTTCAGAGGGAATGAACTGGACAGGTCAATTCTTGAATGATCCATCCCCTGTCGTTGACTCCCAGCTTCTGGCAGCCAGAGGTTTAGGGACACCCAGAGCATGGGGTTGAGTCCCTGACGCTCTTGGCTAACAGCCATTCATGGATCTATCCTCCAGGAACTTATCTAATTCATTTTAACTCAATTTCACTTTTGGCCTTCACAACATCCCCTGGCAATGAGTTCCCAAGTTGTCTGTGCATTGCGTGAAGCTGCCCGTGGAACCAGAATTCTGCACCGTTGTGTGTGCACATTATGAGACAGTTTTTAATTATATGATGATGAAGGCTACATTTACCTTTGGAGCGGGCGGTGCAATTCCAAGCTCACATAGACATCCTCATACTATCTCTTCTTGAGGTAACACTTTGAAATAGTAGTGTAGCTGCAGTAGCCTGGGAAGGAGCAAGGAGGGCACAGGCTAACCTCCACCAGTACAATCCTGCCTGGACCCTTTTTATATGTTGTGACCAAGTGGGGATTTCCCCTTGTTATATTGTATGTAAGCCTATATGAGTCTTACTGTTTTGCATGAATGCTGTGTGTGCCTCAGTTTCCCTGTGTATTGCACCAGTGTCTAGGTGGTGGGAATAAGGGTGTGTGACTTTTGTGGGGGCTGCTGCAGCTTCCTTCATGGATGCTATGGCCGACCCTTGGTAACTTGAGACCCAGGAATGGGATGCAACCAGGTGACTCTTAGCCTGGGCCAAGAGTCAAGGCAGCCTAGAGACACCTGTCTGTCATAGAGGAGCCTTTTCATAAGGAGACCCTGGACTTGGTGAGGGACAGATGGGAGGGGAAGGCCTCCCCTGATAAAGAATCAGTGGTGGAGTGTGTACTGACTTTCTGGAAAAGCTCACTGAGCTCATGGGTCTGGCCAGGGAGAACCTATCCAGGGCCCAAGGGAGGCAGGAAGGTCTGGTATGACCACTCAGTCTATGGCACCGGGGACCAGGTGAGGGTTCTCATCCTGGTGAGGAAGAATAAGCTGCAAGTTGCCTGGGACAGACCCTTCAAGGTCATCAAGCAGCCAAATGAGGAGAATGATGTGGTGGAACTGTCCAACCAGGCTCAAAGCCACCGAGGGGACCAGGTCAACATGATGGAGCCATAATGTGACAAGGAGAGGCTGGTACTGGCCATGTGTGGCCAGTGGGAGAAGGGGGAAGATCCCCTGGAGAGTCTCTTCACTAAGACAGGAGCCGGCCCTTTGCTGGAATCAATTTCCTCCTTTGGCCAGCTAACCCCTGCACAGGAGGCAGAGATCAGAGAGATGCTGCACTCGTAATTCATACCAACAGCTGTTTTCCAACTGGCCTGGGCTCATTAACTGAGCTGACCACTGGAGACAGGAGACAGCCCTCCCATCAGGTGTTCCCCATTCACAGTAGTTGGGAACACAGGCCAGGCCCTGGAGGGAGAGGTCAGAGACATGCTGGCTTTAGGGGTGATCCAGCCATCCACCAGCCCCGGGGACCTCTCTCATGGTGCTGGTCCCCAGGAAATACGGGTCGATCCAGTTCTGTGTGGCCTATCGGAAGCTCAATGCCATCACCATGTCTGGTGCCTGCCCATATCTAAGTCTGATGAGATCCTAGACAAGTTGGGGGGGACTCAGTACCCCATGACCAGGGATCTCACCGAAGGCTTCTGGCAGGTGCTTTGGATCCAGATGCCAGTTTGAAACCTGCTTTTGTCACCCCTTTGGGGCTGTACAAATCCCTGGTCCTACCTTTCGGCCTCAAAGATATACCAGTCACCTGCCAGCGCCAGGGGGATCAGTTACTGAGGGGGAAGGAGAATTTTACCCAAGCTTACATTAATGATATTTGTGCCTTTAGCCAGACCTGGGAAGACCATATATCCCAGGTGAAGAGGGGCTGAGTTGCCTCTAGGATGCAGGGCTGACTGTAAAAGCTAGGACATGCAAGATGGGGATGGCAGAAGTGACGTACCTGTGCCACAAGATGAGGAGCAGCTGCCTAAAGCCAGAGCCAGCCAAGGTGGGGGCATCAGAGATTGGCCTGCTCCCCAGACTAAAAAACAGGCTCAGGCCTTTATTGGGATGGCAGGGCACTACCGGAGGTTTGTGCCCCACTTTAGCTCTGTGTCAGCTCCCATCACTGAGCTATGCAAGAAGGGTAAGCCAGACAGCTGGTCTGGACAGGGCAGTGCCAGAGGGCTCTCTGCATGCTGAAGGAGAATCTGGTCAAGGGCCCAGTGCTAGGAAACCCAGACTTTGACACGCCCTTTATGGTGTTCACCGGTGCCAACGCAGGAACACCCCATCCTGTACCTGAGCAGGAAACTGCTGCCCTGGGAGCAGGGCTATGTAGCCATAGAGAAGGAATACCTGGCCATGGAGTGGGCTTTTAAAAGGCTGAAGCTGGATCTATTTGGGTGGTGCTTCACAGTGTACAGGGATCACTCACATTGTTGTGGCTGCACCAGATGAGAGGGGCCAATGCCGAGCTCCTGACGTGGAGTCTGTCCTTCCAGGATTATGAGATGGAGGTAGTCCACTTTAAGGTGAGTGCAAATGTTATAGCTGATGCTTTGTCCCAGAGAGGGGGGCCTGAACTTCCCCAGGTCACTGGCTAAAGTGATCCCACACAGTTTGGTCTCGAAGGCGGAAGAGATGTGACAAAGTAGGGATTTTCTTTTATTATGTTGTATGTAAGCCTATGTGAGTCTTACTGCTTTGCATGAATGCTGTGTGTGCCTCGGTTTCCCTGTGTATTGTACCAATGTCTAGGTGGTGGGAATAAGGGTTTGTGACTGTTGTGGGGGCTGATCAACTGGTGGTGGGATCTGAACCCAAGCCCTGAGTTGTTATGGAGTCACTGGGGTGATGCTCTGGAACTACTGATATGAAGCCGGTCAGGACTCTGTGGCAGCCTCCTTTCTCTAAGCATACTGTCTCCAGGTCAAGAAGCTTACACAGCTTCAACTTTCCTGGGTCTGATCTCGGAGCATTCAGCATCCCCTTCCACATCGTGTGCTTCCCGCAGTGAGTCTGCCCACATGGGACTCCAGGGGAAGCCAGAGGGTCCTGCACCCCAACTCTGCAGTCAGATGTGACTCTCAGCCAGCCAGTAAAAAAGACGGTTTATTAGTCGACAGGAACACAGCGTAGAACAGAACTTGTTAGCACAGAAATCAGTAACCTTCAGCCAAGTCCATCTTGGCGGGAGGGGAGCCCAGAGCCCTTGTGCCCCAAGCCAGTGGAGACTGACTCGCTTCCAGCTGCCTGGCCCTTGCCCTGCCCATTGCTCCTCCTCCGGCCTTTGTCTCGCTTCCCAGGCCAAGAATCACAGGGTTGCATCCCCCTCCTGGGTCTCAGATTATGAAGGGGCTGCCATAGCATCCGTGCAGGCAGCTGGAGCAGCCCCCACAACAGTCACGCACCCTTATTCTCACCACCTAGACATTAGTGCAATAAACAGGGAAACTGAGGCACACGCAGCTTTCATGCAAAACAGTAAATCTCACAGGCTCACATACAACATAAAAAGGGAAAATCCCCCCTTGGTCACAAATGTACTTGGGGCAGCTAGCTCATACCGCCGTTTGCCCCTGCCTGTGCTAGCATGGCTACAGTGCTATTTTTAGCATGCTAGCTGAAGCAAAGCCAGCACGGATATGCAAGTTGGGAATGGAACCCCCAGCTCCAAGCATAGAAGCAACCCTACTGTTTTCTTCCATGAGATCCTTGCTTTGTTGAGAGCGCAGGACAGTTGTACAAGGGGCAGAATTAAGGTTGAAAGGGCAACTGTACATGATCTGCTCTCTCCTTACAGTCAAGTGCTCACCTGTGCAACCAATAAACTTTTATAGCTATAGCTATGTAGATAATAACCCCTCTCCAGCTCCATTTCCCCAACTGTAAAATGAGGATGCTAACCCACATCAGCATTGGAAAGGTTAAATTAATGACTTGCAGGCACTCAGACCTTAGGTGGAAGGTGCTTATAGAAATACAAACTGCAAGGAGAGTTGCAACTCTTTCTGCTCCAACATGTCTCCCATCCCTCCTCAGCAATGGCGAGCCAGACAGAGGTGAGCAATTTCATCCTCCTCAGCCTGACCAATCTCCAGGGACTGCAGCACTTCCTCTTCCCTCTCTTCCTCCTTCTCTACATGACCAGCCTGCTGGGTAATGGGGCCATCTTGGCTGTAGTGCTCGCTGAGTCCTGACTCCACACCCCCATGTACTTTTTCCTGGTTAATCTGTCTTGCTTGGACATCTGCTACTCCACAGTCACCATGCCCAAGATGCTGTCTGGGTTCCTGTCAGAGCACCAGGCCATATCCTTTGTCGGCTGCCTGGCCCAGCTCCACTTCTTCCACCTCCTGGGCAGCAGTGAGGCCATACTACTGGCCGTCATGGCCTACAACCGCTATGTGGCCATCTGCAACTCGCTGCACTACAGGCTGGTCATGAGCCCACGGACCTGCCTGCTCCTGGTAACTGCCACCTGGTCCATGTGCTGCTGACCACTGTCTTGGCATCCAGGCTCCCCTTCTGTGGCCACACCCATGTCCCCCACTACTTCTGTGACATCAAGCCCCTACTGAACCTGGCCTCTGGCAGCACCCGCCTCAACCTGATCCTCATCAGCATAGATGCTGCAGTCCTCGGTCTGAGTTCCTTCATCCTCATGCTCCTCTCCTACATCTACATCATGTCCTTCCTCCTCCTGAAGGTCCAGTCTCAAGAAGGCAGGAGAAAGGCCTTCTCAACCTGTGTCTCCAACCTCACCGTGGTCTCTCTTTTCTATATACCAGTTCTTGGCAACTACATAGCTGCCACCCCTGGGGTCTCCTCTGAAAGAGACATGATACCCACCCTCATGTACAGCATTGCCACTCCAGTCCTGAATCCCTTGATCTATACCCTGAGAAATGGGGAGGTGAAATCTGTCCTGAAGAAATTCCTAAATAGAAAGACCTGTCCCTGGAAGAAAATGCATTACATGAATCCAAAATCCCCACAATTATGTTTAAGGCATTTCAGTCTTTGTAGATCAACAGATTTTTGAAAACATTTGTTGTCCCTCGTTTTGTCACTCTGGGTCAGCCTTCTCTACCTGTGCCTCTGTCCTCATGGGGTTGGCCTTTCTCTACCTATTCCTTCACTTTGGTTTCATGCCACCATCCCTGCAAAGCCACTGTGAGAGGGAGGTGATCATCATCTTCATGTACAGCATCTTCATCGCAGTCCTGAATCTCTGATCTATGTCCTAAGGAACCAGGAAGTGAAATCCACCTTGAGGGAAACAATGAGGATAAACCTCTTCCTTGGGAAATAGTGAATCAAGTGGAGAGAATTCTCAGAAAGTGAATGTTCTGTCTCTGATATTGTCACAGGAAGTGGGAAAATAGACAACATAGTGTAAAAAATCAGACTTGATAAAGTCACTGGATATGGCTCATTGCAACAATCTGTAACCCATTAACCCACCTTTGTCCTGGGACTGTCAAGGTGTTAACTTCTCACTTCACCTTGAATGGTCTCTTGCAACATGTATTAACTTCTTATGCTTAAGAATCTGTTCCAGCTTATATTTAGCTGTCACTCTCTGAGTATCTGTCCCAAAGCTGAAGAAGAGCTCTGTGAAAGTTCAAAAACTTGTCTCTTTCACCAACAGAAATTGGTCCAATAAAAGATATTACCTCATATCTCTCTAATGTACTGTAAGGGACAATCCTGCTTGGGACACTTGAAAATACACTCTAGGGAACCATATTATTATGATTGTATTTATTTATTAAAGTAGTACTGAGAAATTACACTATAATTTATAGCTCACTTCTCACGAAAGCTTATGCTCAAATAAATTTGTTAGTCTCTAAGGTGCCACAAGTACTCCTTTTCTTTTTGCGAATACAGACTAACATAGTTGCTACTCTGAACACTGTAATTTATCATTCTTATTGCTATTTGTATTACAGCTGTAATTAGGAATTAGACCATGGGCAACCATTCTGAGTCATCATTGCTATTAATATTTTTACTGCGGCTGTGTATAGAAAATAGAAACATGATTTCTTCCCCTCCCCTCCCTCTCCCCCCACAGGAAAGGACCAATTGGTCAAAACTGAACTTTTCATGGGAAAGAGTTGGACTTGACAAATGTTTCTAGTAGAAAATTTTTTGAAAAGAATGTTCAAAAATTGTTGAAACATTTTGTTTTTGACATTTTTGAAATGAAAAATGCCAGTTTCCCATAGTCTGAAATGCCTTTTCTTTCAGAAATTTATGCTAATAAGAGTGCTTTTAAAAAAGTCAACAATGGCCAAAATGTTTCTAAGTTATGTTGGTATAAGGTAGAAAGTTATACTGGTGTAATGGTGTTTTACAGGAAGAGGAATGAGTAATACTAATAAGCATCTTGATACCAATGTAGCATCATCCATACTATTGTATCAGTATAATTATTTTGATCATAACAAACAAAATACAAGCATTCCATGCCCAAGATAATTATACAGACAGAAAACACCATGTGTAAAGCAGCTTTTACAATTTGAACTTGAGTAAATCACTTGACCCATTTCCTCTGCCACTTTCTGTCTGACTTGTCTGTTTTGATTGCAGACTTTCTGTGTTAGAGCTGATGGGGAATTTCTCAATATACTTTTTTAATCAGAAAATGCTGATTTGTCAAGACCCAAATGGTTTGCAAACAGGGTCAGGTTTGACAAACTTCCCACATTTTAAGATGTTCAGAACGAAATATTCTGATATTTTGAAATGTAAAAAACCCCAGATTTGAAACAAAAATTAGTTTCCAGGAGAAGAGGGAGGAAAAATGCAAGCAGTGAATCGGCATTGACTAGATGCTGACCTGGGACAAAAAAAAACTACAACCCCACACCTATTATAGTTGCTGGATGCACACCTAAGATTAATATACGTAAAAAAGCATTTAGAGTGAAAATGTCTTTTCCTCTATTGATTCACTTTGTCTAATACATGTATTAGATCACACTTTTGATGAAATTCACCCAGGCTGGGATTTTCAGTTAAGACATCCATTCACATCCTAATGAATATCAACGGAAGTAGTGTGCCTAAATCCCTTAAGCCCCTTTGAAAAGTTCACCTCTGTGCAGAGGGCCAGCAAAATTCTAATACACCACTCAAATCCTTCCTCAGCTGTCAAAAGAGGAGTGAAGTATTGTATAGGCCTTTATTAGGACATTTATTATTTTTGTTATTATTAAAATATATTGATATTTTAATTGTTGTTGTCACATATAATATTATATATTGCATTGTTTATTATTACCCAGTTTATTAGTATTAATGATAACAGGAAATTAGCCTGTTTTCATATTTCTATTCTTACTCAAGAGGATAATAGTAATAATAATAATAATAATAAATAATTAATTAATGTCAAGGTAAGAAGGTGAATGTGAAGATATGATCATTTCCTATTATCCTCCGGCTAACCAAACGAATGTGAATAAGAAGCTGGAGATGGAATAACAGTCTATGAAACCAGTTTACTATGTAAAAATAAAAAGCCTTGTGTTTGTATTTTGCCTACTCTCTGTGTATTACTCTCACACAGTGTATTACACAGACATGCACATAGAGATTCATTTCTCCGCTGTCTTTTGTTATTTGGGAACCCAGGTCTGATAGGGGAAAAAAAATCTGAAGCCAAAGTTTGTGGGTGAGTGTTTATTGATGTGGAGGCTTTTCTTGCTTCTAAGGCTATGGGAGCACAGCCAGGTTGTTAGGCTTCTGCTAGTAATTGCCTCTGTGCCAATGAAGAAAGGAAGCAGCGGTGCAGGAGCAGCGAGGCTGCACATGACCAGTGGGATCTCATTAGACTAGCTGAGCAAGCTGCTCCCCAGCTGCGGACCCCAGAGGCAAAGCTGTTTGCATCTTTGCTGTGGCTGGAACTCCAATGGCTGATACTCCCATTGCTTGTCATTTTGGATCTAGTTGTCGCCTTGCTGTGGGTCTCACATCTCTGACCAGAGCCCGTAAGTGAATCCAATGTGAAACCACAACCCCCACCTCCACCCGATGAATCCCCTATGTTCTGAGTTGAGCTCAATCATTTGTTTCAGTCATTAGCAGCATTTTAAATTTACACAAGCACTGGGAAATCCCAGGGAATGGGGGGACTCCGCCAAAGAACTAGCAGCTGATGTTTGCAGGACATGAATGTTCAATGGGAAAATCCCTGCACCTGGAGTGGGCTGAACCCAATGAATTAGGATTTATTTGTATTGGGATACTGCCTGGGAGCACCAGTCACCACCAGGAGCCCCATTGCACTGCACACTTGATCAGGGCTTGGGGAACTCAAGGTTAACTAGTAAAACTTTCAAAAGCATCTACAGGATTTAGGAGCCTAAAGGAAATATTTATAAACATTTAGGCTCCTAAGTCCCACTGACTTCAGGTGCCCAGAGCCAAGAGCCTCAAAGGCATCTAGGCGCTTTATTCCCATTGAAATTGATGGGAGTTAGGTGCCTAATAATTTTCAGGATCTGGGCCATAGGCACTTTTGGAAATCCCACCAGGCACTTAGCTGGTTCTTTAGGACCCTAAATACCTTTTAACATCTGGCCCTCAGAGGGCTAGTCCAATTGACTTTCAATAAGTCTTAGGCTCATAAGAGCCTACGTCTCTTAGGTCCAGATTTTAAAAGACGTTTAGGTGCCTAACGCACATTTATTTCAGTGGGATTTAGGAGTCTAAATACCTTGGAGGACCTGGGCCTTGCCACACTGAATGTAGCAATACTTAAATATATTTCAAAATCTGGGCTTAAATCACTTTGAAAGTCAACGGGACTTCAGCCCTACCCACAGGGAAACTGGTAGTGTTATAACTAAAGGTGCAATTTTATACTGGTTTAGCTGATCTAATGCAACTTTGTATGTGGAGACTCTTACATCTGGACTTGGAAGGATTAGATTTTCATCAGTAAATATCAGTAAACATCGACTTCACCATACACACTCATACCGATGAAAGCATATTTCCATCAGCATAACATAAGAACATGAGAATGGCCATACTGGGTCAGACCAAATGTCCATCAATAAAAATCAAAACTTACAGACAGCCCAAGTAAGAAAAATGCTGCTTGAGAACTTATAAGAATTTGATTTAAGGATATTTACTTTGTATATTTTGACATGTGATATTGACAATTTGTGTTTTAATGGCTACAAAGCGTTAACTTTTTGAATCTCCGCATCTACTGATATTAAATAATTATCTAACCCCCATAATTTCATGCTTACCTATAATTTTGCACAACTGTGAACATTTAAATCAACAAAAATAGAAAAAAATGCTTAAAAATAAACATTGATATTATTTGTCAAAATTATATAAAAGAATCAAATTTAGTGTCATTGTGGCAGATAAACCTTTGGCCTGCGCCCAGAAATGTACAGGCACAATTAAATCCAAAGAATCAAGTGTGAACCAATGTGTGCATATTCACACTTAAAAGTTGCACTGGTTTAATAAAATTGACTGAAGTTCAGCTGATGCAATTGTAACCCACTGGTGAGTGTGTGTTGGACGACCCCTCGGGGCTGATGCACAGAAGATATGAGTTATTAATGTCAACTGCTATAGAACTTTAGCTCAAACTGTAGTGACTTGTGTATTTAGCTCTGGAGATTCCTACTTCAATCCCCAGTGTGCTGCTCAAGAGGGGGATCATCACATAGTATCTGTGAACAGATAAACCCTTAGGCCCCATCTGCACCCAAGTCTTGTACTGCTGTAACTACGTTAGTGCCAAGGATTGTTTTTACCAAGATAGCTAGCTACACAGTATCTCCTCACTTAAAGTCATCCCAGTTAACGTTGTTGTGTTGTTATGTTGCTGATCAATTAGGGAATGTGCTCGTTTAAAGTTGTAAAAAGAAAAGGAGTACTTGTGGCATCTTAGAGACTAACAAATTTATTTGAGCATAAGCTTTCATGAGCTACAGCTCACTTCATCAGATGCATTCGATGCATCCAATGAAGTGAGCTGTAGTTCATGAAAGCTTATGCTCAAATAAATTTGTTAGTCTCTAAGGTGCCACAAGTACTCCTTTTCTTTTTGCGAATACAGACTAACACGGCTGCTACTCTGAAACCTGTTTAAAGTTGTGCAGTGCTCCCTTATAACTTCTTTGGCAGCTTCCTGCTTTGGTCCATGGCTTGCAGGAAGAGCAGCCCCTTGCAGCTAGCTGGTGGGGGCTTGGAACCAGGGTGGACCGGCAGCCCCCACATCAGCTCCCCTAAGTTCCTTTTGTGGCAGCTGTCCAGCAGCCTATCAGTTGCGGGCAGTTCAGCTGTCCCTCCCCCGACTGCCATGTGCTACTCCTGCCCTCTGTCTTGGAGCTGCTCCCCAGAGCCTCCTGCATGCTGTGCAGGGGAGGGGGAAAGAAGGGGGCTAATGTCAGGGTGTCCCCCTCTCCCCGCTCCTGCACCCCGCTTATCCCTTCTTCATATAAAGCAGGGTGGGGACACAGAGGGAGAGAGAATGAGAGAGCTTTAAGACAATGTACTTAAAGGGGCAATGCGCATCTCTCTCTCTCCCTCTCACACACAGGGTGTGTGTCTCTGTCTCTGTCTGCCATGCTGTATCCCCTCCTTCCATTTCTGCTGCCTTGTAGAGTGTGAGGCTACATCAAGAACAATGTGTTAAGACTTGAGGGCTCAGCCAAAAGCTAGTTCATCATTTAGCAGTAAGGCAATCCCTGGGAAATATCCCACCCTCTTCCACCCTCTAACTTCACCATCTTAACCAAGCTTCACAATCATCATCACTGAGTACTGTATTAAATTGTTTGTTTAAAATGTATACTGTGTATACATATGTTTAATATATAGTTTTTTGTCTGGTAAAAAAAATTTCCCTGGAACCTAACCCCCCATATTTATATTAATTCTTATAGGGAAATTGGATTTGCTTAATATCATTTCGCTTGAAGTCGAATTTTTCAGAAACATAACTACAACGTTAAGCGAGGAGTCCAGTACAACCACTACAATGCTTACAGTTCTACTGACATAAAGGGGACTTAAACCAGTATCGCTAGCCCCCCTTCCTATACGTGAACAGATAGAATAGAGGTGGTAAGGCTTCATTTAACCTGTATAGTCACCCAGTTAGGCCCTGTTCCTTCCAGCATTTAAATGTATGCACATCTTTACTTTAATGTCTGCCGGACTGGGGGCTTAGTTGTTTTCCGAGCTGAAAATACCATTACAATTCAGCCACAGGAGAGCAGAAAAATACTTAGACTGGGATTTTCAAAGAAGCCTAAGGGATTTAGATTTCCACTGGTCTTAGCTTCTTTGGATACCCCAGCTTTCATATATGTGTGGTGTCCACATACCGGGCAGATTGAGAGATAGTTAAGCAGTGGAACCCTAGTCTAGTCAGTAATATTCCTAGTCACTGAAGATATAACTTATAATCAGAGTGGGTCGGAATTCAAACTTCAGTCCCAGAGGAAATTCTGAGATTTTAAATTTGGTTTGTCCTGAAATGGGCCAAAATTTTGGAATTTTTAATTAAATGAAATATTCCAAAAAGTATTTCCTTTTAAAACTATCAATACATTTCATTGCAATAAGGTTGAAAAGGTTTACTTCGACATTCTTGTTTTTATAATATTCTATTCTATTGTCAAATTTGTACAATTGAAATAAAATATTTCAATAAGTTCCTGTGAAAATAAGAACATCCATACTGGGTCAGATAGCCCAGTATCCTGTATTCCGACAGTGGCCAGTGCCAGGTTCCCCAGAGGGAATGAACAGAACAGGTAATCAGCAAGTGATCCATCCCCTATCACCCATTCCCAGCTTCTGGCAAACAGAGGCTAGGGAACAGAGTAGCAGCCGTGTTAGTCTGTATTCGCAAAAAGAAAAGGAGTGCTTGTGGCACCTTAGAGACTAACACATTTATTTGAGCATAAGCTTTTGTGAACTACAGCTCACTTCATCGGATGCATTCAGTGGAAAATACAGTGGGGAGATTTATATACATAGAGAAATTGAAACAATGGGTATTACCATACACACTGTAACAAGAGTGATCACTTAAGGTGAGCTATTACCAGCAGGAGAGCGGCGGGGGGGGGGGGACACACTTTTGTAGTGATAATCAAGGTGCACCATTTCTAGCAGTTGACAAGAATGTCTGAGAAACAGTGGGGGTTGGGGGGAATAAACAAGGGGAAATAGTTTTACTTTGTGTAATGACCCATCCACTCCCAGTCTCTATTCAAGCCTAAGTTAATTGTATCCAGTTTGCAAATTAATTCCAATTCAGCAGTCTCTCGTTGGAGTCTGGTTTTGAAGTTTTTTGTTGAAGAATTGCAACTTTTAGGTCAAAGTTTTAGGTCACTTATAATCGAGTGACCAAAGAGATTGAAGTGTTCTCCATCTAGTTTTTGAATGTTATAATTCTTCATGTCTGATTTGTGTCCATTTATTCTTTTACGTAGAGACAGGCCAGTTTGACTAATGTACATGGCAGAGGGGCATTGCTGGCACATGATGGCATATATCACATTGGTAGATGCGCAGGTGAACGAGCCTCTGATAGTGTGGCTGATGCGATTAGGCCCTATGATGGTGTTCCCTGAATAGATATGTGGACAGAGTTGGCAACGGGCTTTGTTGCAAGGATAGGTTCCTGAGTTAGTGGTTCTGTTGTGGTGTGTGGTTGCTGGTGAGTATTTGCTTCAGGTTGGGAGGCTGTCTGTAAGCAAGGACTGGCCTGTCTCCCGAGATCTGTGAGAGTGATGGGTCGTCCTTCAGGATAGGTTGTAGATCCTTGATGATGCGTTGGAGAGGTTTTAGTTGGGGGCTGAAGATGATGGCTAGTGGCGTTCTGTTATTTTCTTTGTTGGGCCTGTCCTGTAGTAGGTGACTTCTGGGTACTCTTCTGGCTCTGTCAATCTGTTTCTTCACTTCAGGAGGTGGGTATTGTAGTTGTAAGAACACTTGATAGAGATCTTGTAGGTGTTTATCTCTGTCTGAGAGGTTGGAACAAATGCGGTTGAATCGTAGAGCTTGGTTGTAGACAATGGATTGTGTGGTGTGGTCTGGATGAAAGCTGGAAGCATGTAGGTAGGAATAGCAGTCAGTAGGTTTCCGGTATAGGGTGGTGTTTATGTGACCATCGCTTATTAGCACCGTAGTGTCCAGGAAGTGGATCTCTTGTGTGGACTGGTCCAGGCGGAGGTTGATGGTGGGAAGGAAATTGTTGAAATCATGGTGGAATTCCTCAAGGGCTTTTTTTCCATGGGTCCAGATGATGAAGATGTCATCAATGTTGCACAAGTAGAGTAGGGGCATTAGGGGACGAGAGCTGAGGAAGCGTTGTTCTAAGTCAGCCATAAAAATGTTGGCATACTGTGGGGCCATGTGGTTACCCACAGCAGTGCATCTCTATCAAGTATTCTTACAACTACAACTAAAAGTTGCAATTCTTCAACAAAAAATCTTCAGAAACAGACTCCAATGAGAGACTGCTGAATTGGAATTAATTTGCAAACTGGATACAATTTACTTAGGCTTGAGTAGAGACTGGGAGTGGATGGGTCATTACGCAAAGTAAAACTATTTCCCCTTGTTTATTCCCCCCCACCCCCACTGTTTCTCAGACGTTCTTGTCAACTGCTGGAAATGGCCCACCTTGATTATCACTACAAAAGGTTCCCCCCCCCGCCGCTCTTCTGCTGGTAATAGCTCACCTTAAGTGATCACTCTCGTTACAGTATGTATGGTAATACCAATTGCTTCATGTTCTCTATGTATATAAACCTTCCCACTGTATTTTCCACTGAATGCATCTGATGAAATGAGCTGTAGCTCATGAAAGCTTATGTTCAAATAAATTTTAGTCTCTAAGATGCCACAAGTACTCATTTTCTTTTTAGAGGCTAGGGAGACCATCCCTGCCCATCAGCCATTAATGGATCTATCCTCCATGAATTTATCTAGTTCTTTTCTGAACCCCATTATAGTCTTGGCCTTCACAACATCATGCAGCAAGGAGTTCCACAGGTTGACAGTGTGTTGTGTGAAGAAATACTTGTTTTCAACCTGCTTCCTATCAATTTTATTTGGTGACCCCTAGTTCTTGTGTTATGAGAAGGAGTAAATAACACTTCCTTATTTACTTTCTCCACACCTGTCAAAACTTGCTCTGACTGTACAAAGTAACAGAGCAGGCCCCACTGAGATTTCAATTCATGATGCCTGGTTTACAAGGCCAGTGCTTTAACCCCTGAGCTATGGAGCCAGTTGATAAATGAATTTCAATGAAAGTTGGTGTCCAACTCCTTTAGGTCCTTGGAGAATCCCAGCCTGAGTGACTGAAAACTCCACAATTGTATAGGGATCAATCCTGCCTGGTCCTGGGCACTGCCCTTAAAGGTTGTCAGTTCCCACTGAGACCTCTGTAGTCACTGGGATGTGAGGACACAGAGGCTGTGATTTCATATAGAAGTGCCAGGCTCCCATTGTATTTCCAAGGGACTCTGGTGCCTAACTCCCTTAGGTTTCTTTGAGAATCCCAGCCACTCTACTGTGCAGGATCAGGTGTTGGCAATGGGAGTCAATGCCATCATGGGAGTCCCATGGCTGTAGTGTATGATGGGAGATGAAGTCTGGCTGGGGAGGCCAGCTTTCAAAGTAGACTCCTAGGAGGTACTGCTGCAGGATTTCAAAATCAAAATATCTCAATTTAAGGATACAAGATTTCACTCTTTGGCCAGAATATTTCACTGTGTTGGCTGAAAATTAAAAAAAAGTTGTATGGTTTTGGGGTTTTCAGGTTTTTTTAACTCAGTTTTATATAGAAAGAAGTTATTTAGTTGAATATCTTATTGTTTGTTGAACAGAAGTTTCAGCAGAAATTTTGACCACATACAACATAATGACTGAACCACAAAAAGCCAATTTATCTTAACAGCAAAAAGGCACTCAATGGAATACAACAACAGAAAACATGATTAAAGGGGACTAAGTGAAATCCACTTCTTCTCAATACATCCTTAATTGTGAATGTTACATAGGCTAGTGGCTTATCAATATGATAAGAAATATGTTTAAAGGTGTAAATGAGTAGGAATAGCACCTGAAGCGGAACAATGTATTTAGGAGATATTAACCCACATGCTTCAGGGTATAAGGAAATAGGAGTCAGGAATATTTTCCCCCTTCTGCTCTATAGCAGAGATGGAACTGACACAAAATAACTATTATCCCCAACTGAGATCAGGGCCCTGTTGTGCTAGGCAACATACAGACATATAATGGGAGACAGAGCCTGCCCCAAGGAACTTACATTCTAAGGGAATTATGTGCACATCTCTCATTGAATTTCAGTGGAATTTGGGCATCAAACATATTTGAAAATTTCAGTCTAAATAGACAAGTCAGCCAAACAGCTGGCAAAAGAGGTATTGTTATTACTGATTCACAGATGGGGAACCAAGGGACAAAGAAACTCACCGTAGTCAAACAGAAATTTCATGGCATGATTGGTAGTTGATCCCAGATCTGTTGTATCCCATGGCTTTTCATCTTGTGACTGCACCTGGTGGCTACAGCACTTGGAATTGTTGTGTTATGCACTGGATTTTTAAAGATACTTAGGACATTTGGATGACAAATTCCCTTTCCTTTCTGACAGTCCCCAAATCTCTTAGTCGCTTTGAAAAATGTCAGCCTATGGCTGGGATTTGAAAGGACCCTAAGGGAGTTATGCCCCAAGCCCATATTGAAATTCACCAGGAATTATCTACCTACCAAGATATTTATATGGCCCTTATCCCCATAGTATCAGAGGGCTACACAATCAGTTATGGATTTAATCCTCACAACATTCCTGTGTGGTATGGAATTATTATCCCTATTTTATAGATGGAAAGAATCTTTCATTCAGTAGATCAAGGTCCAAGGTCACACAGAGAATCAGTGACAGAACCAGGAACTAAACCCAGGTCTCAGGAATCCAATCATACTTCTCTATCTGCTAGACCAACTTTCTAATCCTAAAGAGCTGGATTTAGATGCCTTTGGGAATTCCAGACTACATGCTTGGTCCTGCCTCAGCTCAGAGGGCTGGACTTGATGACTTCTTGAGGTCCCCTCTAGCCCTACATTGCTATGATTCTATGCCTATCCAATTGGTTAAGGAGCAGTTCCTGTCCAGGGTTTTCCTCAGGACCTCTTTCACTTCCTTGTTCCTCAGGCAGTATATCAGAGGGTTCAGCGCTGGGGTGACTATGGCGTAAAAGACAGACATCACTTTGTTGAGGTTGAAAGGGTGGATCCTCCTGGGCCAGGCGTACATGAAGACAGTGGCTGAGAATAAGATGATGACCACGGTGAGGTGGGAGGCGCAGGTGGAAAAGGCTTTCCTCCTGCCCTGGGCAGTGGGAATGCGCAGGATTGTGGCAATGATGCACAGGTAGGAGAGGACAGTGACAGCAAGTGGGAGCAGCAGGATGACCAAGGCCAGGGCAAAGTCCACCATCTCCACCACCAACATGTTGGTGCAGGCCAGGTTGAGCAGTGGGGAGATGTCGCAGAAGAAGTGGTTGATGACTCCGGGACAACAAAATGTCAGCAAGAGATGAAGTACACTTTGGCCAGTGAGATGGAGAAGCCGCCGGCCCAGGAGAGAGCTGCCAGCTATAGGCAGAGTTGGTGGATCATGATGGCTGGGTAGCGCAGCGGGTAGCAGATTGCCATGTAGTTGTCGTAGGCCATGATGGCCAGGAGGACATACTCGGTGCACATGAGGAAGATGAAGAAGTAGAGCTGGGCCATGCAGATGGGGAAGGAGATGCTCTTCTTCTGAGACCAGAAGCCCACCGGCAGCTTGGGCAGGATGACCAAGACATACCAGATCTCCAGGAAGGACAGGTTCCCCAGGAAGTAGTACATGGGCTTGTGGAGCTGGTGGTTCTGCTTCACCACCAGGATGATAACCATGTTCTCTGTGACTGTCAGCACGTAGGTGAGCAAAAAGACCAGGAAGAGCAAGGCCTGGACCTCCAGTTTGGTGGGAAATCCCAGAAGAATGAATTCCCTGAGGCCGGTTTGGTTCTCCACCCTGGCTTGCATTTCAAATTCTTTATCTGCAGATGTGAAAGGAATGGAAAAAGCAGCTCAGTGAACTTGTGCTTGTGTGCAATGGATCGAGCACATGAATCCATCCATTAAGTAATTATAGGGGCCACATCAATAGAGTAGCTGACCACCTCACAATCATACCTGTATTAAGAGGCTACTTCATCGTCACATGCAAGTACTTATGTGGGTGATGATGATGCACATAATTGCCATCATGACCCTCATGTGCTAGGCAGACTTGGGTGGTATTTTTTGTTTGAAAAGTTTTTTCAGCAAAAAGTGCTGATTCTTCAACTCCAAAATATTTTGAAAATTTGTGTCAGTTTTGCAAAGTTATTTTGGGTGAAAAGTCCTAATTAAAAAAAATCAAATTGTTTTGATACTTTGGTTCAAAATGACTTGTGTTTCAGAATTTCCCTGATTTTATTAACAAACAAAACCATTTGAAAATGGTCAAAGCTAAAATGAAACTTTTTTTGACCCTTTTTTTTTTGATTTGTTGAAAATTTTGAAGAAAAAAAGTTTTTGGTTCAACCCCAAATGATTTTTTGGAACTGCCAGATCACTGAAAAATCCATTATTCTCACAACTGAGTGTTTCCCCAGAGAATTTAAAAGACCTTTATAGACATTCTTGAACTACCGTTTGATCAAAACAGAAGGAAATCACCAAAAAATGTTCACTTTTGTTGAAACATATTGTTTTTTGAGGAAATTTTTGTAAATGAAAAATGTTGAAAGTTGTCAAGTGTTTTGTTGAGGCAGAAAAAATTCCATATTTTCTAGTCATTTTTTTTCATAAATTCATAGTATTTAAGCCATAAAGGATAATGCAGTCTGAGCCTGAGTATAACATGGGACATTACATTTCACTAGTTGTCCCTGGATGCCCAAAACTTAAGAACTTAAGAAAAGCCATAGTGGGTCAGACCAATGGCTCGTCTAGCCCCATATCCTGTCTCTGACATTGGTTAGAGCCAGTTGCTTCTGACAGTTGAGGTTTAGGGACTTCTGTACCATTTGGTTGTGTCCTTCACCATCTTGGATAATAGCCATTGATGGACCTATTCACCATGAACTTATCTAATTTTTTTTGAACCCAGTTATACCTTTGGCCCTCACACCATCCCCTGGCTATGAGTTCCACAGGTTGACTGTGCATTGTGTGAAGAAGTACTTCTTTATATTTATTTTAAACCTGCTGCCTATTCATTTCATTGGATGACTCCTGGTTCTTGTGTTATATGCAGGGATAAATAACACTTCTTTATTTACTTTCTCCACACCAGTCATGATTTTATAGACTTCTAGCATATCCCTCATTAGTTGTCTCTTTTCTAAGTTGGACAGTCCCAGTCTTTTCAATCTCTCCTCATTTGGAAGCCGTTCCATCCCTCTAGCCATTTTTGTTGCCATTCTCTACCTTTTTTCCAATTCTAATATTTTTTTTGAGATGAGACAACTGGAACTGCAGGCAATAGTCAAGGTGTGGGTGTACCATGGATTTATATAGCCATATTATGAAATTTTCTCTTCCATTATTTATCCTTTTCCTAATGGTTCTAGACATTCAAAATGACTCCAAGATCTCTTTCTTGTGAGGTAATAGCTAATTTAGATCCCATCATTTTGTATATATAGAGGGGATTATATTTTCCAATGTGCATTACTTTTCACTTATCAGCACTGAATTTGTTGCCCAGTTACCCAGTTTTGTCAGATTTCTTTGTAACTCTTCAAAATCAGCTTTGGACTTATCTTGAGTAATTTTGTATTGTCTAAAGAAGAAAAGGAGTACCCGTGGCACCTTAGAGACTAACAAATTTATTAGAGCATAAGCTTTCGTGAGCTACAGCTCACTTCATCGGATGCATTTGGTGGAAAAAGCAGAGGAGAGATTTATATACACACACAGAGAACATGAAACAATGGGTTTATCATACACACTGTAAGGAGAGTGATCACTTAAGATAAGCCATCACCAGCATCAGGGGGGGGAAAGGAGGAAAACCTTTCATGGTGACAAGCAAGGTAGGCTAATTCCAGCAGTTAACAAGAATATCAGAGGAACAGTGGGGGGGGGGGGGCGGGAGGGAGAAATACCATGGGGAAATAGTTTTACTTTGTGTAATGACTCATCCATTCCCAGTCTCTATTCAAGCCTAAGTTAATTGTATCCAGTTTGCAAGTTAATTCCAATTCAGCAGTCTCTCGTTGGAGTCTGTTTTTGAAGCTTTTCTGTTGAAGTATAGCCACTCTTAGGTCTGTGATCGAGTGACCAGAGGGATTGAAGTGTTCTTCAACTGGTTTTTGAATGTTATAATTCTTGACGTCTGATTTGTGTCCATTCATTCTTTTACGTAGAGACTGTCCAGTTTGGCCAATGTACATGGCAGAGGGGCATTGCTGGCACATGATGGCATCTATCACATTGGTAGATGCGCAGGTGAACGAGCCTCTGATAGTGTGGCTGATGTGATTAGGCCCTATGATGGTATCCCCTGAATAGATATGTGGACAGAGTTGGCAACGGGCTTTGTTGCAAGAATAGGTTCCTGGGTTAGTGGTTCTTTTGTGTGGTGTGTGGTTGCTGGTGAGTATTTGCTTCAGATTGGGGGGCTGTCTGTAAGCAAGGACTGGTCTGTCTCCCAAGATCTGTGAGAGTGATGGGTCGTCCTTCAGGATAGGTTGTAGATCCTTGATGATGTGTTGGAGAGGTTTTAGTTGGGGGCTGAAGGTGATGGCTAGTGGCGTTCTGTTGTTTTCTTTGTTGGGCCTGTCCTGTAGTAGGTGACTTCTGGGTACTCTTCTGGCTCTGTCAATCTGTTTCTTCACTTCAGCAGGTGGGTATTGTAGTTGTAGGAATGCATGATAGAGATCTTGTAGGTGTTTGTCTCTGTCTGAGGGGTTGGAGCAAATGCGGTTATATCGTAGCGCTTGGCTGTAGACAATGGATCGAGTGGTATGATCTGGATGAAAGCTAGAGGCATGTAGGTAGGAATAGCGGTCAGTAGGTTTCCGATATAGGGTGGTGTTTATGTGACCATCGCTTATTAGCACCGTAGTGTCCAGGAAGTGGATCTCTTGTGTGGACTGGTCCAGGCTGAGGTTGATGGTGGGATGGAAATTGTTGAAATCATGGTGGAATTCCTCAAGAGCTTCTTTTCCATGGGTCCAGATGATGAAGATGTCATCAATGTAGCGCAAATAGAGTAGGGGCATTAGGGGACGAGAGCTGAGGAAGCGTTGTTCTAAGTCAGCCATAAAAATGTTGGCATACTGTGGGGCCATGCGGGTACCCATCACAGTGCCTGAAATCTGAAGCAAATACTCACCAGCAACCACACACCACACAAAAGAACCACTAACCCAGGAACCTATCCTTGCAACAAAGCCCATTGCCAACTCTGTCCACATATCTATTCAGGGGATACCATCATAGGGCCTAATCACATCAGCCACACTATCAGAGGCTCGTTCACCTGCGCATCTACCAATGTGATATATGCCATCATGTGCCAGCAATGCCCCTCTGCCATGTACATTGGCCAAACTGGACAGTCTCTACGTAAAAGAATGAATGGACACAAATCAGACGTCAAGAATTATAACATTCAAAAACCAGTTGGAGAACACTTCAATCTCTCTGGTCACTCGATCACAGACCTAAGAGTGGCTATACTTCAACAAAAAAGCTTCAAAAACAGACTCCAACGAGAGACTGCTGAATTGGAATTAATTTGCAAACTGGATACAATGAACTTAGGCTTGAATAGAGACTGGGAATGGATGAGTCATTACACAAAGTAAAACTATTTCCCCATGGTATTTCTCCCTCCCCCCCCCACTGTTCCTCTGATATTCTTGTTAACTGCTGGAATTAGCCTACCTTGCTTGTCACCATGAAAGGTTTTCCTCCTTTCCCCCCCTGCTGCTGGTGATGGCTTATCTTAAGTGATCACTCTCCTTACAGTGTGTATGATAAACCCATTGTTTCATGTTCTCTGTGTGTGTGTATATAAATCTCTCCTCTGCTTTTTCCACCAAATGCATCCGATGAAGTGAGCTGTAGCTCACGAAAGCTTATGCTCTAATAAATTTGTTAGTCTCTAAGGTGCCACGGGTACTCCTTTTCTTTTTGCGAATACAGACTAACACGGCTGCTACTCTGAAACTTTGTATTGTCTGCAAACTTTGCCACCTCACTGTTCACCCCCTTTTCCAGATCATTTATGAAGTTGCTGAACAACAGTGCTCCCAGTACAGATCCTTGAGGGACCCTGCAATTTATGCCTCCATTGTTAAAACTGACCATTTTTCCTACCCTTTGTTTCCTACCTTTTAGCCAGTTACTGATACATAAGAGGACCTTCCCTCTTATCCCATGACAACTTAATGGTGCTTAAGAGCCTTTGCTGTGGGACCTTGTCAAAGACTTTCTGAAAGTCAAAATACACTATATTCACCAAATCCCCCTGCTTGTTGACCCCCTCAAAGAATTCTAATAGATTGGTGAGGGATGATTTGCCTTTACAAAAGCCATATTGACTCTTTTCCACAATATCCTGTTTATACATATATTGGCTAATTTTGTTCTTAGAGTCTACCAATTTGCCTGGTACTGAAGTCAGGTTTACCAGCCTGTACCTGCCTGGATCACTTCTGGAGACTTTAAAAAAAAAGTTACATTAGATACCCTGAAGTCATTTGGCACAGAAACTGATTTAAGTGATAGATTACATACCACAGTTAGTATTTCTGCAATTTCATATGTGAGTTACTACAGAACTCTTGAACAAATCTTCCTCACATCCTCTGAAGTGAAGACTGATGCAAAGAATTCATTGGTTTCAGAGTAGCAGCCGTGTTAGTCTGTATTCGCAAAAAGAAAAGGAGTACTTGTGGCACCTTAGAGACTAACAAATTTATTAGAGCATAAGCTTTCGTGATGAAGTGAGCTGTAGCTCACGAAAGCTTATGCTCTAATAAATTTGTTAGTCTCTAAGGTGCCACAAGTACTCCTTTTCTTTTTTTAAAGAATTCATTGAGCTTCACTGCAATGACCTTGTTGTCCTTGAGTGCTCGTTTAGCAACTTGACCATCCATTCCCCCCCCTACTGTTTTGCAGATTTCCCACTTCTCATATGCTTAAAAATTGTGCTTAGTTGTGTTTTTTGTCCATAGCTAATTGCTCTCCAAATCCTTTCTTGACATACTTTATTATACTTTATTCTTTATTTGCCAGAGTTTATGCTCCTTTCTATTTTCCTATCTAGGATTTTAATTCCAGTTTTTAAAGGATGTCTTTTTGCCTCTAACCACCTTTTTTATTCTGCTGTTTAGCCATGTGTTGTGTTTTAGTCCTCCTGCTGTTTGTTTGATTTGGGGTATACAGTTAGTTTTAGCTTTATTATGCTTTTTTTAAGAAGCTTCCATGAAATTTGCTGACAAATCACCCTTGAGACTGTTGGGGACACCGGGCATGGCCACTAGGTAACTCAAGGGGATGGAAGACCACGAGTATTGATGAAGCCCCCTCGCTCTAGGCCCAGATGGCCCCCCCTTCCCTTTTCTCCCTGGAGACACTCACAGCAGTCACGCTGAGAAATTTGCAACAGTGTATTGCAGGCGCAGACTGGCTGGAGCAAGATTAGGTCAAGCAGGACAGGAATGTTAGATAATGCTGAACAAACAGCTCCATATATGGGGGAATAGATGATAAGAGGAAAAAGGGGAACTGGCTGGTATACCGGATTGGCTATATGGATACTCAGGGCAGTTTGCTATTGGATAAGTATGTTAAAGAATGAATGTATAAAATATGTGTAACTGCTTGCAGTGGTGTGCAGGATTTGAGATTGTTGTCTCCCTGTACCGCTTGAAGCTTCAAATAAACTTTTCTACTTCTCCACCCCGTTGTGATAATTGGGCGACGCACACTGGGTAACGAATCCAGCTGTTACCTGCCTCGGGCTTTTGTGCCAGCAACAATACTGTTTCTTCTATTTTCTGTTTAACTAGCTTCCTCATTTTTGTGCAGTTCCCCTCTTAAAGTTAAATGTTATTGTGGTGGGTTTCTGTGGCATTTTACCTTGTACAAGGATTTACATTTCACAGAATATCAGGGCTGGAAGGGATCTCAGGAGATCATGGTCATCTAGTCCAACCCCCTGCTCAAAGCAGGATCAATCCCCAATTTTTGCCCCAGAACCTTAAATGGCCCCCTTAAGGATTGAACTCACAACACTAGGTTTAGCAAGCCAATGCGCAAACCACTGAGCTGTCTCTCCCCAGCATTTCATGGTGTTATGCTTGATATTATCAGGCGGTTCAGATGTATTCACTTCCTCAACCAGATCCTCAGTTCAACTTCAGACTCTTGTGGGGTCCAGGACAAGCTGCTCCAGGAAGCAGTCATCAAGTAGAGACTTGACTCTACATCCCTTCCTAAGGTGACATATACCCAGTCATTATGAGGAAAGGATTGGATTAGACTAAAGCATAACTGGTGTTTGGCTAAAGCATATCTTCCAGAAAGGTATCAGTCTTCATTTGAAGCCATCAAGAGATGGAAAATCTACCACTTCCCTTGGTAATTTCTTCCAATTGTAAGGGGACTGTTGCCCCCTTACCAACATTCAGTGGTGGTGTTTTTGTTGCTAGCTCCCAGTACTAAAAAGGGGGAAGGGTCAATGGGGAATCAGGATCCTGAGACTGACAGCCCCCCAGGAACAATGGGGAGAGGCCAATGCTCCAGGTCAGCCTGAATGTATTATTGCCAGCAAGTTAAAGAAGGATGGGCTGGATGAATGGACTATAAGGTGGATAGAAAGTTGGCTAGATTGTTGGGCTCAACGGGTAGTGATCAATGGCTCCATGTCTAGTTGGCAGCCGGTATCAAGTGGACTGCCCCAAGGGTCAGTCCTTGGGCCGGTTTTGTTCAATATCTTCATAAATGATCTGGAGGATGGTGTGGATTGCACCCTCAGCAAGTTTGCAGATGACACTAAACTGGGAGGAGAGGTAGATACGCTGGAGGGTAGGGATAGGATACAGGGGGCCTAGACAAATTAGAGGATTGGGCCGAAAGAAATCTGATGAGGTTCTACAAGGACAAGTGCAGCGTCCTGCACTTAGGATGGAAGAATCCCAAGCACCACTACAGACTAGGGACCGAATGGCTAGGCAGCAATTCTGCAGAAAAGGACCTAGGAGTTATTGTGGACGAGAAGATCAATATGAGTCAACAGTGTGCCCTTGTTGCCAAGAAGGCCAATGGCATTTTGGGATGTATAAGTAGGACTATTGCCAGCAGATCGAGGGACATGATCGTTCCCCTCTATTCGACATTGGTGAGGCCTCATCTGGAGTACTGTGTCCAGTTTTGGGCCCCACACTACAAGAAGGATGTGGAAAAATTGGAAAACGTCCAGCAGAAGGCAACAAAAATGATTAGGGGTCTGGAACACATGACTTATGAGGAGAGGCTGAGGGAACTGGGATTGTTTAGTCTATGGAAGAGAAGAATGAGGGGGGATTTGATAGCGGCTTTCAACTACCTGAAAGGGGGTTTCAAAGAGGACGGATCTAGACTGTTCTCAGTGGTAGCAGATGACACAACAAGGAGTAATGGTCTTAAGTTGCAGTGGGGGAGGTTTAGGTTGGATATTAGGAAAAACTTTTTCACTAGGAGGGTGGTGAAACACTGGAATGTGTTACCTAGGGAGGTGGTGGAATCTCCTTCCTTAGAAGATTTAAGGTCAGGCTTGACAAAGCCCTGTCTGGGATGATTTAGTTGGGGATTGGTCCTGCTTTGAGCAAGGGGTTGGACTAGATACCTCCTGAGGTCCCTTCCAACCCTGATATTCCATGATTCTATGATTCTATGAATGACAGGGCAGGCAGGCTAATCAGGGAGTCAGGAGGCCAGGGCAGTCCTGTCCTCTGTGTGAGCTCGAATTGCCTGGGTCAGACAAAGTGGGGCCGAGCTAAGGAGAAAGCAGGGACCCAAGCTAAGCTGTGGAGCAGAGCTATGCCAGATCCATAGGGACCAGAAAAGCAGCCCAGAGAGAACAGACCCTGTCCTGGGAGCAGAGCTGTAGCAACCAGAGGCAGAGGGGCCAAAGAAGCAGCCCAGGGAGCTGGAGGCAGAGCAGCAGCAGCAGTGCTGAGACAGAGTGGTGGAGCTGGGGCTGGAGGAGTCCGGAGCTGGGTACAAGGAATAGACTGTGAACTGCCGTGACATCCAGAGACACTGTTTGTGATGTTCCTGCCACAGAGCGGGTTGAAGTGTTTCCTTTAACTTTTCCCATTTTCCCTTATTCTTTTTAAAATTAATTGTTGATTAAATAACTTGCATTTGCTTCAAATTGTATGTAATGATCAGTGGGTCAGAGAAGTGGCCAGTGCAGAGAGAGTACCCCGGAGTGGGGACACCCTAGCCACTGTCCTAGATGACCACAGCAGGGTTGGGGGTCAAGCCCCCCATGAATCCTGGGCCCAGCTTTGTTGGGGTTACGACGACTTTGTCAGACAGGAGAGTGGAAGGGGAGTCCTCAAGGGCAGGGAGGCACTGGGTAAAGGAAGTGGGAGCAAGGACTCAGATCCTTTTACTATCCACTTCACCAGGATAGTGCAGAAGCCAGGAAAGTTCCCCACAATAGCAGAACTATTCCCCCACTTACACAATGTTAAATCATCCTAATAGTTAAAAGTGTGTGTGTTTTTTCTAATTTGAATTTGTCTCACTTCACTTTTGCACTGGAAAAAAAAAGGTAGGGAAAAGATTTTTTAAAAAAGGTTGAGAAATAGTGGATGTTGGGGGAAACACTCTCTCATCTTTCTGCTCTTCCCCCCACATCTTTTCCTTTGGCCAAAGAGGAAAAGAGTGAAAGATATAGTATTCTTTTTTCCCACCAAAAAAAAAAAGTAAAAGAAAATTTTAGTGAAACATTTTCTGTTTTCTTTCATGAAATATACTTATCTTTTTTTTCAAAAGGCTGTGTTCTTTTATAGAGCAGCCCCAAGTGTAATGACATCAAATGATTGGAAGCATGCTAGATTAACCTTAACTGGAAATGGGGAGCAAGGTTTTTTTAACAATGAGGGTAAGTAACCACTGGTTATGGGTGCCAGTAGAAAAACACAGACAGGTATTTAGTACTATTAGAAATATTAATCTTTTTTAAAACCATAAAAAGCAGGATTGGGGGATGATTTTACAAACCTTGACTCAGGAGAGCAATCTTTATTCACAGTACTCATCCTACTGAAGGCAAAATAGTTTTTTTTCCACATGATAGTAAATTCTGTAGAAAGTGATAGCTAGCTAGCTAGATAATATGAAGGCTTGGTAAACTTTGAACTCACCTTTCAATGCCACAAAAAGTGCAGGCCTATTTGCCTGGAGACAAAGATGTTAGTGTTGGGGGGGGGGGGTGTTAGGATTTCTCTTTAGGTTGACAGTCACTGTCAGAGCATATAGGTATCATATTCAGCACAGCAAAATTTTACAAGCCAAGTTTTTTTTGTTTTGGTTTTCTGTCTAACTCTCGGGTGTAAAGTTAGTTAAAAACGGAGAGGTTAGGATGACAGACTCCACTGTTCAACAAAAGCTGGAATTAGTCAGATTTGAGGCTGAGGAAAAATAAAAGGACCATGAAAGACAGATAGAACTCAAGCAGATGGGAATGGAGGCAAGGGCCAAAGAACTGGAGGAGAAAGAAAAAGAGAGGAAGCATGTGGAGGAGGAGAAGGAAATAGAGAGGAAGCATGCACTGGAGATGGAGAAGGCAAAGGCTCAGCAGAATATACCAACAAACCCTAGCAATCCTTCTCCAGGTACCACATCCCACCCCAGAAAGTTCCCCACCTACAAGGCAGGCAATGATACTGAGGCCTTCTTAGAAAACATCGAAAGGGCCTGCCTTGGGTACAGCATCTCTACAGACCAATACATGGTAGAGCTGAGGCCGCAGCTCAGTGGACCCTTAGCTGAGGTGGCAGCTGAAATGTCTACGGAACGCATGAACCAGTATGAACTGTTTAAAACCAAGGCGAGAGTCAGAATGGGGCTAACCTCTGAGCATTCCCGTCGGCAGTTCAGAGCCCTAAGGTGGAAACCAGATGGGTCATTTACCCGACATGCCTACCACATTGTGAAACATTGGGATGCCTGGATATCAGGAGCAAGTGTTAACTCTCCAGCAGATTTTCCCTTCCTAATGCAAATGGAACAGTTTTTAGAGGGTGTTCCTGAGGAAATAGAAAGATACATCCTAGATGGGAAACCCAAAACTGTAATTGAGGCAGGGGAGATTGGAGCCAAATGGGTGGAGGTGGCAGAGAAGAAAAAAACTGGTCGCAGTTGGAGCGGATACCAGAAGGGACAACCTCAGACCACAGCCTACTACCGGGGGCTGCCCAAGGCCCCACCTACCCCCCAAGGAACCCTCCAGCCACCTTATCATCCCACCACACCATTCTCCAGCAACCCACCAAGCCCCAGTGACCCGTCAGCTGGACAAAGTTTTAAATGTAACGAGCCAGGACATGTAAAGGCCAACTGCCCCAAGAACCCCAACAGATTACAGTTCATTGCACCGGAATCACCCCAGAGGTCCTCAGACCCAGATACCTCCCAGATACCCTCGGAATGGAGGGAAACTGTGAGTGTGGGTGGAAAAAAGGTCACCGCGTGGAGGGACACTGGAGCACAAGTGTCGGCAATCCATGCTTCCTTAATGGACCCCAATTTAATTGAGCCAGAAATCCAAGTGACAATTCAACCCTTCAAGTCCAACTCTTTTGACTTGCCTACAGCCAAGTTGCCTGTCCACTACAAAGGCTGGTCAGGAACGTGGACTTTTGCAGTCTATGATGATTATCCTATCCCCATTCTGTTAGGGGAATATTTGGCCAATCAGGTGAAACTCTCCAAGAGGGTGGGAACGGTCACCCGCAGCCAAGCTAAGCAAGCCATCACGCCTAGCTCTGTTCCGAAAACTTCTACCAGGACCGGGTCAGAGGTAATGGAACCGGACCCCATGCCAACATCTGCAGCAGCAGTAGTGAATCCAGTCCCAGAGACCCAGATAGAGACAGTCCCAGAATTGGAACCAGTGGAACAACCAGCATCAGACCCATTGGCAGCACTGAATCTAGTACTTGCAACCCCAACACCAGAGGGCCCCCACCAAACCTGAACCGGCAGCAGCCCTACACAAGAGGCTCAGCCGAAGCCTGAACCCCAACACTCCAGCACCAGCGGAGAGCGGTTCACAGTCAACGGAAACAGTCCCATCACCTCCATCGCTTCCAGAGGGACCAAGCACAGGTCCACAATCCAACGAGGAACTGATGTTTCCAGCATCAAGGGAACAGTTCCAGACCAAACGGGAAGCAGATGAAAGCCTCCAGAGAGCTTGGACGGCAGCACAGAGTAACCCACCACCTCTCAGGTCTTCTAATCGATCTAGGTTTGTTGTAGAAAGGGGACTTTTATACAAGGAAACTCTTTCTGGTGGACACCAGGAAGACTGGCATCCTCAGAGACAGTTGGTAGTTCCACTTAAGTACCGGGTAAAGCTCTTGAGCTTAGCCCATGATCATCCTAGTGGCCATTCTGGGATGAACAGGACCAAAGACCGTTTGGGGAGGCCATTCCACTGGAAGGGAATGGGCAAGGATGTTTCTACCTATGTCCGGTCTTGTGAGGTATGCCAAAGAATGGGAAAACCCCAAGACCAGGTCAAAGCCCCTCTCCAGCCACTCCCCATCATTAAGGTTCCATTTGAGCGGATAGCTGTGGATATTCTGGGTCCTTTTCCGAAAGACACCCAGAGGAAAACAGTACATACTGACTTTCATGGATTTTGCCACCCGATGGCTGGAAGCAGTAGCTCTAAGCAACACCAGGGCTAAAAGTGTGTGCCAGGCACTAACAGACATTTTTGCCAGGGTAGGTTGGCCCTCTGACATCCTCACAAATGCAGGAACTAATTTCCTGGCAGGAACTATGGAAAGCCTTTGGGAAGCTCATGGGGTAAATCACTTGGTTGTCACTTCTTACCACCATCAAACAAATGGCCTGGTGGAGAAGTTTAATGGAACTTTGGGTGCCATGATACGTAAAATTCATAAATGAGCACTCCAATGATTGGGATCTAGTGTTGCAGCAATTGCTCTTTGCCTACAGAGCTGTACCTCATCCCAGTTTAGGGTTTTCACCATTTGAACTTGTATATGTCCACAAGGTTAAGGGGCCATTACAGTTGGTGCAGCAGCAATGGGAGGGGTTTACACCTTCTCCAGGAACTAACATTCTGGACTTTGTAACCAACCTACAAAACACCCTCCAAACCTCTTTAGCCCTTGCTAAAGAAAACATAAAAGATGCTCCAAAAGAGCTAAAAGCTTGGTATGATAAACATCCCAGAGAGCGGTCCTTCAAAGTAGGGGACTAGGTCATGGTCTTAAAGGTGCTCCAGGCCCATAAAATGGAAGTATGGTGGGAAGGGCCATTCACAGTCCAAGAACGCCTGGTACCTGTTAATTATCTCATAGCATTCCCCACCTCCAACTGAAAGCCTAAGTTGTACCATATTAATTCTCTAAAGCCCTTTTATTCCAGAGAATTAAAGGTTTGTCAGTTTACAGCTCAGGGACAGATGATGCTGAGTGGCCTGAAGGTGTCTACTATGAAGGGAAAAGCAATGGTGGTGAAGAAGAGGTCAACCTCTCCATGACCTTTGGGTGCCTGCAGTGACAGTAGATCAAGGAGCTGTGCACTACCTATGCGCCAACATTCTCAGCCACCCCAGGACTGACTGAATGGGCATACCACTCCATTGACACAGGTAATGCTCACCCAATTAAAGCCCAACCTTACCGGGTGTCTCCTCAAGCTAAAACTGTTATAGAACGGGATAGCCAAGATATGCTACAGATGGATGTAATCCGCCCCTCCAGCAGTGCATGCGTATCTCCAGTGGTTGTAGGTCCCAAACCAGATGGGGACATACGTTTTTGTATAGACTGCTGTAAGCTAAATGCTGTAACTCGCCCAGACAACTATCCAATGCCACGCACAGATGAACTATTGGAGAAACTGGAACGGGCCCAGTTCATCTCTACCTTGGACTTAACCAAGGGGTACTGGCAGGTACCGCTCGATGAATCCACCAAGGGAAGGTCAGCCTTCACCACACATGTGGGGCTGTATGAATTTAATGTACTCCCTTTTGGGCTGCGGAATGTACCCGCCACCTTCCGAAGACTTGTATATGGTCTCCTAGCGGGATTAGGAGAATATGCAGTTGCCTACCTTGATTATGTGGCCATATTTTTGGATTCCTGGGCAGAACACCTGGAATATCTACAAAAAGTCTTTGAGCGCATAAGGGAGGCAGGACTAACTGTTAAGGCTAAGAGGTGTCAAATAGGCCTAACAGAGTGACTTACTTTGGACACCAGTGGGTCAAGGAACTATCAACCCCCTACAGGCCAAAGTGGATGCTATCCAAAAGCGGCCTGTCCCAAATTAAAAGAAACATGTCCTATCCTTCTTAGGCTTGGCTGGATATTAGAGTCGATTTGTACCGCAATAGAGCCAAATCGCCGCCCCACTGACAGACCTAACCAAAAAGAAACAGCCAAATGCCGTTCAATGGACCGAAGAGTGTCAGAAGGCTTTTAACCAGCTTAAAGCAACACTCATGTCTGACCATGTGGTGAGGGCCCCAGACTTTGACAAACCGTTCCAAGTAACCACAGATGCGTCCGAGCGTGCTGTGGGAGCAGTTTACATGCAGGAAGGGACGGATCAAGAATTCCATCCTGTAGTATTTCTCAGCAAGAACCTGTCTGAGAGGGAAAGCAACTGGTCAGTCAGTGAAAAAGAATGTTACGCCATTGTCTACGCTCTGGAAAAACTACGATCATACATTTGGGGACGGTGTTTCCACCTGCAAACTGACCATGCTGCGCTACAGTGGCTCCATACCAGCACGGGAAATAACAAAAGACTTATTCGGTGGAGTTTAGCTCTCCAAGATTTTGATTTTGACATCCAACACATCTCAGGAGCTTCTAACAAAGTGGTTGATGCACTCTCCCATGAAAGTTTCCCAGAGTCAACTGATTAAAATCATCCTTGAGATGTGGAAAATATTGTTAGTCTTTATACACTTGGTAGTATATTTAGAGGTGCATGTGTCTTATTAACTCTGTTTTCTCCTAGAGCTCCAGGAAGAAATCACAGCCAGTGTTTCACCCTATCGGTGATTTGAGGGGCGTGTCATAAATATAAAGGGAAGGGTAACCACCTTTCTGTATACAGAACTATAAAATCCCTCTTGGCCAGAGGCAAAACCCTTTCACCTGTAAAGGGTTAAGAAGCTAGGATAACCTTGCTGGCACCTGACCAAAATGACCAATGAGGAGACAAGATACTTTCAAAGCTAGAGGTTGTGTGGGGGGGAAACAAAGGGTCTGTCTGTGTGATGCTTTTGCCGGGACCAGATCAGGAATGATCTTCAGAACACCTGTAAAAAGTTAGTAAGCAATCTAGTTAGATATGTATTAGATTCTGTTTTGTTTAAGTGGCTGATAAAATAAGTTGTGCTGAATGGGATGTATATTCCTGTTTTTGTGTCTTTTTGTAACTTAAGGTTTTGCCTAGAGGGATTCTCTATGTTTTGAATATGACTACTCTGTAAGGTATTTCCCTTCCTGATTTCACAGAGGATTTTTTTTTTACCTATTCTTTAATTAAATTCTCTTTTAAGATCCTGATTGCTTTTTCATTGTTCTTAAGATCCACGGGTTTGGTTCTGTGTTCACCTATGCAAATTGGTGAACAATTTTATCAAGCCTTCCCCAGGAAAGGGGGTATAGTGCTTGGGGGGATATTTTTTGTGGGGAGACGTTTCCAAGTGGGCACTTCCCCTGTTATTTTTGTTAGAGACTTTGGTGGTGGCAGCATGAGGTCCAGGGACATAAGGTAAAACAGTTTGTACCTTGGGGAAGTTTTAACCTAAGCTGGTAAAAATAAGCTTATGGGATCTTTCATGAAGGTCCCCACATCTGTACCCTAGAGTTCAAAGTGGGGAAGGAACCTTGACCACTTGCAACTGAAAATTTCCAACTGACATGAGTACATCTCAGTAATTTAAGGATAAATTTATTACAAGGATGTTGAAATTTTCCCACAATACACACAGGATATTCACCATTAAAGTTAAAGAAAATCCAACCATCTTATGAGAAATGATGTTATTCTAGCCAATAGGCCCCCAGGAAGTGGGGAAAATGAAAAAAATGCAAAGGGTTTTTAAAAAAACAAAGACTAAAATGCTTTAATTTTAATTGAACAGCATTTGCCTTCGTTTAATTCATTTTCTTTAAGGGAAAAGTTTTCTGTTCAGACATTTCTTCAGAGCAGATTTTACCTCCTCATTTCTCAGGGTGTAGATCGGGGGTTCAGAACTGGGGTGACGATGCTATACATGAGGACGGGTATCATGTCTCTTTCGGAGGGGGAACCTGGAGAGGCAATCATGGAATTACCAAGGACCGGCATATAGAATAGATACCATGGGGAGGTGAGAGGCACAGGTGGAAAAGGCCTTTCTCCTGCATTCCTGAGAGCGGACCTTCAGGAGGAGGAAGGAGATGATATAGAGGTAGGAGAGAAGCGTGAGGATGAGCAGACTCAGCGCGATGCTCCCAGTGATGAAGCTGAGCAGTGTCAGGTTGAGGCAGGTGCTGCTGCAGGCCAGGCTCAGCGGGACTTGATATTACAGAAGAAGTGGTGGATTTCATTGGGGCCACAGAAATGCACAAATTCTGAAATGTCATGACCGTGTACATCAGCGCATGAAGGAAGCCAGTGGCCCAGGTGGCTTCTGCTAGAAGCAGGCAGGCCTGTGGGCTCATGACCAGCCTGTAGTGCAGCGGGTTGCAGATGGCCAAGTAGTGATCATAGGCCATGATGGGCAGCAGCAAAGCCTCACTGCTGCCCAGGAAGTGGAAGAAGTGGAGCTGGGCCAGGCAGCTGGCAAACGAGATGGTCTGGTGCCCCGAGAGGAAGACAGCATCTTGGGCATGGTGACTGTGCTGTAGAAGATGTCCAGGCGGGAGAGGTGGCCCAGGAAGAAGTTCATGGGGGTGTGGAGCTGGGGCTCAGCCAGCACCACAGCTATGATGGCCCTGTTGCCCAGCAGGCTGGTCATGTAGAGCATTCCTGATGCAATGGGACAGGATGGAATCACATTTAGGGGTGGTGTTTTCTGGCTGCATCTATAAGGGCCTTCTGTACCCAGTCAGAGTAGTACAAAGAAGAAGAATTATAGAGCTCTGCATTTCTTCATGACTTCTTCATGAGAGTGGAGTGTGTATGAACACAGAGAGACAACTAGCTCTCCTGATATGATGATCCACAAGGAGAGGTTTCCCCTTGTGGATGGAGGTTGGGATTTTAAAGCAAACTAAGGGGGTTAGACACCCAAATGCCACTGAAAGTTAATGTGAGTCAGACACTTAACCCTGATAGGCTGGTTTGAAAATCCTGGCCTCACAGGGGAGAAGGCAGGAGCTTCCACTGGATTTTTAACATGGGGCTGCTTTTTCCATTCCACTATGACGCAGGAAGAAATAGGGTCTATCTCCAGCACAACACTACTGAGTGAAAATCAGGTAGGTGCCTAAATAAGGATTTAGGGTTAGGAGTTAGGAGACCACATCCTGTTGACCTAACATATGAGGTTGGCAGCTAACTCCCATAGGTTCTTTTGAAGACAAAATGGAGGGTTTTCCAGGGCCTTATATATTCTCTCTCTTGTGGGTGGAACCCCCTTTGTTCTCCTGTGCAAGATCACAGCAACAATATGGAGTCTGTAGCCACCTGAGCAAGTCACATGTCTATGGATGATTCAACTTTTTGCAGGCCGACGCCATTGTTTACATGTTAGTTTGAATATTCCCAGGAAAGCACAGATGTGGATTGGTATCTCCCAAAGTCCATTGTTAGTTAAGTACTCCCAATTACTTGAATAACCCCTTCAGACTATGTTGCCCAAATCTGCCTTATGTGTTTCCTCCAGGAAACACTTTAAATACAAGCATAGAGCCAACACTCATAACTTCAGATGTAAAAATGATACATGAATACAAATAGGATGAATATATTTAGTAGATCGTAACCTTTGCAAAGATACGTTACATGGCATATCTATCATAGAATTATTCTAGTTATGTCATATTTACACTCATATGTATATTTCATAAGCATTATGGGGCACAACGTCACACCGACATAGACTGTAGTGTAGACATAGCCTTAGGCATTGAATTTTCTGACAGAGTGGCATTGAGGTCATTTTGCTAGCTGAGGGAGATCCCTGCCTAGCATACTGGCTTTTGTGAATTCTATTCTCTCTCCATGCATTGTGTAGGGAGCCTGGGTGGCTAACTCAGATTACGCGGATCCAATTGTTGTTCCAGGTATTTTGTAGGCATCTAAAAGTTAGGCATTGTGAAGATCTGTGCCACAATCCTTTTGTAGGTCCATGACATAAAAATACACATCTATCACTTACATACTTGTTCTGACCAATACAGTTTCAGTCCAAACTTTTCAAAGCATTTCTCACAGGCATGTAAAGATCAATATTGCCATTTAAAGGTGGGGAAAATGAGACACTGGAAGGGGAAGTGATTTGCCCAACATCACACAACAGATCACTGCAAGAGGCAGGAATCCAACCCAGGACTCCTGACCTCAGCACATGTAGCATATTCACTGGACAATGCTGTGTGTTAATTGTGTGTATTAGGTGATATGAATAGCAACAACAAACCAATAGACACACTTTTTAACCTTGAACAATCAAAAATACATATATATGAGTATCTGAGAAGTGAGGCAAATGCATAAGAAGGCTGATTCACATTTACAATGAGGCTCCTTTATACCGTAAACAGAATTGTCTCCTATTTTAATACCCCTAAAAAACCCCCAGAATGCTTTCAAGTGACCTGAGTGTAAATGAGAAACAGGGCCAACAGCATAATTGACTACTCGCTACATACATGCTGGTGTAGTAGTTATATGGCATTTTAATGTCAGGTTGACAGGTACTGTCAGGGTTCCTTCCCCACCCTGAACTCTCTAGGGTACAGATGTGGGAACCCCCATGAAAGACCCCCTAAGCTTATTCTTACAAGCTTAGGTTAAAAACTTCCCCAAGCTACAAACTTTGCCTTGTCCTTGAACAGTATGCTGCCACCACCAAGCATCTTAAACAAAGAACAGGGAAAGAGCCCACTTGGAGATGTCTTCTCCCCCAAAATCCCCCCAAGTCCTTACATCCCCTTTCTTGGGGAGGCTTGAGAATAAACAAGATGAGCACAAACCAGCCTTGGATTTTTAAGACTGTTTTGGTTTTCAGATTTCTTGAGAAAAAGTCAAAACCAGATTGTTTCCATGAAAATTTTAATTTAGTCAAAACCCAGCTTTCTGTCACAAAACAGGTTGAGTGGATTTTTTTTGACCAGTTCTATTCCTTAACCCTTTCTGTATCATTATAACTGAAGCAGCTCAGCAAACTTCTTTGACATTCTACAACAGAGCACCAGAATTTCAGAAAGCTCCGAGTCTACCTCACACTCGGTGAAGAAGGGGAAACCGAGGCAGGATGACACCCAGAACCTAGAATGAGCTAATCCACCCTGTCACACATGTACTTGCAACAAGCCAACACCATGTGATCTGAGTCATATGTCTAGATTGATTTTGCCCAACTCAGTGTTGGGTTTGCCTTACCCAGCTTCAGTTGGCAATTCTCTGCCTCAGGGTCATGTTGTATTTGAAGCAGTGAACTCCACACCTCCACACAATCCCATTCCCCAAAACATCATGAGCTACACCCCTAACATAGAATACCTTCCTGTATACAGCTTCTCTAGATACCCAGTATGCTATTCACACTGTATAGGACTGTACTCTGAGAGTTATCCCTTTGAAACCAGTGGAAGAACAGGCACAATTAGGCATTTCTGGACATCAGGAGAGTATTAACATCTGACCCTCACCTAATATGGTGATGGGGGACATGTCTGTATGTAGGATAGATAGATAGATAGATAGATAGATTAGATTCTGAACTGATATGTCTTAATATTTTCTCTGTGCTTTTAAGATCCATGGAGAAAAAGATGCCTAATGAGTTAAATAACCAGCCCTCAGGACTATGATGTAATATTAGTCCAGAGTTTACACTGGTAAATTTACAGGCACAAACTAAACTGATCATTCCAGGTTTAAATTGTTACAAATGCCCACCCAGGAGGCTAACTAAATCAGTTTAAAAATGTAGCTTTAGTTAAACTGTTTTAAAAACCAGTTGTAGTTAAACTGCTGTAACTTCTGTGTATGGATGCGGCCATGCAGAATTAACTAACTCTTCTTTTTCTTTCCTTCTTTCTTTTTGCCAAGAGTAGGACAAGAAGTAATCAGCTAAATTTGAAGCAAGGGAGATTCAGGTTAGGTATTAAGAAAAATCTTTCTAACTCTTAGGCTAGTTAAGCTATGGAACTGGTTACATAGGAAGGTTGTGGAATCCCCATCACTGGAGGTTTTCAGAACAGATTGGACAAACACCTGTCAGGGATGGTCTAGGTTTGCTGGGTCCTGCCTCAGCTTTTGAATTTGCTCCCCAAGCTTATCTAAAACAACCCAGATCAGATAACCCTTAGGTCATGGTGCAAATGCATAGCAGTGGGGGGTTCAATTTATCCTTTGGAGCCTGCAAGGCAGACAGTCCCTGACCTTGTAATTCCTCCTGCTTTTCACAATTTAAATGGTTTCTGATAAATTTAATTTAAGGCTGATGATTAATCACAGTTAATTCATGTGATTAATTCAAACAATTAATCATGATTAAAAATTAATCACGATTAATCACACTTTTATTCACATTGTTAATCAATAGCCTACCAATTGAAATTTCTTAAACATTTTGGATGTTTTGCTACATTTTCAAATATAGTGATTTCAATTACAATAAAGAATACAAAGTGTACATTATTCTCTTTATATTATTTTTATTACAAATATTTGCACTGTAAAATCATAATCAAAAGAAACAGTATTTTTCAATTCACCTCAAAGTACTATAGTGCAATCACTTTATTGTGAAAGTGCAACTTACAAATGTAGATTTTTTTTGTTACATAACTGCACTCAAAAACAAAACAATGTAAAACTTTAGACCCTACAAGTCCACTCAGTCCTACTTCTTGTTCAGCCAATCGCTAAGACAAACAAGTTTGTTTACATTTATGGGAAATAATGTTGCCCACTTCTTATTTAAAATGTCACCAGACAGTGAGAATAGGCATTCACATGGGACTTTTGTAGCGGCATCACAAGGTATTTACATGCCAGATATGCTAAAGATTCTTATGTCCCTTCGTGCCTTGGCCACCATTCCAGAGGACATGCTTCCATGCTGATGACACTTGTTAAAAAATAATGTGTTAATTAAATGTGTGACTGAACTCCTTGGGGGAGAATTGAATATCTGTATTCTATCATATATTTCATATATTTCAGTCTTGGAAGATGACTCAGCACATGTTCATTTTAAGAACACTTCCACTGCAGATTTGACAAAATGCAAATAAGATACCAATGTGAGATTTTTTAAGATAGCTACAGCACTCAAACCAAGGTTTAAGTATCTGAAGTGCCTTCCAAAATGTGAAAGGGATGTGGTGTGGAGCATGTTTTTTTTAAGTCTTAAAAGAGTAATACTCTGATGCAGAAATTACAGAACCTGAACCACCAAAAAAAAAGAAAATCAACCTTCTACTGGTGGCATATGACTCAGCTGATGAAAATGAACATGCATCGATCTGCACTGTTTGGATTGTTATCAAGCAGAATCAGCATGGGTGCATGTCCTCTGGAATGGTGGTTGAAGCATGAAGGGACATATGAATCTTTAGCACATCTGGCATGTAAATATCTTGTGACACTGGCTACAATAGTGCCATGGGAACACCTGTTCTCACTTTCAGGTGACATTGTCAACAAGAAAAGGTCAACATTACCTCCTGCAAATGTAAACAAACTTCTTTGTCTGAGCGATTGGCTGAACAAGAAATAGGACTGAAAGGTCTTGACATTGTTTTATTTTTGAATGCAGGTTTTTTGTACATAATTCTACATTTGTAAGTTCAACTTTCTTGACAAAAAGATTGCAATATGGGAATTGAAAAATGCTATTTATTTTGTTTTTTTACAGTGCAAATATTTGTAATCAAAAATAAATATAAAGTGAGCCCTGTACACTTTGTATTCTGTGTTGTAATTAAAATCAATATACTTGGAAATGTAGAAAACATCCAAAAATATTTAAATAAAAGTAATTCTATTATTGTTTAACATTGTGATTAATTGCACGATTAATTATGATTAATTTTTTTAATTGCTTGACAGCCCTAATTTAATTCAAATGTATTGGCTTTTTGCAGTACTGTTACTATAACCTAGCCCAGAAATGACCAGATAATCGCAGATTTCTCTTAAATGCTCATCCCTTAGTTCTCCTAGCTCCATAGGATGATTTTCTAAGCCACCGCCAGGTTTGTAAAGATGTTTAGGCACTTAACTTCCCAATTTAAGGGGAATTAAGTGCCTAACTACCTGTTTACTTCTCATTCCTTCGGGGGAATGGGAGGTGCGCTGGTGAAAAGGGAGAAAGGAACACCCACTGCATTACACTGATTTAACAGGTACATATATCTAATTCCCCAAATCACCGTCACTTAAAAGTGATCATTAAAATCAGCAGTCTCAGGGCAGGCTGCTTTAGCTGCTAGAGCCCAGGCTAGGTGGCACTAAGCCTTGGTGTCATGCATGAAGTCAAGCAGAGCAGCAGAAACCAGGTGCCCCTCTGGTGCATAGAGACATTTCAGCAGACAGAGGCAGACCCTGCAAAGGGACTGAGGAAAGCAGAGACAGTGAAAACCAACTTCAGCTCCCCAAGCTCAGTCCACTTCTGTGGAGCTGTTGCCACTTATGGTCAGGATTAAAAGTAAGTGCTAAAATCCTTAGGGCAAATCCTGAGGCTCTGATTCATTTGCTCAGTGTTTTCTCCAGTAAAACTCCCACTGAGCAGGATCAATGGGAGCTTTTCCTGAGTCTGGACTTCAGGATCTGTGCTTTTTTATTGTTGGGGTTATTGCTTAGCTAAATAGAGATGTTTCATTTTTGCTATCCCCTACAGTGAGTGAGACGGGGGCATTCAGTAGCTTTTAAGAGGCATTCATGGTGCATGGAAAATCCATGCAGATCAGGAAACAGCAGCCTCATCTGTCACTGTGGCATGGATCTTAACTGTGCCATTACTGTTCTGTCTCACTTCCTATTCTCCTCTTGATATGTCTCCTAATGCCTCCTGATATTGCTGTGCTGCAAGGCTGCAGAGAGGGGCTGGGAGCAGTGAGTCATGGCTACTACATAGCAGCAGGGACACAGCAGAGACTCAATTTGCATTTCCAGGCTCCTACCAGCCGGGCTGCAGTGTGCAACCGGGGACAGATGGATGCTCAGGGTTTGCTGGCCAGTTTGTGGGGAGCTGAGAGGGGCCAGGAAGGATTTTTCCCCTGGTTCAGATTGGCAGAGACCTTATCTGTAGCATGGGGCACTTGCAGGTTTGAACTAGTGTAAATGGTGGATACTCTGTAACTTGAAGTCTTTAAACCATGATTTGAGGACATCAGTAACTCAGCCAGAGGTTATGGGTCTGTTATTGGAGTGGGTGGGTGAGGTTCTGTGGCCTGCAACATGCAGGAGGCCAGACTAGATGATTATGATAACCCTAAAGTCTATGAGTGAGCTGTGCATGTGTCTGATGGGGATATTTTCTTTGTGCAGGGCTCCAGTCAGATTCAGGTTTGCCCTCTTTCCTGTGGCACTGGTCACCTGGGGGTAGATTGCAAACCATTTGCTTCCCAATCAATGGGACAGGACCTTAGCGACTCTGGTTCTCAGTGCTGTAGGGTAGGGTCTTTCCTCTTCCCTTCACCCCTGCAGGAGCCTGGGAGGGGAGCAGAGAGGAAGCTGAGATGTACCAAGCTTTTCCTGAGCTAGGGAGAATGTAAGGCACAGACCCTCCCCCATTGCATGGATGTGGCAGAGCAGAGCAAAGCAACATGAACCTGGAGCCCCCTGCTGCCCCCTCCCTCTCCACCAGCTTCTGCTGCTGCCCCAGGCCCTGAAAGGAATGACTGAGTGATGGAAGCCTAGTTCAGCCTGGTGGCTTTGCTGGGGAGTTTTCTTCTTCACCCCACAGATGCCTGTGCAGGGCCCTGGAGAACAAGTAGCCTGGTGGGAGAACAGTACAGAGGAGTGACCACTGTCAAGGGTCCAGGGATCACTGGGCAGATACAAGGCACAGTGCCCTACGCCCATGGATGGGCAGAGGCCACAGAACAAGGAGTAGCTGCTGGGAGCACTTGAGCAGCAAAGTGCATGTATCAGAGCTGCTTGAAACAGGGAATATTTTTTTTAGGGGTGGGGGTGAAAACAATTGCAAATTTCAAATTCCTTTTGGATCCTCCATTTTCGGAGAGGAAACTACCGAGCCCTATTGAAAATCTGGCCCCAGTTTTGATTGCCGGGCCCTAAGAAATCTAGCCCAGAGTTCCTTTGAAAATCTGTTTTTGGAAGGGCTTTTAAAAATGTATTAATTTCTCAATAAAGTGGCCTGTGGGAATTCACTGATTGTGTCAACAAATTGCCTAAAAATAAGCCTGGTGGCACTGGCAGAGACTTGAGCTAACCACACAAGTATGTATCCATGGGGTTAGGTGGGATTGTGGCTGGCAGCTAGCCTGAGCAGCAGGGGGGGGCTGGAACAGTTTGTACTGTGGGGGTGCTGAAAGCCATTGAACCAAGCTGTAAACCCAGTGTATAACAGAAACCCCTTCAAGCCAGGAGGTGCTGCAACCCCCCCCCCCCAACCCCTAGTTCCGGGACCTATGCTGAGCAGCCGCTTGTCAGCATGAGCTGGAATTGTCCATTTGGCGATCTTCCACACTGATCTCTAGTATCTGCTCATGGCTACTGTCAGAGATAGGGTACAAGACTGGATGTAAGAGTGGGCTGGTCAGATGTAAAAATTGCTGTATTTCTTGTTTCTTACAAAGTTTTCAACATATTAATTACTTGACTCTGTAAGAGAATATAAATCCTCATTTCAGTTTGCTCTTTGGATTTTTAAAGCTAATTGGTTGAATATTTATTCTGGTTTAATCATGCTTTATGTTCTAATTATTTTTCATAATCTCTTCTTAAAGTAGCTAAATTGCATGGAGAAAAGACAATGGGGAAATCAAACGTCCATCACAGAATTCATCCTCCTGGGTTTCAGGAATCTCCCTGGACTGCAGATTCTTCTCTTTCTGCTTTTCCTAGTGATCTACATTGTTACCATGGCAGGGAACATCCTCATTGTTGCACTAGTTGTGGCTGATCAGCACCTGCACACCCCCATGTACTTTTTCCTGGGGAATTTGTCCTGCTTGGAGACCTGCTACACTTCCACCATCCTGCCCAGGATGCTGGCCAGTCTCCTCACTGGGGACAGGACCATCTCATTTAGTGGTTGTATCATACAGCTTTATTCTTTTGGTTTCCTAGTGGTGACGGAATGTTTTCTCCTAGCAGCAATGTCTTACGATAGGTATTTAGCGATATGCAAACCCCTGCACTATGCAGCCCTTATGAATGGCAGGTTCTGTCTCCAGCTAGCAGCTGGCTCTTGGATAAGTGGCTTTCTGGCTATTACCGTAATTATATTTTTGATGTTGCAGTTAATATTTTGTGGCCCCAATGAAATAGACCATTTCTTTTGTGATTTCATTCCACTGCTTAAACTGTCCTGCAGTGACACGCAACTGATTTCAATGGTAAGTTTATTCTTTTCCTTCTTTGATACATTTCCCCCTTTTCTATTAACGGTGGCATCCTACATATATATCATCGCCACCATCCTGAGAATCCCATCCACCACTGGGAGGCAAAAGGCCTTTTCCACCTGCTCATCCCACCTCATTGTGGTGACCGTTTTCTATGGAACCTTAGTCATTGTCTACATGGTACCAAAAAACAACACACTGAGAGACCTAAATAAAGTGTTCTCTGTCTTCTACACAGTCTTGACTCCTCTGCTCAACCCCCTCATCTACAGCCTAAGAAATAAGCATGTAAATATGGCCCTAAGAAAAGCTCTGACTAAGTTCACAGGATCATATTCACAGTAGGTGTAAACTGGTGTGTCTCCACGGTAGTCAATGCAACTGTGCTGATTTACTCCAGGTGGTTATCTGGTCTGTAGCGATCGCCAGAATTCGGCTGGGTATAATATCATGAGGATTAATCAATCTGTTTTAAATGCTCTGATGGGGCTGCATGTTGATGGTTCCATACTTAAACCACATGATGCATCATAGGAGACTGTGAGGATGTAGTGAGTTCTGTGGCAGCTTCTTCAAATATAGTGCTTGTGTTTGGGGTGTGGGGCCATGGGAGTCTCTGGGGTTCAGGCTTCTTGTAATTCAACTAATGTCCCAGCTTCTCCCTCAAAGTGGAGAATCTGAATGGGGGTAGGAAAATTGACCAAATTGCATAGGACAAGATCTATGCCAGGACTGAGTATACTGAAATATATAACTAGGTGAAAAGGTAATTGACCTGATGGATGTCCATAGCGTCTGTGTATGTAGCATTTTAATATTCTGTCAAATTTCCATTAAAAATGAAAAAAAAATAAAGTATCTCATTTGTGGTCTCTTTCTTTTAATGTACCCATCACAGTCTGTGAAGTGACATGCATTCATTATCAGATAGGTGAGGAAATACCTTTTTATTGGGCCAACTTATGTTGGTGGAAGGAACAAGCATTTGAGCTACACAGAGCTTTTCTTCAGGTTGTTCTATCAAGTCATTTTCAGATATTGGTTCTGGCGAAAGGTCAACAAGCAAAACAAACACACACAACCCAAATATAGTTTCTTCCTTCTCATCTATATTATCAGATTCCATGATTGTCACTCAGAAGCCTAGAATGTCTATTGAGTCAGTGTGAAGGGATGGAAACAGCCACAAGATTGGTAGAGAACTCTTTTTGTTTGGTATATCACCACGTTCAGTCATCACTGGTGTTCATGGTCTGGTCTCATCCCATTTTTAAGTTCTCAGACACTTTCAGCTTTTTTTACACATAGGACTTCATGAGAGCATAGGATTTCAACTACTAGTCTGCAAATAATCCATCAGTTCAAACCATTGTCTACTCACATAAGCTTTAAGCCCGTGGTGTACTTGTCTAAACTGAAGGCTTTTGCTTAAATATCAAGAAGTTCCAACCTAGCTGTAAGTAAAATACAAGATGAAATGTCTCCTAACACCTATGTTTTACCCATCCAGATGTTTAGCCTAACTAAAAGAAGGTTGAGGGGAGATATGATTGCTCTCTATAAATATATAAGAGGGATAAATACCGGAGATGGAGAGGAATTATTTAAACTCAGTACCAATGTGGACACAAGAACAAATGGATATAAACTGGCCATCAGGAAGTTTAGACTTGAAATTAGATGAAGGTTTCTAACCATCAGAGGAGTGAAGTTTTGGAATAGCCTTCCAAGGGAAGCAGTGGGGGAAAAAGATCTATCTGGCTTTAAGATTAAACTCGATAAGTTTATGGAGGAGATGGTATGATGAGATAACATGATTTTGGTAATTAATTGATCTTTAAATATTCATGGTAAATAGGCCTAATCCCCTGTGATGAGATATTAGATGGGTGGGATCTGAGTTACCCAGGAAAGAATTTTCTTTAGTATCTGGCTGGTGAATCTTGCCCATATGCTCAGGGTTTAGCTGATCGCCATATTTCAGGTCGGGAAGGAATTTTCCTCCAGGGCAGATTGGAAGAGGCCCTGGAGGTTTTTCGCCTTTCTCTGTAGCATGGGGCACGGGTCACTTGCTGGAGGATTCTCTGCTTCTTGAAGTCTTTAAACCACGATTTGAGGATTTCAAAAGCTCAGACATAGGTGAGGTTTTTCTCAGGAGTGGGTGGTTGAGATTCTGTGGCCTGCATTGTGCAGGAGGTCAGACTAGATGGTCCCTTCTGACCTTGGTATCTATGAATCTATGTCATGGGCTTGATACAGGAATGACTTGGTGGAATTCTCTGGCTTGTTCTGTGCAGGGGATGGGTCATGCTGTCTTTGCTTCTGCTAAAATCAATGGATGAAACCCTGGTCCCATTGAAGTTGGTGCCATTTGCTTTAATGGGGCCAAGTTTTTGCCCTGTGAATCTACCACCCACTGGCAGGAACATGTGCAGTTGAACAAGGTATGGGAGTGACAGGAGAATCCAAGCCAGGTACGACTATGCTGTGCTGGCTTTGCAATGGTGTTTTTTGTGCAAATATTTTTGATTCAGTGCTTCCCAGTGAGGGAGGGTCTGCAATGGTCCAGGCAGGAAGGCAGAGATGGCTCAAGATAATTCCCTCGTCAGCTTCCCCTTAAGGGTAGATAAGGGAAAATACTCAAACTATGGGCTCTGCTGACTCTGGGTTGGTCCCAACCAGTCTACAGAGCTAGTTTGATTAGGAGGGACCAAAGCCTAACAAGACTTGAAGAAGTCTCCAGGGTTTGAAAGGAGAGTCTTTTGGAAAGGGGCTCTGTAGGGGAACAGCAGGACTGTCTAAAACAGCTAGGCTTGCCATTATAATATGGCATGACTTCAAGTAAAACGGACATGCATACAGGTTGGTTTCTGTTTTCAAATCCTTTCTTATCTAACATTTTGTTCCAACTGCTAAATAAAAGTACTCTATTTTAAGGAACCTACTAGTCACAGGTTCCCAGAGGGAGGGAAATTCAGGTGCCAAAACCCCAGTGGGACTTCCATGGTGGTAACCCATTACTATGCCTGGGGTAGCCTGACCCAGGTCCTGGTCTCAAGGGTACGTCTACTCTGCTGCTGGGTGTGTGCTTCACTACCTGTGCTCTAGTTAGCTCAATAAAAATAGAAGTGAGGATACCATTGCAGGGGTTTCAGAGCAGGCTGCACAAGGGAGTACATAGCTGGGGCGGGGGGTCAGCGATGCTATGCTCTCCTTGCTTGTATTTTTAGTGCATGAGCTGGAGCACAGCTAGAATCATAGAATATCAGGGTTGGAAGGGACCTCAGGAGGTCATCTAGTCCAATCCCCTGCTCAAAGCAGGACCAATCCCCAACTAAATCATCCCAGACAGGGCTTTGTCAAGCCTGACCTTAAAAACCTCAAAGGAAGGAGATTCTATCACCTCCCTAGGTAACCCATTCCAGTGCTTCACCACCCTCCTAGTGAAAAAGTTGTTCCTAATATCCAACCTAAACCTCCCCCAAGAACAGTCTAGATCCATCCCCTTTGGAACCCCCTTTCAGGTAGTTGAAAGCAGATATCAAATCCCCCCTCATTCTTCTCTTCCACAGACTAAATAATCCCAGTTCCCTCAGCCTCTCTTCATAAATCATGTGTTCCAGTCATCTAATAATTTTTGTTGCCCTCTGCTGGACGTTTTCCTATTTTTCCACATCATTCTTGTAGTGTGTGGCCCAAAACTGGACACAGTACTCCAGATGGGGCCTCACCAATGTCGAATAGAGGGGAACGATCACGTCCCTTGATCTGCTGGCAATGCCCCTACTTATACAGCCCAAAATGCTAGTGCTTATATGTCTAAACGAGCTGCCAGTCATATCCCTGGCTGCAGTTCAGATGGATCTTCAGAGGGTAAAAACTGTGAGATTCCACCCTGAGGAAGGTCGGAGCATGGGCATTGCAGGAGTGCTCCCAGAGAAACCTGAGGGGCAGCCAGCCCCATAACTGTGACAATGGGATTTTCCAAGTTGCTCAGTGGAGTTAGGAGCCCAAAGCCCACTGGGTACAAAAGAGAGTTGGATGAATAACTGCCTTAAGCTCAGTGGAAAATCCCAACCTTTGCACACAATGTAACTGGCACTATGTTTTCTAGTGCTGCAACTTTCTACCTTTTTACTTGGTCTCCTGCCCTGCAGTGGGATGCACACAGGGGAAAACAGGAGGTGGATTTCTCAAGGCTTATGGTAAACGCTCAGCTGAGCCCAGACACAATAGGAATGGTTCTTAGATGTCCCAGTGAGGTTTGGGGTCCCATCATGCTGGTTCTTAAATACAAGTAAAATTAAAAGGACCCATCTGAAAAGGGTAAGGTCTAAAGCTCCAATCTCAGCAGCTGATTCCATGTCAGTGGGTCCCTGCAGTTCCAGTTCAGAGAGAACAGATCTCCCAGGAAACAGTGTGTCATTCTCTCTCCCAGCCATGCATACTCATCTGTCTCTCTTCCTATTCCCATTCATACTCACCGATCTATCCCCATGCATATCTACCTATCTACCTGTTCTCCTGTATACTCATCTATTTAGCCCTATACATACTCCTCTATCTAATTATCCCCATACAAGTGTTATGTCTGATCTGACTTTTTCAGTCTATTATCTACTAGAATTTTTTGTGTGTGTTTGACAGATAACTGGGTTTTGGATAAACTGGATTCTTCTGCAGAAATCCTTCATTATTTATTATCATCATCATTATTGTTTATTATTAACACCTCACAGGACCCAGACAGGATTGGGACTATTTGTCCCAGGTGCTATTCAAACATAGAAAGAGAAAAGCCCCACCTTGAAGGTCTTCATGGTATGTCTGCACTGCAGCTGGAAGCCAGCCTCCCAGCCTGTGGAGATAGACGTGCACTACCAGGGCTTGAGCTAGCATGCTTAAACTAGCAATGTGGTTATTGCAGCGGTGGTGGGGGCTTGGGCTAACTGCCCATGTTTGGACCCACCTGAAGGAAAATTGGGGATTGGGGTAAAATACAATTTTCATGGTAAATGTCTGTTTTCCCCAAAGAAAAGATTTTTCCTCAAAAAAGAGAAAAAAAAATCTCTTGTATACTGGGCTAAGCAGCAAGTGGAGATCAGCTTCTTGGCCACCATTTTGCTCTTCTCAGCTTGGAATACATAAGTAACCTAAGGTCTGAACAGTAAGTGTGCCCTGCCATGCCAAAGGCTTGGGGAAAGAAATGTCCTAGGACCTGCACATAACTTGTCATTGGAGCTTCTCCAGCCAAAGGAAGATCTCTCTAAGGAGATGTTGATATCCTTACATTGGTGTTTGGTTGCTCAGTCTAATATCCTACACAGTAAGGGTGAGATTTTCAAAGCCATCTGTGGGATTGATCTATCAATCTGTCTGTCTGTACGTCTGTCTGCATTAGGTACCTATATAACCCTCATCACTGCAGTATCCAAATTCCTCACAGTGCTTTGATACACAAGGACTCGATGTAATGGAATTTCTCAGCTTGTCTGTCTGTTGTTCCACAATGCAGTAACGTTTGAACACCACATCTGATCCAGTCAAAAACTTCAGGGAATGTTCTAGGACTCAGTGGGCAGAATTGTATTGCTGTTGGATGAAAATTGGAAAGCACAAAAGGGGAAAATGGGGGATACACAGAGTTCTGACCTCTGGTTAGCAGACCCATCCTCTTTAACTAGGGCTTGGTCTACACTTAAAAATTAGATCAACCTAGCTTCACCACTCAGGTCTATGAAAAATTCTGAACCCTGAGTGACGTAGCTAATTTGATCTAACTCACAGTGTATGCACAGCTAGATCCATGGAAGAAGTCTTCTGTTGACTTAGCTATTGCCTCTCAGAGGGGTGGTTTAAGTATATCAATGGAAACGCCTCTTTTTGTCAATGTAGCATGCAACTACATGACAATTCTACAGCAGCCACTTCAATAAATACTCAACTGAAGCAAATGGGAATTGGACTCAGTAAGAAGGAGGAAGGAATGTGACTGAACATGGAGTAAGGATGGCATGCGTATGGACCTCAAGATCTGACACTGTGGAAATTCAGATGGATGGATGGGTAGATAGCCAGATAGATGTATGGAACAGGAATAATAAAACCTCAAAATAAATTCACATAGACTCTTTGGAAAATTTATTGGTTCTATTTCATAATAGAAAATCATCAGTAATCTGAACTCCACTTTCGACAATCAACTCTCTTGCATGTTTGTTATTTTAATCTAAAACAGTAAGGGAGTGTCTGCCTTCCAAAGAAATCAATACATCCTCTAACTTCTTTGCTTAAGGCCTTGCTAACTTCCTTGTTTCTCAGGCTGTAGATGAGTGGATTGGCCAGAGGAGTCAGGACAGTGTAGAAGAGAGAGAACAGTTTATTCAGGTCTCTCAGTGTGTGGGTTTTTGATAACAGATAAACAAGAATCAGGGTCCCATAGAAGATGGTCACCACAATGAGGTGAGAGGAGCAGGTGGAAAATGCCTTGTGCCTCCTGGTTGCGGAAAGTATTCTCAGGATGGTGGTTATGAGGCTTGATAAAAATCCTCACCAATTGGTACAAATGAACACCGACCCAAACCCTTGGATCTTAAGAACAATGAAAAATCAATCAGGTTCTTAAAAGAAGAATTTTAATTAAAGAAAAGGTAAAAAATTACCTCTGTAAAATCAGGATGGTAAATACCTTACAGGGTAATCAGATTCAAAACATAGAAAATCCCTCTAGACAAAACCTTAAAGTACAAAAAGACACAAAAATAGGAATATACATTCCATCCAGCACAGCTTATTTTACCAGCCATTAAACAAAAGGAAATTTAATGAATTTGTAGCTAGATTACTTACCTACTAACAGAAGCTGTAAGGCTGCATTCCTGATCTGTTCCCGGCAGAAGCATCACACAGACAGACAGATCCTTTGTTCCCCCCACCCTCCAGATTTGAAAGAATCTTGTCCCCTCATTGGCCATTTTGGGTCAGGTGCCAAGAGAGTTACCTTAGTTTCTTAACCCTTTACAGGTGAAAGGATTTTGCCTCTGGCCAGGAGGGATTTTATAGTACTGTATACAGAAAGGTGGTTACCCTTCCCTTTATATTTGTGACACATGCCTTACTGAAACTCAATATCCAGATACACTTCAGGCTGGAAAGCTGATTAATATTCCATAGCCCATCAACACTGTCATACACTTTCCCTGATATATAGGTAATAACCACTGACTAATCGTTATCATCTTAAACTGTGAGAACAGAGAGAAGTATGTAGGACCTGGCTCTTTCCTTTGTAATACGATGATGTTCATCTCTTGTGTCAGCCTTTCATTTATATTGATGTGCATCGAGTCTGACTGGGACTTACAATACAGTAGCAGCTGGGGCATTGGAGTTGGGCTGAAGAATGCTGGATGCTTTTCACAGCTTCCCTGGTGACATTTTTTTTAATTTGATTTTTTTTTCATCTTGAATATAAGATCTTTTTTCCTTTTAACTAGAGTGACACATTCTGAAGTTCCTATTCTGACTCACTGCAGAAATGAATAAAAATGGCGTGTCTGTCCTGATGGAAATTCTGACGTTTCCGATTTCCTTTTTGTTCCTCTGTTGCGAATAACCATCAAGATTTTGAAAATCACCATGGAATGAAAATTGCAAAATATTTAAATTTGGAAACATCAGCTGGACTTTATAGAAACATGTATCAACCAGCTCTACTCATTTCTTACTCTTACTCAATTAAAAATTACATTTGAGGAAAAACAAAGTAAGGATGTCAGGATTTGGGGTCAGATTTGAATAGGAGTCAGGTATGTAGGTGTGATGTTATCTGATTAAAATATGACCTTATAGCTCATTGTTGCAACCACGGTTATATATTTGCAGCGAATATTGCACAAAGGTTGTCAAGTGAGGTGTCTATGACAAGGTTATGATTTGCTAGTTATGATTATGCTATCTGTATGCATGTATAATTTTTGTATTTGAAGTTATAACTATTGACTCTATACTTGGATTTCAAATGTTTATTCCTGGAGTACCGCCCACAAGGTAGCTAGCCAGCACATCTTGGAGGGACTGTTCAAATTGAGTGGCCCATCGAAAGAACATTTAACTGACCATGGACCATGGGAGACGCCCACCTACACTTAATGGAATTTCCTGCTGTGACTAGGCAAAATGCATGGGCACGAGACTTCCCCACATGATTCCAAACGCCATCTTGTTGCTGTAGTTTTCCACAGTAAGAACAATGGAATGCCCTCCCCATGGCTATAAAAGGCCTTGGAAACACCTCCATTTCGTCTTCAATCCTTACTTCTGGGGGTACTTTGCTACAAACTGAAGCTCTGAACAAAGAACTGAATGACCCATCCAAGCTGTGGATGTACTCCAGAGACTTGACTTAAGCCAGCAGTTTATTCCATCACTGATACAAGCCTGAACCAAGAACTTTGCCATTACTGTCTGTAATTGATTCCTTTAACCAATTTTAACTTTCTTTCTTTCTTTCTTTCTTTCTTTCTTTCTTTCTTTCTTTCTTTCTTTCTTTCTTTCTTTCTTTCTTTCTTTCTTTCTTTCTTTCTTTCTTTCTTTCTATAAAACTTTAGATTTTAGATACTAAACGATTGGCATCAGCGAGATTTTTGGGTAAGATCTGAGTTATATATTGACCTGGGTATGTGGCTGGTCCTTTGGGATCAGAAGAACCTATTATTTCATGAGACTGGTTGTAAAGAATCACTCATCTATGAATCCAGTGGTTTTGGTGGTGATATAAGGACTGGAATGCCTGAAGAAACTGCTTTTATGTTTTCTTGTTAGCCAGTGTGGTGAAACAGGAGTTTATTTTTGTGGCTGGTTTGGTATATCTAATAAAAGAATAACCACCAGTTATGGGTTGTGTTTGCCCTATTTCTCAGGAGTTCATCCTGAATTTGGCTACCTCAGTTCTGACCCACTAAGGCACAGTTACACTAGGTACTTTTGAAGTCATAAAAATGATCACAGAAATGTAGGACTGGAAGGGACCTCAAAAGGTCATCTAGTCCAGTCACTTTCACTGAGGCACAACTAAGTATTTCCTATACCATCACTGACAGCTTTCTATCTAATCTATTCTTAAAAACCTCCAAGGACAGAGAATCTACAAACTCCCTAGGTAATTTGTTCTAGTGGTTAACTAGTCTGACAGCAAGTTTTTTCTAATGTCCAACCTAAATCTCCCTTGCTGCAATTTAAGCCCATTGCTTCTTGTCCTGTCCTCCGTGATTAAGGAGAATAACTTATTAAACTAATCTTTACAACACCTTTTATGTACTTGAAGACTGTTATCATGTTCCCCCTCTCCCCCAGAGTCTTCTCTTCTCCAGACGAAACAAACCCAGGTTTTGGATTTTTTTTCAATCTTTCCTTGTAGGTGACTATCTGCATCTTTAGGCACCAAAATAGCTTGTCCAATAATGATCAGTGACAAGTTTTTACTCTTTGTACTTCGATTCACAGAACAGAAGGGAAAGTAATTTTCTTATGATTGTGTTAGTATTCTCTCTGGTCCCCAGATGTCTAACACATAAGAACTTATGATACTTTTACTTTGCTAGTCCCACTAAACCTATTCTCCCAGCTGTTTACTGCGTAAGTTACCCAAGCTTTATCTCTTTTGCATTCACTTTGATTCACCTCTGAATTTGCCCCACTGTATTCAACAATGTCAAAAATTAAGCAAAGCAAATTTGTCCACATGTAGCATAAACACTAAGGAGAAAAAAGAATTATTTACACTAAGGAGAAAAAAGAATATTTAGAGCACCAGTATAATAATGATGCTAAAGTGTTCAAGATACATCTTAGACTGGCCATAAATAACATTTTGGAGAATGATGTCCACTTGGCCATCCTATAATTTCCTACAGGAGTTGATGGAAGACCTATAATTTGACGTGTTTAAAATTAAACGACACAAGTCTCAATAGCAGATTATTTGAGACAACCATGCTTTGTCCCTGTTCCAGTGTACTTTGTCTTCTTAATGCTATGATACAGAACCTAAAGTACTTACTCTGGGGTTTTCAAAGGAGCCTAAAGAGTTAGTATCCAAAACCCATTTCAATGTAGGTACCTAACTACCTTAGGCCCTTTTATAAAATTCCTGTATTAGTCCTATATACATGAGAAGTTACACCACTGAAACTTATATAGATTTTGTTTGTTTGTTTTTTTTTACTGGTTAAACTGGTGAAACCCCTAGAGATACTTTCTTATTTTGGTTTGTGTGTCTTATTTCATTTCAGTTTAAGTAGATTACTAATTGACTTAAATTAAAATGAAATATGCCAGGTTTAAACCAAAATCAGAATGTCCACATCTTGACTAAGGAACATAGGAATTGCAAGGCTGGATCAGAGCCATGGTCCTGTCTCTGACCAGAATATTGTTTCAGAATACGGTGAAAGAAACCATGCAATAGGCAGATGAGGGATAATCTGTAACCCAGAAAGGCATCATTCTAATAATTTGGATCGATTTAAACTCTGAAGAATGAGATTTTATATCCCCTTTAAAAATTCTGTCTTTTTACTTTTTAGTAGGCCATTCCCTTTAAAAATTCTGTCTTTTTACTTTTTACTAGGCCCTTCATAATTTACAATGGATGCCACTTAATAGCAATCCTAATAAAAACAACTTTTGTTTAATAGCAACTTTTTGGTGGGAACAAATTCCTTCCCATTGACTGTAATGTTAATGGCATATGGATATTGGCAGCAGATATACCGCTTAACAACTTTTTTTGGAAGAAAGGCCCCGGCTGCAGTCAGGTTTATGAAGCTACAGTCAGGGAAGGCAAGGCCCAGGGCTTTGTACCCTGGATTTTGCTTATTGGCAACTCCTGATTAACAGGTTTCAGAGTAGCAGCCGTGTTAGTCTGTATTCGCAAAAAGAAAAGGAGGACTTGTGGCACTTTAGAGACTAACAAATTTATTTGAGCGTAAGCTTTCATGAGCTACAGCTCACTTCATCAGATGTATTCAGTGGAAAATACAGTGGGGAGATTTATATACATACACAGAGAACATGAAACAATGGGTTTATCATACACCCTGTAAGGAGAGTGATCACTTAAGATGAGCCATCACCAGCAGCAGGGGGGAGAAAGGAGAAAAACCTTTCATGATGACAAGCAAGGTAGGCCATTTCCAGCAGTTAACAAGAACATCTGAGGAACAGTGGGGGGGTCGGGGGGGGAGAAATAACATGGGGGAAATAGTTTTACTTGTGTAATGACTCATCCATTCCCAGTCTCTATTCAAGCCTAAATTAATTGTATCCAGTTTGCAAATTAATTCCAATTCAGCAGTCTCAGCGAGAGACAGATAATGAAGAAATTATAATCTTTGAAAATATAGCAAGAAAGGAAAACAAACATTTGTGAATCATACAGAGAGATAGGTACACAGTTAGACAGAGAGTCTGGGATTTGGGTAGGTTGAAACTTTTCCATAAAATATTATTTTTAATGGTAAACTGAGTTTCAACTACATGAAAAATTTTGCAGAAAGTCTCTGTTTTCCTTTAACCTTAAAACAAATGTTTTTAGCAGACAACTTTTTTCAAATTTTCAATGAAAAGTTGCAATGTTCTGCTGAACATTTCTATTAAACGATTCCCACACAGTTTTGTCAAAATTTTCTGTGGAAAAATAAAATTTCTGGCCAGTTCTAGATGTAAAGAAAGAAAGAAAGGAAGACATTGAGTGAGATTTTCAAAGTCTAACACTGCTCCTATTAATGTAAATGAATGTAAAATAATAATGTAAAATTGTAAAATAAGAATGTAAAATAAGAATGTAAAATTCCCACAGATTTCTCTGTGAGCAGAGTGAGTTCAGTGCTGCATGTTTTTTGAAAATGCATTCAGAGCATGTGTGTGGACATTAACACTGGATTTCATCATGATAAATTAGATTACTTGTACAAGAAAAATAGTGGCATTATAGTAATAAATTATTTGCCAGAGAAAATGAGCCAGAAGTTATTATTGAGAAGAATATTATAAATTGGCAACCTTAATTTTATTAATCTTAAAGATTAACTGATACATGACCAAATAATTGTGGCATATAAGACTCACACTTACTTTGGATATTTAAGATGGGAGTTAGATTAGAAGCCATGTGAAATCTCTCTTATAGTGTAAATCGACATATCCCTATCAATTCACAATAGCTGTGTTTCAGAGCCTGGAAGAACTGAGAGAAATAGAGCTTGAAAGAAGGAAGGGTGGTGCAATGGTTAGAGTGCTAGGTTTGGATTTATGAAATCTGCATTAAATTGCTTTTGGTGCCATGGATTTCCTGTGTAATCAGCAGCAAGGTATTTAGGTTCTTTTAACTATTTCTCCTTGGGTAAAAAATGGAGATAATAGACATCCCTACCTCACAGGAGTGTTGTGAGGATGAATACATGAAAAGATGGAGGTGCACAGATACTGTGGTAACAGGGGCCAGAGAAGAACCTTAGATAGATGAGAATATAGGAAGCTTATAACAACAAATAGTTCCTATTGTGATGAGTGTCTAGGGGGAGAGAAGACAGGACCAGCTATGAATATGAACTGTGAGATGCTGGGTTGTATGAGGGAGAGTGGCTTTTGTGTCCTTTATGGGGCTTGTCAATTTTTTTCCATACAAACTTTGTTTTCCAAAAGAATGACTGGGTTTTCAGCTGGATGAAAAATTTCATGGGAAGTGTCTGCTTTCCTCAAAATGTTCATTTTTTTTTCACTGGAAAACTGAAAGAACAGAAACTGAACATTTTCCATCCAAAATATTTGTATTTTGCCAGTTCTCAGCTGAAGTTGTACAGGTTTGGGCAAGTTTGGCTAACGACGGTTGAGTTGTCAAAATAATGGTCAGTTTTGGGTGTTGAATAGTTTTAGTCAGAAATTTCAGGAGAAAAAAATGGTTTCCGACCAGCTCCGATCCTGTTCTAAGAAGTAACTACAGTTTGTTTCATAAATCCAGTTCATACATTCACAGATTCATAGATACTAAGGTCAGAAGGGACCATTCTGATCATCTAGTCCGACCTCCTGCACAGCGCAGGCCACAGAATCTCACCCACCCACTCCTATGAAAAACCTCACCCATGTCTGAGCTATTGAAGTCCTTAAATCATGGTTCAAGACTTCAAGGAGCAGAGAAGCCTCCTCAAGTCAACCATGCCCCATGCTACAGAGGAAGGCGAAAAAACCTCCAGGGCCTCTCCAATCTGCCCTGGAGGAAAATTCCTTCCCGACCCCAAATATGGCAATCAGCTAAACCCTGAGCATATGGGCAAGATTCACCAGCCAAATACCCAGGAAAGAATTTTCTATAATAACTCAGATCCCATCCATCTAATATCCCATCTCAGGGGATTTGGCCTATTTACCCTGAATATTTAAAGATCAATTACTTACCAAAATCCCATTATCCCATCATACCATCTCCTCCATAAACTTATCGAGTAGAATCTTAAAACCAGATAGATCTTTTGCCCCCACTGCTTCCCTTGGAAGGTTATTCCAAAACTTCACTCCTCTGATGGTTAAAACCTTCGTCTGATTTCAAGTCTAAACTTCTGGTGGCCAGTTTATACCATTTGTTCTTGTGTCCACATTGGTGCTGAGCTGAAATAATTCCTCTCCCTCTCCTGTATTTATCCCTCTGATATATTTATAGAGAGCAATCATATCTCCCTCAACCTTCTTTTAGTTAGGCTAAACAAGCCAAGCTCCTTAAGTCTCCTTTCATAAGACAAGTTTTCCATTCCTCGGATCATCCTAGTAGCCCTTCTCTGTACCTGCTCCAGTTTGAATTCATCCTTTTTAAACATGGGAGACCAGAACTGCACACAGTATTCTAGGTGAGGTCTCACCAGTGCCTTGTATAACAGTACTAAAACCTCCTTATCCCTACTGGAAATGCCTCTCCTGATGCATCCCAAAACCGCATTCACTTTTTTCACAGCCATATCACATTGGCAGCTCATAGTCATCCTATGATCAACCAATACTCCAAGGTCCTTCTCCTCTTCCGTTACTTCTAATTGATGCGTCCCCAAATTATAACTAAAATTCTTGTTATTAATCCCTAAATGCATAACCTTACACTTCTCACTATTAAATTTCATCCTATTACTATTACTCCAGTTTACAAGATCATCCAGATCCTCCTGTATAATATCCCGATCCTTCTCCGAATTGGCAATACCTCCCAGCTTTGTATCATCTGCAAACTTTATTAGCAAACTTCCACTTTTTGTGCCAAGATCGGTAATAAAAAGATTAAATAAGATTGGTCCCAAAACCGATCCCTGAGGAACTCCACTGGTAACCTCCCTCCAACCTGACAGTTCGCCTTTCAGTAGGACCCGTTGCAGTCTCCCCTTTAACCAATTCCTTATCCACCTTTTGATGTTCATATTGATCCCCATCTTCTCCAATTTAACTAATAATTCCCCATGTGGCACGGTATCAAATGCCTTACTGAAATCTAGGTAAATTAGATCCACTGCATTTCCTTTATCTAAAAAGTCTGTTACTTTTTCAAAAAAGGAGATTATGTTGGTTTGGCACGATCTACCTTTTGTAAAACCATGTTGTATTTTGTCCCATTTACCATTGACTTCAATGTCCTTAACTAATTTCTCCTTCAAAATTTTTTCCAGGACCTTGCATACCACAGATGTCAAACTAACTGGCCTGTAGTTACCCAGATCACTTTTTTTTCCTTTCTTAAAAATAGGAACTATATTAGCAATTCTCCAATCGTTCGGTACTATTCCTGAGTTTACAGATTCTTTAAAAATTCTTGCTAATTGGCTTGCAATTTCAGGTGCCAATTCCTTTAATATTCTTGGATGAAGATTATCTGGGCCCCCCGATTTAGTCCCATTAAGCTGTTTCAGTTTCGCTTCTACCTCTGATATGGTAATATCTACCTCTATATCCTCCTTCCCATTTGTCATGCTACCATTATCCCCAAGATCCTCTTTAGCCTTATTAAAGACTGAGGCAAAGTATTTGTTTAGATATTGGGCCATGCCTAGATTATCTTTAACCTCCACTCCATCCTCAGTGTTAAGCGGCCCCACTTCTTCCTTCTTAGTTTTCTTCTTATTTATATGGCTATAGAACCTTTTACTATTGGTTTTAATTCCCTTTGCAAGGTCCAACTCTACTCGACTTTTAGCCTGTCTCACTTGATCCCTACATGTTCTGACCTCAATTAGGTAGCTTTCCTTCTCCCTGTATGCTTTCTGCTTCTTCTTAATCACCTCTCTAAGATGCTTGCTCATCCAGCTTGGTCTACAACTCCTTCCTATGAATTTTTTTCCCCTTTCTTGGGATACAGGCTTCCGATAGCTTCTGCAGTTTTGATTTAAAGTAATCCCAGGCCTCCTCTACCTTTAGATCCATAAGTTCTTCAGTCCAATCCACTTCCCTAACTAATTCCTTAATTTTTGAAAGTCAGCCCTTTTGAAATCCAAAACCCTTGTTGCAGATTTATTTTTGTTAATCTTTTTGTTTGTTTGAACTTTTGTTAAACAGTTCTTGCTGTTTGAATCATACCAGTTGAAGGGGACATTGAAACACTCACAATGAGGTGGCAAAATTTGCAAGTGGTACAAAATTACTCAAGACAATTAAGTCCAAAGCTGACTGCGAAGAGTTACAGAGGGGTCTCACAAAACTGGGTGATGTGACAACAAAATGGCAGATGAAATTCAATGTTGATAATTGCAAACTAATAAACTCATTAGAAAAAAATAATCCCAACTACGCATACAAAATTATGGGATCTAAATTAGCTGTTACCACTCAAGAATGAGATTTTGGAGTCATTGCGGATAGTTCTCTGAATACATCTGTTCAATGTGAAGTGGCAGTCAAAAAGCTAATGAAATGTAAGGAATCATTATGAAAGGATAGATAATAAAACAGAATTTATAATAATGCCACCATATAAATCCATGGTACACCCATACCTTGAATACTGAATGCAGTTCTGGTTGCCCATCTCAAAAAAGATATATTAGAATTGGAAAAAGATGCAGAGAAAGGCAACAAAAATGATTAGGTGCATAGAACAGCTTCATACAAAAGAAGTCAAAAAGACCGGGACTGTTCATCTTAGAAAAAAGATAACTAAGGGGGGATATGATAGAGGTTTATAAAAATTATGAATGACATGTAGAAATTGAACAGGAGAGTGTTCTTTACTCCTTCACATAACACAAGTACTCGGGGGTCACCCAGGCAGAGGTTTAAATCAAACATAAGGAAGTAATTCTTCACACAATGCACTGTAAACCTGTGGAACTCATTGACAGGGGATATTTTAAAGACCCAAACTATTTTCTGGATTCAGAAAAGAATTCGATAAATTCCAGAAGAATAGATCCATCTATGGCTTAATTGCCAAGATGGTCAAGGACACATCATGCTATGGGTGTCCCTGAACCACTGACTGCCAGAAGCTGGGACTTGATGGTGGGGATGCATCACTTGGTAGTTGCCCCTGTTTTGTTCATTCCCCTCTAAAGCACCTGGCACTGGCCACTGTTGGAAGACCGGATACTGGGCTAGATGAACCATTTGTCTGACCCAGTACAGCTATTCTTATGTTCTAACAGCACTGGCAAAGAACTATGCTACCTGGATCACCATCTGGAAGTTCTCATGCAACCTCCTCTCTCAGGGTTTCCATGATTGGGTTGTGGTTTCTTCAGGATGTCTGTTCAACTGATATTCTTCATAGATCTTGCTCCCTCGTTTAAAGAGACCTTGCATACTCCTAAGAAGATGCACTCGCATGGCTGCACCACTCAGTTGATTTTGCTTTTTATCCTTACAGAAAAATGGAAGTCTTCTGTTCTTCATCTTTATATTCATTCTAGGAATAGGCAGAACCTTCTTTCATACCATCGATAAAAGGGACTTGATGTCATTGTGACCAGGGAATTAATTATATTGTTATGCTGGAGACAATATAAACAACACGTTAATTGCTAATGGCCAGCCTCAAAGAACTGCTCTTTTGCCTAAGAGAAAATTTTGCTGATGGTTGAATTATTCCCCATCTGCAGAAAGTGTGGGGGGGGGTGCGGGGACTTAAAAGAAACGTATAGTCACCAGATTTTAAATATGCAGAAGTTTGAGTAGTTTTTCTCAAAATTGCCTCTTCCACTGGTCTTAGGTCACCAATCAGACATTATCATCAGAGCTGTCATCTAGATTTTTTTTAATTAAAAAAATTGGTTTCATTGATGCTAAAAGGAGTTTTTGAGTCAGTTCTTCAGAATCTTTGAAAACAACAAAAATGAAAATGGAATAAAACAAACAAAACAAAACCCACAATAAACAAAACCTGTTTGTTCCAAAATTATCATTTTCTCACCAAGTTCCAAGTGCCCACCATCTCTTTATATCTCTCTTTCGACTTACAAAAGTTAGAAAATTGTAACTATTGTTATGTTTATACTGTAAAAAAAACACTTCAATTGACTTGGGCTCATAGAATTTGGGATGTGTGGCTAAAAAGAGCAGTGTAAACGTTCTCACTCAGGCTGGAGCGTGAGACTGAAATCCTGGCTGTGGGAAGGATCTGGGATCCCAGGCTCCAGCCTAAGCCTGGACATCTACACTGCTATTTTTAGTCCAGTAGCTCAAGCCCCGGAACCCCAAATCAGTTGACCCAGGCTCTAAAATGTGCTGCTGCAGGGATTTTTTCTGCTGTGTAGACATACATTAAGTGACTTGCCCAAGGTCTGACAGGAAGTCTGTGGCAGAGCAAGGAATTTAACTTGGGTTTACCAAGTCATAGCTAATATCTTAACTACAAACCCTACAGTGGCTGCATGATGGATTATTCCATTTACACGTAACAGACTTGAGTTTGAGGGTAATTAATCATAAGAGCATAATTAACCACTGGAAGAACCTTACCAGGAGATGTGATGTATTTTCCATCTCTTCAAATCAAGAGTGGATATCTCTTTCTAAAACATATGCTTTAGCTTAACTACAAGTTGTGGACTCACTGGGTCAAGTTATCTGGCCTGTTCTATGTAGGAGGTCAGACTAGATGATAATAAGGGACCACTCAGACATTCAAGTCCATGAGATTATTAAACCATTCGGTGAATTATTGCAAATAACAAGTCAGGATTGGCCCACATATAACTCATCAAGAGAAATGGAGTTCTAAATTCACTGGAAAATTCATTTAAAAAAAATCAGCCATATCTGCCATTACTGTCCATTAATTTATTCTCATTATCATCTGTGCAGTGTATCTCTTAATAGACATATATCAGTGGACTATTAATAATGAATATAGAAAGATACAGAAATTGACATTCATAATCTCATAATGATTTTATGTTTTATGAACACTGAAGGAAAACCTTTTCTTTTCTTTTTGTTTTTTTCTTTCCTTTCCTTTTCTTTCACTGGAATAACTATTTGCAGAAGAAACTGACTCTACATCTGAGCAAAATTACCCATATTTTCCTCTGTGTTGCATACAGCACTGAGCACATTGGCAGATGTCTATAAAGAACAGTATTAGGAATAAAATAAATAAAAAGGACAATGTTTTGTTATGGATGAGATTCTGAAATAAGCCTAAAGAGCTAGGCGCCCAAATCTCACTGAAATTCAATGAAACTGAAATTGAAATGTAATGGGAGTTTGCTCTCTAAATTTCTTAGGTTGCTTTAAAAATGCCAGCCTATATTTATAGTTCAAATGAGCTTTAGCTGAAAAGCTAAAACCAATCTATCCATCTAATATAACAAAGGAGGAGATACTGCCAGTACAAAGTAAAAATGCAAACTGTGAATGTTGTAGGAATGTATTTATGCTTTCTCTTGAAAATAGTAGGAGACCTTACCATTCCTTATGAAGATTTGAGTTGCTTTAGGACACGAAGGACATTGTTGTAACTCCCAGGCCCTTTAGCAAGAAAGACTAAGTAATTAAAATCAACTCAATCATTACAAAATAGCTTGATAAAAGCCAGTCAGAGCTCTGTGTTATTTTTATAAGTCTGCTACTAAAGATACTAAGTGTTAATGTAATGCAAAAAATAAATAATAATGTTAATACCTGAATGGAAAGATAAGTAGGCAGCAGGCTGTGTGATAGATAATATAAATCAGAGCAGGAAAATAATGCAACAGTTGATACACAAGCTTATCCATTTCAATAGAATACAAAAAAAAATGTTGCCAATTAACAGGATTTCATGCCAAATAGATCTTGTCAAACACTCTTTCTTAGACAAAATTAAAAGTCTGGTTCAGAGATGTAACTATGTGAACATAATACATTTAGAGTTCTGGAAGGCTTTTGACTTAGTACCAGACAATCTGATTAACATATTAGAAGTATGCAAATCAATCTCACCCATATTAAATAGGCTAAAATATGTGTGACATATAGCTCTCAAAAAATTGTTGTTCATGGGGAAGTACTAACCAGTGGATGTGTTTTAGTGTGTTCCCTTAGGGACTGGTTCTCTGCTCAACAATATCCACTATCTTTACTAATGACCTGCAGGAAAATACAAAATTGTTGCTGATACAGTTTGCAAATAATGCAGTTTCAGTGAGTGGGAAATAATGATGAGGTTAGGTCACTGATACAGAGTGGTCTGGGTTGCATGGTAAGCAAGGCTCACTTGATGCCACATGCATTTTAATACAGCCAAATGCGAGGTCGTACATTTAGGAACCAGGAATGGAGGAAATGCATACATGTGGGGTTGTATCTTGGAACATAAGGGGGACTGTGAAATGGACCTAGTGGTCATAGTAGGCAAACAACTAAATGTGAATTCCCAGTGAGATGCTGTGGTGAAAAGGGCTCACATGATACTTGGATATTTAAACAGCAAAAGAGATTAAATTAATCTCAATGGTTTCTCAAAGATGAACCAAAATGACCAGGCCCATGCTAGGGGACAATATACAGTTGGTACCTCTCAGATTCAGGGTATAACTGCTTCATTGTAACTTAAGGGAATTAACTCTGATTCACCAAATTAGAATAAATTTATTGAGATTTTTTTTCAAGGTCTCCTTGACCTCTTTGTTTCTCAGGCTACAAATGCGGGGGTTGACCAGGGGATTCAAGACTGCAGAAGAGAGAGAACACTTTGTTCAGGGCTCTCAGTTTATATGTTTTTGGTAGGTCATACACAATCGTAAGGGACATGTAGAAGGATGTAACTACAATGAGGTGAGAGGAGCAGGTGGAAAATGCTTTTTGCTTTCCAGTGGTGATTGGAATTCTCAGGATAGTGGCCACAGTAAAGCTGTAGGATGCTAGGCTTAAGAGAAATGGGGGGGAGGTATCTACGGAAGCAATAATGAAAGCCATAAGTTCCACCAAATACGTGTCACTGCAAGAGAGTTTTAACAATGCAGTGAATTCACAAAAGAAGTGGTCAACTTCATTGTGGCCACAGAAAGTTTATTGTGATATCAAATATGTGAACATGCCAACAATCACAAAAGAACTGATCCAAGACCCAACTGCTAGTTGGAGGCAAAACCTGCCGTTCATAAGAGTTCCATAGTGCAGTGTTTTGCATATTGCTAAATACCAATTGTAAGACATTGCTGACAAAAGATAACATTCTGCAGCTAGCAAGCCACCAAAAAAATATTGTACAAAGCAGCTATTAACAGAAATGGTTCTGTCCCCAATCCAGAGACTGGCCAGCATCCTGGGCAGGATGGTCGAGGCATAGCAGGTCTCCAAGCAGGACAAGTTCCCCAGGAAGAAGTACATGGGGGGATGGAGCTGCTGATCAGTCACAACTAGTGCAACGATGAGGATGTTCCCAGCCATGGTCGCAGTGTAGATCACTAGGAACAGCAAGAAGAGAAGAGTCTGTAACTTAGGGAGATCCCTGAATTCCAGTAGGATGAATTCTGTGATGGCCGTTTGATTTCCCCATTCTGTGTTTGCCATGGATTCTATCAGAGGAAAAGAAAATAAACAACAACATCAGGGGAAGAATATCCAGTCATTTTTCAGTGTAATCCCTCGATCTCATTCCAGAAATACTCAGTCCCCCACCTCCCCTGGTGGTTATGTTTTCAAGATCCCAAACAGTGATGCAACACTGACCCTCTTCATCAGATCATATATATTCTTGTTTCACACTTTTTCCAAGAAGAGATCAAACTAGTTCTCTCCCTATCCACCCTGTGGAAAATTATAAATTTTGAAAAAATGGTTGAATTCCTTTTAGCTGCATACAGTGTTGCTTGCCCAATAACCCACTTACTGTTATAGTATTGCTACTAGAGTATAGTATAGAATAAGATGCACACAGCTGCTCTTCCCATATAAGAATTACCAACAGACTAATGTCTGCACTTAATTATTACTTAGTCTCTGCAGATTTCTATTTTGTCAAACTTGAGTTCTTAGATTCATAGATTCTAAGGCCAGAAGGGGCCATTGTGACCACCTAGCCTAACATGCCTTATAGGGGGCAGAGTGTGTGTGTGTGTGTGTGTGAGAGAGAGAGAGAGAGAGAGATTTATTTTAGACATTTCCTTTTTTTCTCCCCATCACTTTTTTTTTCTTCTGTAGACATTAACCTATGTCTCTCTATAGGATGGTCGAGACTTTCAAAAGTGACTAGAGATTTTGGATGTTCTTCTTGATACATCTTAAAGGTATCTGATTTTCAGAAAGTGCAACTTCAAGTTGTTTCAATCTGGGCTTCTTAAAACTTAGATACCCCAGAATTATTAGACACTTGAATATTTGCCCAATAACCCACTCGTTGTTGGTGCTACTATGAAGCTGCTCTCCCCATGCCTGAAAGTAACTCTGTCACTTCCAGTGTGAATGAGAATAGAACTGAATCACTCCCGATTTGCACTGATTGGAGAGTGCAATCTCCTTCCTTACCAGGCGCATGTGGTGAGATCACTGGTGACTATGAAATAAAGACTCCAGAGTCCAAGGAGAGAAGCTTGCAGGAAAACTATTACACAGTTTTTTCCATGCAGTTGCTAGAACAGGAGACTGGAGAAAACAGAGTGGAATCCATCCCCCATATCTGCAGGGTGGGTGGAGAAGGATGGAAGTCATTGGGTGGGATTTTCAAAGAGACCACTGACTTTGCAGTGGACTTATGCTCTTAAATCATGCAGGTACTTTTGAAAATCCCACACAATTTTCAGAAATTTAAGGGAGTTAGGCACTCAACTCCCATTGCCTTTTGGTGGAATTTAGCTGCCTAACTCCGTTAGGCTCGTTTCAAACTCATCAAAGATCTACAACCTATCCTGAAAAATGATCCCTCACTCTCACAGATCTTGGGAGACAGACCAGTCCTCAATTACAGACAGCCCCCCAACCTGAAGCAAATACTCTCCAGCAACCACACACCACACAACAAAAACACTAACCCAGGAACCAATCCTTGCAACAAAGCCCGATGCCAACTCTGTCCACATATTTATTCAAGTGACACCATCATAGGACTTAATCACAGTAGCCACGCCATCAGGGGCTCATTCACCTGCACATCTACCAATGTGATATATGCCATCATGTGCCAGCAATGCCCCACTGCCATGTACATTGGCCAAACCAGACAGTCTCTACACAAAAGAATAAATAGACACAAATCTGACATCAGGAAACATAACTTTCAAAAACCCATAGGAGAACACTTCAACCTCTCTGGCCATGCAGTAAAAGACTTAAGGGTGGCAATTTTGCAACAGAAAAGCTTCAAAAACAGACTCCAGTGAGAAAATGCTGAGCTTGAATTAATATGCAAACTATCCTCCATGAACTTATCTAGTTCTTTTTGAAACCTCTTTTAGTCTTGGCATTCACAACATCTTCTGGCAAGGAGTTCCACAGGTTGACTATGCATTGTGGGGAAAAATATTTCCTTTTGTTTGTTTTAAACCTGCTGCCTATTAATTTCACTTGGAGACCCCTAGCTGGTGTGTTATGAGAAGGCATAAATAACACTTGCTTTCTTATTTACTTTCTTTACACCAGTCATGATTTTGTAGACCTCAATCATATCCCCGCTTAGTCATCTCTTTTTTCCAAGCTGGAGAGTCCCAGACTTATTCATTTCTCCTCATACGGAAGCCGTTCCATACCCCTAATCATTTTGTTGCCTTTTCTGAACCTTTTCCAATTCCGATATCTCTTTTTAAAGATAGTGATCACATCTGCATGCTATATTATATACAAATGTGGGCATACCATGGATTTATATAGAGGTAATACAATATTTTCTGTCTTATTAGCTATCCCTTTCTTAATGATTCCCAACATTCCCAACTTTTTGAACTGCCACTGCACATTGAATGGATGTTTTCGGAGAATTATCCACAATGACTCCAAGATCTCTTTCTTGAGCAGTAACAGTTAATTTAGACCCCATCATTTTATATGTATAGTTAGGATTATGTTGTCCAATGCGCATTACTTTGCAACATTGAATTTCACCTGCCATTTTGTTGCCATCATCCAGTTTTGTGAAATTCTTTTGTAGCTCTTCGCAGTTTGCTTGAAATCCCCCATTATTATTGAGTCTTTAAAAATTTTATAGCCTCTTTTATCTCCCTGAGCAACCACATGAAAACAACAACATTGTATATGGCACCACGTGGCCTCCTCACTGGCAGGCATAGACGACATGGAGTGTGAACTCACTTAGAGGTTCTGACACAGAGAATGGATCTCCTTGGGTTGCTTTTGAAGCACATTGTCTGAAGGGAGGGTGGTGTGTGTGTGTGTGTGTGAAATAGTTTGTATACCCTCTGCCTTATCTAATCATTTGTCCACTATCCATCCATCTAACTATCCATCTGCGTAACCATAAGCGCATCCACCTACTAGTCTATCTGTCCATCAAGATATGCATTTAGCTGTAGCCGAGTCAGTCCCAGGATATTAGTGAGACAAGAGACAACAGAAGTTGGGCCAATAAAAGATATTATCTAACCCACCCTGTCTCTGTCCTTCAAGATGTCTGTTAATTTTTTCCTCCCTCTTCTATTTGTCCATCCAATTATCTACCCACCTGGCAATCTTAATGGCTCATCTAAACATCTGTCAATCTGCCTTGTCATCTGTCTAATCATCTCGCTGTCCAACAATCTCATTGAATTTATTTCCTGGTCACCTCATCTATCTATCTATCTATCTATCTATCTATCTATCTATCTATCTATCTATCTATCTATCATGAATGGACCCATCTCTGTGGAAAGTGGACTTCAGTGGGCAGGGGCAGTCATAGGCACTCTATTAAGTTGAAAACTGTATCAGTATTTTTGCTTACAACCGAATATTCCTCCTGCCTCTGTGTGCAGCTGATTTCACAGGCAAAGCAGGTGGGAATTTCAGCTGACAAGAGGCTTGCAGAGTGATTGTAACACTCTGCTCAGGACAGCAGCGGCAAGGGGATAGGCTGTAATAAGTACTTATCTTGTTCCCTGGTGGCTGATCAGAGAAGTGGCAATGAACGGTTTGTCTGTGGTGCGTAAGGTTTTTGACCTTAAGGATGCGCTGTTTCTATAAGTCTTATCACAGATCTGCTGTGACAGATCCCCAGCATGAAGGAACCCTGATCAATTTCATTTGAAACACGTTAATTTAATTGAATCTTGCATAAGATAATAAAAATAATTTATTAATAATAAAACCTCTTTGTTATGTGCTCGTTAAAACCATTCCCATTAGCAAAGCACCTACTAAAAAGATATCTTCCAATTACCCATTTAGCACTTGTGACCCTGCGGAGCTCTACAGCAGGACACATAGGTCATTGTAACTTCACATGCCTTAATGAGTGCTCCAAGAAGTGTTCAGCCCAGTTGAGAGCTGGGCACTGACCGGAGATTTAACAAACCTCTCAAGGAGTTACAGGCCAGTGGCAGAAACAAAGTTACTCCTTGTTTTAATGGATCCCATCCAGCGCCATTAGAAAGGAAACACTGTTGGGAAATGCAGGTCTCAGAGGCAGTCCCATCAGGGCTGATTAGAAAAGAAAGTCAAAGGCACTGATTAATGTTAGACAAAGGAAGGGACAGGTCTGTTCCTGTGTTCAAGTAGCCTCTGCTGGTTAATGTGAAAGGGGTCAAGCCAGTCATTCCCGGCCCCCTTCCTTCATAAATTCCATCAGACCCCAGGGAGTGAGGGAATGCAAGGGAGATGGATGGCTGCAAGGAAACTGCCATGTAAACACACCTCAGAATCCCACTAGGTTAGCCAAGGCAGCATGGACCAGGCAATTCCAAGTTTCCAGGCCTCAGAGACAGAGCTCAGCTAGCGTATCTGGGTCGTGACAGGCTTTGCTGTCCTGCCCACAAACCCCAGCTCTGCCAGTGCCCCTCAGTCTGAACCCACAGCCCCCTCCACCATTCCATCTCTAGGTTCATACACACACAGCTCTGATGATGCATCTCAGACCCAACCTGCAGCCCCCCCTGCTATCCCTGTCCCGGGCTGCCCCACAACACACCACTCTGTTGATGGGCTTTAATCCTGATCTGCAGCCCTCTGCAATCCCAGCACTGGGCTGCCCCACAACACAGAGAGCTCTGCTGGTGCCCCCAGTCCTAACTCCCAGCCCCTGCTATACAAGCCCTGTCTTAGAGTTCTACTAATGCACTTCAATCCTTCTGACTTACAATACCCCTCCTATTCCTGTCTTCACTCTGCTCCCCAGCTCTGACAATACAACACAGCAATGAGTGATAACCCTATCTATCATTGCTGTCCTACTCCAAACACACAACACTGACCATTCCCCTTGAGCCTGACCCTCTGCTGTTAGTTCAGCCCACCACACCAATCAGGCTCTCAGTGCACCGATGTTGTGACCTGCAGCGTCCTGTTGTCTGGACAGTGCACTGCAGTGCTGGCCTAACAGAGCCCGGCGTGGAGCCAGCATCCTCAGGGCTCTTGTATTTCCGATGCGTTCTGACCTGTGGCACACACTGCAGGGCCAGGCCTGGGACAGAGCTGAGCCTGTCTTAATGCACCACGAAGCAGCTGGCATTCCCCAGCCTCTCCACACACATTCACACTGAGCAGGGCTCATTTACTCCAGTGAGGGGCAGCAGACAGACACATACACACATAGCAACACATATCACAAAACTGCTTAATACCTTGCTCTTTCTGTTCTGAGTCTTCACAGTGTTAATCTGAAGCAGTGGTTCTCAACCTGGGAAGTGGGCCACATATGTGTTACTTGGGCTGCAGGTTGAGAACCACAGCACACACCCCTTGCCCCCTTCAAAGGCCACCATTCCCAGTGCCTCCCACCCAGAGACCCCTCCACAGAGTGGGGCCAGAAGCAGAGCCCTGGGGAGGGGACCAGTGGCAGCCCTGACCTGCTGAACCACATCGTGCAGGGCCGGGCAGCAGGGCAGCCAGGCAGCAGCCCTGCATCCCGCCCCCTCAGGGCCAGCCAACAGCCCTGGATCCTGCCACGCCAGGCAGCCAGGAATCCGGACCCCGCCATGTGGCCTGGCGACCTTTAGCACACAGCTGGGCCACAGCTGTGAGCTAATTGGGCCGCATGCGGCCCTTGGGCCACACATTGAGAACTGCTGATCTAAAGTGACCCCTTAGATGTAATCGTACTGATGCCACATTCACACTGTTTAAACATCACCCCCAGGGACTTCCTTTGGGACCTCAGGCAAATCACTTAGGCAAAAGTTTTAAAACGCAAGTGCCTAAAGTCAGACAGCAAAAATCCATATTACTCAAAGTGGCTTAATTTGCAAGGTTATTGAGCAGCAGCTTTTCCCAGAGACCCCGCTGGGATTCAGGGCTGCCCAGCAACCTAAAGATATCAACACTAAACGGAAACATGAGGGCTAAGATTTTCAAACTGCGTAAGGGATTTGAATGCCTGGTTTCTATTCATTTCAATGGGAATTGGACCTCCAAATCCTTCAGTTGGCTTGAATAAGCAGCAGCCTAGTGCAGTCATTGGAGGCATCATGGGCCAAAAAAAGAGGTTTGGGGTCCCAAAAGCTCCCAGTCTGAGATCTGCCAGTGACCTCCTGCATGAACATGAATAAGTCAAAATTTACAAAAGTGTCTAAGGGTCAGCTTTTCAAAGGTATTTAGGTACAAAGTGGTATTAAAAAAATGCTTAAACAGATTATAAGCCTGGGGCCAGATTTTTAAAGGTGTGTAGAAGTCTGAAAACTCAGAAAGGCATCTAGGGTCAAATTTTGAAAGGTATTTAGGTGACTTTAGAAAACCCCACTGAGTGCCTAAATTCCATCAAAAATCTGGCCTCTAGTTAGATATTCAAAAACATGTAGGGGCCTAACTTTCATTGAAATCTATAGGAGTTGGGTGTCTTGGTGCTTCTAAAAATCCCACTAGGCCCTTCCTTGCTTCTTGTGTCACCTAAATACCATAAAAAATCTGGCCCTAGGTGTCCAAATCCCATTGAAACCTGATAGGATTTAAGTACCTGTCAAGGTTCCTTCCCCACTCTGAACTCTAGGGTACAGATGTGGGGACCTGCATGAAAGACCCCCTAAGCTTATTCTTACCAGCTTAGGTTAAAAACTTCCTCAAGGTACAGACTTTGCCTTGTCCTTGAACCCTATTCTGCCACCACCAACCGTGTTAAACAAAGAATAGGGAAAGAGCCCACTTGGAGACGTTTTCCCCACAAAATATCTCCCCAAGCCCTACACCCTCTTTCCTGGGGAAGGCTTGATAAAAATCCTCACCAATTTGCAGAGGTGAACACAGACCCAAACTCTTGGATCTTAAGAACAATGAAAAAGCAATCAGGATCTTAAAAGAAGAATTTTAATTAAAGAAAAAGTAAAAGAATCACCTCTGTAAAATCAGGATGGTAAATACCTTACAGGGTAATCAGACTCAAAACACATAGAATCCCTCTAGGCAAAACCTTAAGTTACAAAAAGACACAAAAACAGGAATATACATTCCAGCCAGCACAGCTTATTTATTAGCCATTTAAACAAAAGGAAATCTAATGCATTTCTACCTAGATTACTTAATAACTTAACAGAAGTTCTGAAGAGCATTGCTGACCTGGTCCTGGCAAAAGCATCACACAGACAGACAGACCCGTTGTCCCCCCCCCCCCTCCCTCCAGCTTTGAAAGTAACTTGTTCCCTCATTGGTCATTTTGGTCAGGTGCCAGCGAGGTTATTTTAGCTTCTTAACCCTTTACAGGTGAAAGGGTTTTGCCTCTGGCCAGGAGGGATTTTATAGCACTGTATACAGAAAGGTGGTTACCCTTCTCTTTATATTTATGACAGTACCTAATTCCCATTGGCTCCTTTGAATATACTAGCTCAATTATTATTAGTAGTAGCTTTAGGTTTCCAAGTTTGAAAATCTTGGCCACCAATCAACCTATCAATAAATTATCCTGTACTAAACTCTTCCTAAATCTGTTCATTTGGGAAAAGAGGGGGTTGCAATTTAGATTGAGGAGCAGGACAAATAACACTAAATGACTTTTTTAAATAGTTATTAAGCACAATTTCATGGAGAGTCATAGATTCTTAGCTGTTTTAAGACCGGAAGGGACCAGTGAGATATAGTCTGTTCTGCTGCATAGCAGAGGCCGGAGACTCTTGCCCTTGTCTGGAGAAAACCTCCAACTCCCCCTAACATGCCTGATTTAACCACCTTTTAGTCACAGACTTCAATTCATAATAGTAGTGAGTATCCATCATTTCACATGCAATATTCTTAGATATATTTGTAGCCAATTCGTTCATTTTATCGTCCATTTATCATTGTATTATGTGATGTTGTGGTCAACTCATATGCTATATATAAAATCAATGTATGCTAAATAGTTTTATAGGATTATAGAAGTGTAGGATTGATAAATATTTCAGAGTGATGAGTGTGTTTTAGGTTATAGTAAAGCAGGGTTGAGACTCAAGGCCTACAGGCTTAGCCCTGTAAGAATTTAGCTTAGCCATATTATGCCATAGGCTTAAGAATGCTTAACATGAGAGGGTGACCTAGGAATTACCCTATTCCCCAAAGGTCACAAGATTACTGTAAAGATGGGCCAACAGGTGATTGCAGTAGACTGCAATGTATTGTCCAAGGCCACACAACATCTGATTGTAACATCTTTGAATGTCTGTCTTGATCACACGGTACATGCCGTGCATAGATGCTAATGAGAATAAGAGGAACTACAAACAACCTCTGAAAAATGGGATGAGGAAAAGAGGGTTGACACCGGCATGCATATGCATTAAGTATTAGGTGTGGTCAGAATTACAATATAAATGAGGGTTCCCTGCTTGGGTAAAAGTGGAAAGACCCAAGGGATGACCCAACAGGAAACCCCAGCAGGAACCATCCCTTTACCAGTGATTGTCTATTGAGAGGGCCATTGGACCCTAGGATATCTTTGAGGATGTATGACTACAGTTATAATTATTGCACAGGTTTTTATAGGATTTCTATATTGTAACTTTACTCATTGCTTTAATAAAACTTTTAGCACAGATAAGACTTTGTACTTGTGATTAAAAAGAAAAGGAGTACTTGTGGCACCTTAGAGACTGTGTCTGTGGTAATTATCATTGGATTGCATGTGTTCCTAGAGCCTCCAAATTTGAGACAAGCGCCAGAGCAATTTCACTCTGTTGAGCTAGAAACAGTATCAGCCAGAGCCCAACCCATGGTGGTGTAATACAGCATCACTAAATTCACTTTAAATAAAATAATATAAAATACTACATATTTTACAATGATATTATTGCCCAGTGTGGTTTTAATTTCCAAAAGACACCTTACAAGACATATTTTGTACCAAAATAATGTCAGTAGTATGTAGGGTGTGAATACAGGGGTGTGTAGGATCACACTATCCCCATCTAATCTATCTATCTATCTATCTATCTATCTATCTATCCATCCTAGTTGCTTACTTGTCCCTCACCACCATAATACTTAATGGTTGGAAGATAAATCTCAGCCGAGGTTGAGTTATGCCTAACTTCACCCAAGCTTCCATTGATTTCAAAGGGATATCTCTAAGGGTATGTCTACACTGCAATTAGACACCTGTGGCTGGACCATGCCAGCTGACTCAGGCTCCCAGGGCTCAGGTTGTGGAGCTGTTTCACTGTAATATAGATATCTAATCTCAGGCTGGAGTCCGGGCTCTAGGACACAGTGAGGTGGAAGAGTCCCAGAACTCAGGCTGGAATGTCTACACTACAATGAAACAGCCCCGCAGCCCTAGCCCTGTGAGCCCGAGTCAACTGGCATAGGCCAGACATGGGTGTCTAATTTCAATGTAGACATGCTGTAGGAGTACAGTCCTACACAGTGTGAATACTGTACCGGGTATCTAGAGTACTGTCTGCAGGAGGCTATTGCATTTGGGGAAGACGTGTGTCACTGTACTCTGTGTAAGGGTGTGGCTAGTGATGTTTTCAGGGAGCAGACCTGCATTGAGGTGTGGTGTTGGCTGCTTCAGATACAACATGGTCCCCAGGCAGAGAATTGGTGGTGACCTCCGAGGCTGGGTAAGCAAACTAGATGTTGAACGTGCTGGGCAAGATCAATGTAAATATATGACTCAGCTCAAATGGAGCTTGCATTTGAATGGTTCCAGTTCCCATAGGTCCTTGGTTTCCCCTCACTCGCAGAGAGCTAGGTTGCATTGGTAGCTGTCTGAAACACCCGTGCTCTGTTGCAGAATGTCAAAGAAATCTGCTGAGCGGCTTCAGTTATAATGACACAGAAAGCGTTAATGAACAGAACTGGTCGAGAGATTCCCATCAGCACAGTGTTTTGATGGAAAATTGGGGGTTTGAATGAATGAATGTATAAATATGTTCCTGGAATGCACCTGATTTCCTTGAAATGGTTTTGGCTTTTTGTCAGAAAATTTGAGAACTAAAACATTTCCCATTTTCCACAGACCAAAACATTTTATCCCAGCTAGCTCTAGCATTAGCTCATTAAACACTGATGAAATAATTCAGGATTAGACTTTTTTAATCCACAACTCATTCATCATTTAAACAGCTAGAAGAAATAAATGAATGAAAAAGGGCTTGTTTGTACATTAAAACTCAGTCAGGAGGGGCCTTCCTATACAACTTTCTATCTTCTAACGTATGCTGAAGGCATGGTTTGGGGATCACGGAGGGTGATGGGTGTCCGAAGGCCTGGAGTGAGGGATCAGTGCATGTGTCCAGAGGCAGTTATGTAGGTGTCTAGGGAACATTTAGAGTGGAAAATTAGGGGCAGAGTGAGTTTGGGCACTGGCAGGGTTGGATGGCAGCCAAGCTGGGGTTATGAGGATCACAGTCGCACCTAAGTCTGGAATTTAGGACCTAAAACTGGGGTTTGGACATCTAAGTCCCTGTGTGTATCTGGGCCTCAGACTCTTGACACATATACCACATACAGGGCATGGCAAAAAGGGAGATGTCCCTGGAGGCTGCAATGGGCATTGCAAAGGCCTTGGCATGCGCACTGGTTTAACAAGCAACCTGGGATTTAACTCCCTGGGACGATAATTTAAAAATGACCATTAGCAGCAGCCACAAGGGAAATACCAGTAGCAGCATGAATCTGAATGAAGCAGCTCTCCCTTTTAAACTGTTTAAGAGTCCAGAGCAGGAGGCATTAGGGTTCTATGTTACAGATACAAGCATGTGTATCAAGCCGGAAAGAAAGAGAAGCCCAGCCCAGTAGCACAATGTAGGTGTCTTTTCAGAGAGAACGAGAGTGAGTGAGACACTAAGGAGAGCAGAGCAATGGTAGGACCCAGATTCTGATTTCCGCACCTAGTCACCATCAATGGAGAGGTTGTCATTTCATGCTGAGGATTAAAGGTAAATCTGATCATTTCTGGGTCAAATCCTGAGGTTCTTAGGGGGGGGAAACGGCTATATTAGGAAGCCGAGAAGCCTGAACCATCTCTTGGGTACAGAGTTGGTTTGTGCATTTATTGTTCTGTATCATTCCCCATTCTCCCCACAATATGTTTTATCACTGCTCTGAATATTGCTGAACTGGGACCCTCCAGAGAGTGGCTGTGAGAACAGCAACACAGAATCGGCCTGCAGTTCCTTGCCAACAGCACACATATGAGCTGAGTTACTGTGTGCAGCTGCGATTGGAATGTGTCCCAGGGTTTTCTGGAGGGTCACTGAGGGGATAAAGCATCTGTGGAGTCTGCTCAGGGCATTCCCTTTGTGCCTGGGGCAGAGTCATCTTCTCGTCTGTGCTGTTGGTCAGTGCCACTGGCACTAGCATGATGCCATCACATTCACGTTCCTCTCTGGAGTAGCTCACATGTGTGACCCTCACCACCATCGCAGCACATTTAGGGGTCACAGTGGACAAGCAACTCAACCTGAGCTCCCAGCGTGATGCTGTGACACAAGGAGCTCATGCAATCCTATAATGTATAAACAGGGGAATGGTGAGCAGGTGTACAGAGGTGATTTTACCTCTCTATTAGGTATTGGTGAGACCAACTGTATCCAGTCCTGGTGGATGTCTACATTTAAAAAATATAAAAAGAAAAGGAGTACTTGTGGCACCTTAGAGACTAACAAATTTATTAGAGCATAAGCTTTCGTGAGCTACAGCTCACTTCATCGGATGCATTTGGTGGAAAAAACAGAGGAGAGATTTATATACACACACACAGAGAACATGAAACAATGGGTTTATCATACACACTGTAAGGAGAGTGATCACTTAAGATAAGCCATCACCCACAGCAGGGGGGGGAAAGGAGGAAAACCTTCCATGGTGACAAGCAGGTAGGCTAATTCCAGCAGTTAACAAGAATATCAGAGGAACAGTGGGGGGTGGGGTGGGGGGGAGAAATACCATGGGGAAATAGTTTTACTTTGTGTAATGACTCATCCATTCCCAGTCTCTATTCAAGCCTAAGTTAATTGTATCCAGTTTGCAAATTAATTCCAATTCAGCAGTCTCTCGTTGGAGTCTGTTTTTGAAGCTTTTTTGTTGAAGTATAGCCACTCTTAGGTCTGTGATCGAGTGACCAGAGAGATTGAAGTGTTCTCCAACTGGTTTTTGAATGTTATAATTCTTGACGTCTGATTTGTGTCCATTCATTCTTTTACGTAGAGACTGTCCAGTTTGGCCAATGTACATGGCAGAGGGGCATTGCTGGCACATGATGGCATCTATCACATTGGTAGATGCGCAGGTGAACGAGCCTCTGATAGTGTGGCTGATGTGATTAGGCCCTATGATGGTATCCCCTGAATAGATATGTGGACAGAGTTGGCAACGGGCTTTGTTGCAAGGATAGGTTCCTGGGTTAGTGGTTCTGTTGTGTGGTGTGTGGTTGCTGGTGAGTATTTGCTTCAGATTGGGGGCTGTCTGTAAGCAAGGACTGGTCTATCTCCCAAGATCTGAGAGAGCGATGGCTCGTCCTTCAGGATAGGTTGTAGATCCTTGATGATGCGTTGGAGAGGTTTTAGTTGGGGGCTGAAGGTGATGGCTAGTGAAAGATTGGAGTAGGTGTAAAAAAGAGGCACAAAAATATGTGAGGGCTGGAGAAAATGCTTTGCAGTGAGAGCTAAGGAGCTCAACCTGTTTAGCTTTTTAGAACAAAGATTCTGAAGTGATTTGGTTACAGTGGATAAGTGGCTTTGTGGGCAGAAAACCCTGGATACTAATGGGTGCTTTAATCTAGCAAAGAAGCCACAAGAACCAATGGCTGGATGCTGAAGTCAGACAAATCCATTTTAGAAATAAGGCACAATTTTTTTAAGAGTGAGGGAAATTAAACTTTGGAACCAAGTGCCAAAGGAAGTGATGGAGTCACCATCTCTCGATGTCTTCAAAATCAAGACCAGCTGCCTTTTTGGAAGATTTGCTCTCATGGTCCTGTGGCGGCTGCCCCTTCTTGGACCCTTCTTCAGTCCCTCAAGCACACCTCTTCCAAATGGCTGGCCTATGCTTCCCCTTTTCTTGGCTGGGATCCTGCAATCCAACTACTTTCCAAGTCACCACATTACCACCCCTTTGGTGACAGCATTGTTACCCCAGCAGGTCTAAGTGGAAATTGGTTCTGCTATAGATTTCCCTCCCAAAGCCTGTAACAGACTGAGTTTGCAGGGCACAGAAACACCTTCTTCAAAATAATGTGGGATTTATATGCCCAACTGAACACAGCATTTAGGAAAATGGGTTAAAACAACAAAGAGTCCTAATAGCTCTTGTCTTACCTAAGCTTAACTTCTCTCTTCCTAGCTCAGGTTCTTCCATATCTGACTTCTGAGTCTGAGGGATAGCTTGCCTCCCTGCAGACCCTGTCTCTGTGTCTCCGGGTGAATCCTTTACCTGGCCAGATATTTTGATCTCTCCCTTCTTGGCCTTGCTAAAACAACTGTGAAACTTTTCTGGTTGTTGTGTATGACTGTTTTCTTGGATACTTCTTATCTAGGTTGTTGATTTTCCTTTCATGTCTATTTCCTCTAACAACTCTATTTGATCTCACCCCATGGCAAATCATTCATCATAAATTAACACAGAGAGTGATGCACAGTAGCCATGCAAAATAATGCAGTTATTTCCCGTTTGTCACCTTTGCTTTGCACAACCAGAAGTTATTGGTCTCAGTGCAGGGGCAACTGGAGAAGTGATATGGCTTGTGTCATAAATATAAAGGGAAGGGGTTAAGAAGCTCTGATACAGTACTATAAAATCCTCTTACCTGTAAAGGGTTAAGAAGCTCAAGTAACCTGGCTCGCACCTGACCCAATTGATCAATCAGGGGACAAGATACTTTCAAATCTGGGGGTGTGGGGGGGAAGGCTTTGTCTGTCTGTGTGATGCTTCTGCCTGGGACAGATCAAGAAAGCAAGCAATCCAACTCCTATAGAGTTAGTAAGTAATCTAGCTAGAAAATGTGTTAGATTTTCTTTCGTTTTGGCTTGTGAAATTCACTGTGCTGGAGGGAATGTGTATTCCTGTTTTTGTGTCTTTTTGTAACTTAAGGTTTTGCCTAGAGGGATTCTCTATGGTTTGAATGACTGCCTGTGAAATTATCTTCCATTCTAATCTTACAGAGTTATTCTTTTATCTTTTCTTTGTGCTTCTAATAAAGTTCTGTTTTTTTAAGAATCTGTTTGGGTTTTTAGTGTCCCTCAAATCCCAGGGTTGGTCTGTGCTCATCTTGTTTATTCTCAAGCCACCCCAGGAAAGGCGGTGTAGGGTTTGGGGGGATATTAGAGGGGAGATAGGGTTCCAAGTGGCCCTCCCTAAATGTTTGTTTGAATCACTTGGTGGTGGCAGCGTTTACGTAATCCAAAGTACAAATAATACAAAGTACAAAGTGTGCCTTGGGGAGTTTTTAACCTAAGCTGGTAAAAATAAGTTTAAGGGGTCTTTCATGCAGGTCACCACATCTGTACCCTAGAGTTCAGAGTGGGGAGGGAACCCTGACAGCTTGCAATATACAAGAGGCACAATGGCTCCTTCCAGCTATTTTTCTGAAAGATCTACTGTAGTATAAATAAGAATTAATGCAGGGAAGTTCTGTGTTATACAGGAGGTCAGACGTGATGGCCTTCAAATCCAATGGTCTGTTTTGGCTTTTAAATCTATGAATGAACAAAGTTGGGGGCTGAAGAATGAGAAATTAATGGCTTAGCTGCTCTTTGGGGCTGGCGAGTGGGGAATCTCTATTTGAAAATCTTGTGTAAAATCTGGGATATAAGGAGTTTCTTGTCTTAATGAGAGCATATAACCATACTCTCCATTTGCACTTTGAACTTTCCTTGAATCAAACAGCTGGAAATCTAATGAGTTTAACTGTACAGTAAATTGTTTCAATGCTCATTATTTTTAAACTATCGCTAGGTAAATCACATGGAGAATAGGAAAAGGGGAACCCTGCATGAAGAAAGCTCATGAAGAAAGAAGAAACGAAAAATCATGGATATAATGGAATTCATCCTCCTGGGATTTGGGGAACTGCAATATTGCCTCTTCCTGCTGTTTTTAGTGGTCTACATTGTGACTGTGGCTGGGAACATCCTCGTTGTGCTAATTGTGGCTGATCAGCACCTTTACACCCCTATGTATTTCTTCCTGGGAACTTGTCCTCCTTGGAGATCTGCTGCACCTCCACCATCCTGTCCAGGGTTCTGGCCAGACTCCTGACTGGGAACAGGACTATTTCATTCTGTGGGTATATTGTGCAATTTTATTTCTTTGGTTTCCTGGTAGCTACAGAATGTTGTCTCCTAGCAGCAATGTCTTTTGATCGATATTTAGCAATACATAAACCACTTCACTATGCAGCTCTTATGAATGGCAGAATCTGCTTCCAGCGAGCTGCTGGATCATGGATGAATGGATTTCTGACAACAACCATAATGATGTGTTTAATGTCACAGTTATATTTCTGTGGCCCCAATTAAATTGACCATTTCCTTTGTGATTTCAACCCAGTGATTAAACTCTTTTGCAGTGACACCAGCCTGATTAAACTAGCGACCGTGATATTCTCTTCCATAGACACCCTACCCCCATTTGTATTAACCTTGGCATCCTATGTTTGCATCATCCCCACTATCCTGAAAATCCTTTCCACAACCAGCAGACAAAAGGCCTTTTCCACCTGTTCCTCTCACCTTATGGTGGTGACAATTTTCTATGGGACTGTAATCATTGTCGACATGTTACCAGATACTGACATACTTAGAGATCTCAAGAAAGTGTTCTCTGTCTTCTACATGGTCCTGACTCCTCTGGCCAATCCCCTCATCTATAGCCTGAGGAACAAAGAGGTCAAGGAAGCACTGAGAAAAGTCATCAGTAAATATATGGTGCTCCTGTAAAATGAGAAGGAGTGACTGGTATGGGAATGATTCAATCTGGCTTAACTAGCAAGAGAGTTGACATCTAGGTTGTCTTGAGTTCATGCCAATGGGAGCTTCCTTAGGGAATGTGAGGACACAGTAAATTTTGGGATAGTGACATTCCTAGTTGATATATGCTACAGCCCTAACCAGAATCATAACTCTCATATACTCTGAACATAAGAATGGCCATATTGGGTCAGATCAATGGTCCATCTAGCTCCATGTCCTGTCTTCCAACAGTGACCAATGCCAGGTGCTTCAAAGGGAATGAACAGAGCAGGGAAATTATTGAGTTATCCATCCCCTTTTGTCCAGGCCCAGAATCTGGCAGTCAGAAGTTTAGTGATAACCAGAGCATGGAATTTCATCCCTGGTCACGGAGATTAATTGATGGACCTATCCTCCAAGAATTTATCTCATTCTTTTTTAAACCCAGGTACAGTTTGGGGCATGTTAAAAAAAGAATGAGATAGGTTTCTGGAGAATAAGTCCCTCAATGGCTATCAATAACTCTGCATTCTACACAGGGCAATTCAAGATTTTAGTTATGTGTTTTATCAGCTTTTCTGCTCTGTTTGATTGGCACATTTTACATGGCACAAGTCTTGCATTCCTGGGTGTGGGTGTGGCTTGTTATCATATTTTGTCTCCTCTTGGTGTCCTGGATTCCCAAATGCTGCATAATTTTACATGTGGGAAGACTGTACTGGTCTTTCTAAATATATGTTCTATTGCAATGATTAAAAAGCGTAAAAGTTCCTTAACAGATTACTGGCTATCAAAATAAATAAATAAGTGATGTGATTATTTTGTTTGTTTGTTTTGTTAGAACATCTCTTTATAACAACAACAACAAAAGCAATGTCAAGTAAAAATACGAAAAACAGCTATGGAGAAAATGCTTTTCAATCCTATATTTGTTGTTCTCTGGAAAATGGGCACTGAAATCTGGGCAGAAGTTTCTGAGACAGGGGATTGTCTATATGCCGTTTGTGACCACCTTTACTCCATGACTGGTGCATATAACGTACACAAACAAATTACAATGAGAATAAATCCAGACTCCACATTACTGACTTTTCCTCCAACTAAACTGGAAGGACCCTATCTCTGCTACCGCTCAGAAGAGGAGAGATAATAAAATGGTTATTTTATTCTACTTTTGTTTCTTTTTTCTTAACATCCTGGAGAGGGTTTTCAGGTCCCATGTGGAATGGATTCATGCTATCAATCTCATCCTCTCTTGGATTTGCATCTCATTTCTGGCCTAACACCTAACTGTTGGTTCTGGCACTTCTCTTCATGATGACATTTAACACTGTCTACAACATTATGGCCTCATTCACCATTCTACTGCTCCATGACTCAGTCTCCAAGTAGTGTCTCATCTCCTTTGTTGGTCCTGCCACTGCTCGCTTGTATGCCTAGAGTTCCGGGTGAAACACCTGTACTGGGAACTGTGGACGTATGTTAATTTTAGCTTTACTCTGTAATAAATAATTAAGGATGGGATTTTCAAAGAAGAGGCCAGTCTGGATCCCAAATCCCATTGGATGTCAGCAGAGCAAGGCATCCAACTCCTCTGGGACCCTGAATATCCCAGGCCATGTCTTTAATATTTATGGATAGAAAGGACGGACTAGTGAGTAGGCTGCTGGGTCTCTCAGCTGCCTCCATGAAGAATCCCCCTTATATTCACTGCCACTGAAGTTGTTCTTTGGCTCGAGGGATAGAGGACTCTGTCATTAGGAAATGAGGTCTATCTAGTCGACAGGAATTGCCCAGGGATTCAGGAAATGGGAGATCAGTTCCTGGTTCCGATACAGACTCTATGTGTGGCTTTGTGTAAGTTACCTATGGGAAAATGAAAGTGCATGCCTTCTATTTTCAAAAGAGGCTTCAGGCTCGATTCACAATGGGGTTTAGGTGCCTAAATCTCAGAATCTGTCCCTACTGGGATTCACAAAGCCCCCCTCAGTTACCACTGAATACTGTAAGTGCCTAAATTTGTTTAGCATCCAAGGTTTTGCAGTAAAAAAGCTCTTAAACATCTAGTTTTCTGCCTCTGGGTATGTACACTGCTGCTGCACATTAGGCATCTGGATGCCTATACCCCAGAACAATACATTGGGTGGGCTAAAATGAAGACACCTGAAATCAACAGTCACTTTTGAAAATTGTGGCCTGCATGAAATCTTTTGAAATCAGTGACAAAGGCTAATTGAACAGGAGATGCTGGGCTATTTTATTAGAGGGGTAGTTTGCATGGTGTTGAAGTCTCCCAAAACAATGCAGTCTTCTGAACTTCCTCTCTGTGTCCATTAGGCCCTTTGGACATCCCAGCCTTAAAACTGTAGTTTGAAACAGCCATTAGAGAAAAATAAACACCATGTGGGTGGCACAAAGAACAATGCAACATCCAAAGGCACTTAACAGGTCTTTGTAACTTTGGAAAATCTCACCCTATTTTGATTAAAAGAATAGCGTCCATTTCTTCTGTTATCTGTCCTGCTTGAGGAATGCCTTTGTTTTATGTCACCTGTACTAACACTGAGTTAATTGTTGGTATTAAATAAATAATAATAATAAGATTTCACCATTATCATCATGGTCATCAACATTTTTTCTATAGAGCCATGAAATTGGCCTCCCCTCCCCCCCCGCCCCACGTGCTGTAGTGGAGCCAGATGGCATCAAAACAGCATACCGGTAATATTGCCACATGGAGAACGCCATGTTGTGCTCAAAATGGCATCCTCTGCATGACATGACTTCACATGCACCATACGCGAGAGGTCTTACTGCATGGAGGATGCTCTTTGAAGAGCTGCATGTCTCTCTCCCTCCTGACTGGGGTATTTCCAGGCTGCACAGTCCCCTGCCTGCACTATGTTACTCCCAGCAAGCCAGACTGCCTTACCAGGTTGGCGTCTTGGCTTGGCTTTCTATTCCAAGGCTATGAACTACTGTAATTGAGAGCAGTTATAAGTCACCATGCGGCAAGCACAGTTAAAACATTGCAGAGAAAACCTCTTCAAAACAAGAAAAGAACCTATGAGCATGCTAATAAGGTTAGCAGAAATCACCCCAACTCCCACCTTGGGCTCTGGTCCAGGTGAATCCTTCCAACCAATCCCTAAGGATCGTGGCCTCCACAGGACAGAAGGTCCTGTCCATTTGCTGGATCAGAAATCAGACCCCGTGTCAGTTTAAACTCAGGCTAGTTCTCCAGAAGTCCTTCCATTGTCTGTGAGCCTCAGGAGAATCCAGTCTGAGCCAGTATATGAGGGTACCTCTCTGGAGGTGTTACAGACTGAGTGAATTTGTATAAATCCCCCCATCCACCTTTTCTTAGTTCCTGGACGGCTGTAATCACCCTTCTCCATGGAATTACACACAGTTCCCGGTCTACAGTGATACATAAACTTATCTCAGTAAGATCTTCCAGTGATATGGTAGCTACTTGCCAGATATGTCACACCAAATGTTTATATAGCACCATGCCTGTTGGGGTTCTCACCATGACTGGGAGTCATATACACTACAAGAGCAATAAAATAATAGTAGTAATATAATTCAGTGCCTCACAGTGTAAATTGCAAGACTGAGGCCCAGATGTTTGAAGTTATGTGTAAGGGGACTGCTGGTCTCTTACTAAAACTCAGTGAGGGTGTTTTGGCTGGCTAGCTCCCAGTACTAAAAGGAAGGGGAAAGGTCGATGGGAAATCAGGACCCTGAGACTGACAGTCCCCAGGAACAATGGGGAGAGGTCGATGCTTCAGTTCAGCCTGACTGATAGGGTGGGCAGGCTAATGAGGGGTGCTCGTCCGCCATGGGAGCTGGAATTACGTGGGTCAGACAGAGTGGGACTGAGGTAAGGAGAAAGCAGGGGCCCGAGCTGAGCTGGGGAGCAGAGCTGTGCCAGATCCAGAGAGACCCAGAGATGCATCCCAGGAAGCAAGTCAGTGCTAGGAGCAGAGTCACAGAAGCAGCCCACAGAGCAGACATATGCTGGGAGCAGAGAGGCAGCAACCAGAGCCAGGAGGGCCAGAGAATCAGCCCAGGGAGCTGGAGGCAGAGCGGTGAAGCTGGAGCTGGGGCTGAAGCAGTCCAGAACCAGGTGCGGTGAGCAGCTGGGGAGAGCAAGGGGGACCCTGGGCAGTGGGCTGAGCACAGGGAGATGCCCCCAGCTGAGAGGCCTTGCAGGCCAGACGTGGAGGGGGATCATAACCCCGACGGGATGGGGGTGATGCTGGGAAGTCGGGTCCTGCCACCCAGAGCCTGAAGGCATGTGGCAACCGCCAGAGCAAATGTCCGATCCTCAGCATCCCTGCAGCACAGCCAGGACCTGAGAAGAAGGCATGGGACATGTGAGGAACAGACTGAGGTGCCCTGACATTCCAGAGACGCTGGTTGTGATGTCCCCATGCCACAGAGAGGGGTGACGTGTTTTCCTTTCACCTTTACTATTTTTTCCTTATTTTTTTTAAATTTGGTTGCTGTTTAATAAACTCCATGTAATGTTCAGGGGGTCAGGGAAGCATCCGGTGCAGAGAGAGCACCCCGGAGTGGGGACACTCTAGCCCTTGCTCTAGATGACCATGACAATGTTGGGGGTTGAGCCCCTCAGGAATCCTGGGCCCTGCCTTGTTGGGGTTACGAGGACTCTGCTGCACAGGAGAGTGGAAGGGGGCTCCTCTAGGTCAGGCAGACCTCTGGGTAAAGGAAGTGGGAGCGAGCCCTCACCTCCTTTCGCTAGCCCATTTCACCAAGGTAGTCTATGAGGAAAGTTCCCCACAATAGCAGGACCATTATTCTGCTTACATATGCAGGAGTAGCTATGCTCAGCATTGGAATGCCTAACTTATTTTACAGCTTAACTCACATTTTCAGAAAGGATTTTGGAACCTAGGAGCCAAAATCCCACTGACTGTTGATGGGGCCTTGACTCTGAAGTACCTAAATCCCTTTTTAAAATGAGATTTAGGCTCCTAAATCACTTACATGTTGCAACACTGAGTGAAACAACACCTAAATACCATCAAAATTCTTCACCTAATTTTAGTATAATTATTTTATTTTATTATTATTTATTTTGTTAGTAAAATATCTAAAGGTATATTCATATTTTCATGTGCACTATCCAAATCCTTTGAAAGGCTGCCATTGACTTCCATGGGATTTGGATGAATCTCTATCTTCATAGGAAAGTTTGTGCCTAAGCTGATAAAGTCCCATAAAAATTCATCCAAGCCATTTGCAGACCACAGAGAAATATACTCTCCCTCTTCCGTAGGGAGGTGTAATTTTAGATCTTCATTGCCATGTTGTTTTCCATCAACCATGTCTCCTTAACTTTGACCTCACAAACTCTCCGTGAGATACACTTTGCACTATAATCCCATGTGTCATGCATGCATCATGGAAAGGTCTTCAGACACTAAGCCTCAAACAGTCGCCAAAGCAGATAAAAGGTCTCTGCCTATGTTCCAACATCTGGCTTTTGGATTGAATTGAAGAGACACAGCTCTGCTCCCCAGGTAGGTGGAAAAGCAATTTTGTTGCCTTTTCAAATGGGTAAAAGCTTCTCGGTTCTGCCTCTATTATTGGGACAATGAGTTTCACGGCTATCACAATTCAGGGTAACAACAGATCTGGAAGAGATAGAAAACCTCTTGTTGCAGGGATTAAAGCAATCTCTAATAATAGAGACCACCAGGGAAGCAGATTATCTGATATCTGCTTAATGCAAAAAGCATCTTGTGCTGGCCTCTCTCAGAGACAGGATACTAGGCTATCTGAACCTTGGATCTGATCAGCTGGCAATCCCAGTGCTTCTAAAAGAAATCAGCTAGCATGATTCTCCTCTCGCTAGCAGCAGCAGCAATCAGGGGCAGCTCCACACATATCTGATAAGTATCTAGCCACCACTGGGTAGAAGAACAGGAGGCGTGGATGGCTTAAATGGCTGGGAATGTGATATGAGAATCAATCAATGATTCAAGTACATGCCATGTCAATCTATTCACATAACTCTGTTATCGTCACTCAGGGATTTCTTGACCTGATACTATTCAGGTGCAATATCAGATGGTTCAGGTGTATCAGCACTGACAACCAGGTTTTGTGCTTATCAGGAGACCAGGACAACACAGTGCATTTAGTGCTGGCAGGTGCAAACTCATAAGCTGTGGAACTGATGGCATGGGACATATGCTTATGAATTACTTTCTTGACGAAAAAAATCATTTCAGAATGTTTATTTCTGAAAGGGATCATTCAACAAGTTGCTTGGAAAAATTGGCACCACTTGGCGCTTGTTTATATTTGCACAATGTTGTTCCTAGCCAATCCTTATCAAAGCAGTGCAAAAGGCCATCCCAGGGTCTTATAGACCAGTGACACTGTTCAGTACCAGCACACTAATTAAAGCAATAATGAGAGAGAGAGTTCTAGAACACTGAGAAGAATGGCACTTGATAAGAAGAATGATGTATGGCTTCTATAACATCATAATGTACCTCAGCACATTATGTGTGCTGTGTAAGAAAGAGAGAGACAGAGAGTCAAGCAAGAGGTGGATGACAGGAGTACATCAAATGTATTTGGATTGCCAAAACAAACTTGATAAAGCCACTCTCCAGAAGCTGTGAAGGAAGCTGCATAGTACGTTGGTTAGTGTTCTGCCACGGATTGAAATGGCAAAAGGTTAGCAGGTTACATTTAATAGTGTTTTGCACCCATATAAATGAAAAGGGGAAACAACCCCACTGATTCCAGTGGAGTTACTCCTGATGTATGCGGGGAGGTGTGAGAGAAGAGCGAGCCCCATTAAAGAGAGCAAAGCCTGCAGTGAGGATTTTCAGAGATGAGGCACCCAATTCCTGTTTGATTGCTTTGAAAATCCCAGTCAAATCGGTGTTATTTGCTGAATGTTCTTGTCTTTAAAACAAGGGCACTGAGGAGACAAAGGTAACAAATGATCTTGTAAATCGGATTTGATTGACAAGGAAATGTAAGTTCTGGGAAATGAACTTTGGATTTTCTTTTTCCATTTACTATTCTGTTTGGTGCAGGGGGAGGAGAAGAGCAACCTACAGAGAAACCATAATTTTTGTTAGCATTGATGTCAGTCCCACCAGGTCATTCCAGAGTAACTTCTGAGTCCTCAGTGTGGGGCAAGGAGTTACTTTGGTTGATACCAGTTGAAAAGAGAAGCAAATCTGCCCTGCTAAAGAAAAGATCATCTCTTTAAAAATAACTCACTGTTGCTCAATGGCACGGAAACTTCCAGGCATGAAATCTCCTTAATCTATCTATCTATCTATCTATCTATCTATCTATCTATCTATCTATCTATCTATCTATCTATCTATCACTATAAGTCTAACATACACTATGCATCTGTGGCTGAACAGTACAGTCCCTTCATGCCATCTTCTTTCTCCACACATGCAGAATCTCAGCCCTTTATCAATACTTAGCAGAGGCAGACATTTACTGTGAGACAGAAAACACAGATTGGTCCCTGTGAAAACAACATAGGAAATTACCATTCTGAGCATCTTTGGAACTTACTCTGTGCCTATTTTTTTCTTAATCAGCAAAGACTGCTCTTTCTATCACCTGCCTGGAAACTTGCAGGCTTTCTGCAGTCTGAGTTCTTTATGGGCAGTTCGTGCCATTATGCTATTAATGTGCACTTTCCTTTGAAACTTCTGACAGTGAGTGGTACAGGGGATCAAATATTAGATTATTTTTATTATTTGTATGATTAGTGCACATAGGAGGTGTTGTATTAATTTAGATAAAAAGAAAAGGAGTACTTGTGGCACCTTAGAGACTAACAAATTTATTAGAGCATAACCTTTTGTGAGCTACAGCTCACTTCATCGGATGCATTTGGTGGAAAAAACAGAGGGGAGATTGATATACACACAGAGAGAACATGAAACAATGGGTTTATCATACACACTGTAAGGAGAGTGATCACTTAAGATAAGCCATCACCAGCAGCGGGGGGGGGGGAGGAGGAAAACCTTTCATGGTGACAAGCAAGGTAGGCTATTTCCAGCAGTTAACAAGAATATCTGAGGAACAGTGAGGGGTGGGGTGGAGGGGAGAAATAACATGGGGAAATAGTTTTACTTTGTGTAATGACTCATCCATTCCCAGTCTCTATTCAAGCCTAAATTAATTGTATCCAGTTTGCAAATTAATTCCAATTCAGCAGTCTCTCGTTGGAGTCTGTTTTTGAAGCTTTTTTGCTGAAGCATAGCCACTCTTAGGTCTGTAATTGAGTGACCAGAGAGATTGAAGTGTTCTCCAACTGGTTTTTGAATGTTATAATTCTTGACGTCTGATTTATATCCATTCATTCTTTTACGTAGAGACTGTCCCGTTTGGCCAATGTACATGGCAGAGGGGCATTGCTGGCACAAGATGGCATATATCACATTGGTAGATGCGCAGGTGAATGAGCCTCTGATAGTGTGGCTGATGTGATTAGGCCCTATGATGGTGTCCCCTGAATAGATATGTGGACAGAGTTGGCAACAGGCTTTGTTGCAAGGATAGGTTCCTGGGTTGGTGGTTCTGTTGTGTGGTGTGTGGTTGCTGGTGAGTATTTGCTTCAGATTGGGGGGCAGTCTGTAAGCAAGGACTGGCCTGTCTCCCAAGATCTGTGAAAGTGATGGGTCGTCCTTCAGGATAGGTTGTAGATCCTTGATGATGCGTTGGAGAGGTTTTAGTTGGGGGCTGAAGGTGATGGCTAGTGGCGTTCTGTTATTTTCTTTGTTGGGCCTGTCCTGTAGTAGGTGACTTCTGGGTACTCTTCTGGCTCTGTCAATCTGTTTCTTCACTTCAGCAGGTGGGTATTGTAGTTGTAGGAATGTAATTGGAATTAATTTGCAAACTGGATACAATTAATTTAGGCTTGAATAGAGATTGGGAATGGATGAGTCATTACACAAAGTAAAACTATTTCCCCATGTTATTTCTCCCTCCCACCCACCCCACCTCCCACTGTTCCTCAGATATTCTTGTTAACTGTTGGAAATAGACTACCTTGCTTGTCACCATGAAAGGTTTTCCTCCTTCCCCCCCCCCCCCGCTGCTGGTGATGGCTTATCTTAAGTGATCACTCTCCTCACAGTGTGTATGATAAATCCATTGTTTCATGTTCTCTGTGTGTGTATATCAATCTCCCCTCTGTTTTTTCTACCAAATGCATCCGATGAAGTGAGCTGTAGCTCACGAAAGCTTATGCTCTAATAAATTTGTTAGTCTCTAAGGTGCCACAAGTACTCCTTTTCTTTTTGCGAATACAGACTAACACGGCTGCTACTCTGAAACCTGTTATTAATTTAGATGTAATATATGGGCCAAAAATGTTCACTTGACTCAGTCACTGTCCAACATTAAAGTTTTAAACAAGTTCTGGAGTTTGGTAATAAACAGACCTCACCCTGCTTAGTCCCATGACAAATGCAGTATTAAAAATCCTTTTAAACTTTTTTAGTATTCAGAATATAAGAACATAAGAATGGCTATATTGGGTCAGACCAAAGGTTCATCTAGCCCAGTATCCTGTCTTCTGACAGGTGCCCCAGAGGGTGCCCCAAAGGGAATGCCAGGTGCCCCAGAGGGAACGAAGAAAAGGGACTATCATCAAGTTAAAAGAAAAGGAATACTTGTGGCACCTTAGAGACTAACAAATTTATTTGAGCATAAGCTTTCATGAGCTACAGGTAACCCTAACCCTAACCCTAACAATCATCAAGTTGTCCATCCCCTGTCACCCATTCCCAGCTTCTGACAAACAGAGGCTAGGGACACCATCTCTGCCCATCCTGGCTAATAGCCATTGGTGGACCTACCCTCCATGAACTTATCTAATTCTTTTTTGAACTCTGTTATAGTCTTGTCCTTCACAACATCCACTGGCAAAGAGTTCCACAGATTCCCTGTACATTGTGTGAAGAAATGAAGGAAAAACATTGAAAGCGTTTGACATCTGAAGAATTAAGTAAGCTTTTATTTTAGCGACATAGAATATCAGGGTTGGAAGGGACCTCAGGAGCTAATCTAGTCCAACCCCCTGCTCAAAGCAGGACCAATCCCCAACTAAATCATCCCAGACAGGGCTTTGTCAAGCCTGACCTTAAAAACTTCAAAGGAAGGAGATTCCACCATTTCCCTAGGTAACTCATTCCAGTGCTTCACCACCCTCCTAGTGAAAAAGTTGTTCCTAATATCCAACCTAAACCTCCCCCACTGCAACTTGAGACCATTACTTCTCATTCTGTCATCTGCTACCACTGAGAACAGTCTAGATCCATCCGCTTTAGAACCCCCTTTTCAGGTAGTTGAAAGCAGCTATCTAATCCCCCCTCATTCTTCTCTTCTGCAGACTAAATAATCCCAGTTCCCTCAGCCTCTCCTCATAAGTCATGTGTTCCAGTCCCTTAATCATTTTTGTTGCCCTCCGCTGGACGTTTTCCAATTTTTCCACATCCTTCTTGTAGTGTGGGGCCCAAAACTGGATACAGTACTCCAAATGAGGCCTCACCAATGCCGAATAGAGGGAAATGATCATGTCCTTTGAGCTGCTGGCAATGATCCTACTTATACAGCCCAAAATGTCATTACCCTTCTTGGCAACAAGGGCACACTGTTGACTCATCCAGCTTCTCATTCACTGTAATGCCTAGGTCCTTTTCTGCAGATCTGCTGCCTAGACACTCGGTCCCTAGTCTGTAGCAGTGCGTGGGATTCTTCCATCCTAAGTGCTGGACTCTGCACTTGTCCTTGTTGAACCTCATCAGATTTCTTTTGGCCCAATCCTCTAATTTGTCTAGGTCCCTCCATATCCTATCCCTACCCTCCAGCGTATCTACCTCTCCTCCCAGTTTAGTGTCATCTGCAAACTTGCTGAGGGTGCAATCTATGCCATCCTCCAGAACATTAATGAAGATATTGAACAAAACCGGCCCCAGGACTGACCTTTGGGGTACTCCACTTGATACCGGCTGCCAACTAGACATGGAGCTATTGATCACTACCCGTTGAGCCTGACAATCTAGCCAGCTTTCTATCCACCTTATAAGCCATTCATCCAGCTCATACTTCTTTAACTTACTGGCAAGAATACTGTGGGAGACCATATCAAAAGCTTTGCTAAAGTCAAGGAATAACACGTCCACTGCTTTCTCCTCATCCACTAGCCAGTTATCTCTTCATAGAAGGCAATTAGATTAGTCAGGCATGACTTGCCCTTCGTGAATCCATGCTGTCTGTTCCTGATCACTTTCCTCTCCTCTAAGTGCTTCAGAATTGATTCCTTGAGGACCTGCTTCATGATTTTTCCAGGGACTGAGGTGAGGCTGACTGGCCTGTAGTTCCCCGGATCCTCCTTCTTCCCTTTTTTAAAGATGGGCATTACATTAGCCTTTTTCCAGTTGTCCGGGATCGAGGGGATCACCATGAGTTTTAAAAGATATTGGCCAATGGCTCTGCAATCACATCCGCCAACTCCTTTACCATTCTTGTATGCAGTGCATCCAGCCCCATGAATTTGTGCTCGTCCAGCTTTTCTAAATAGTCCCCAACCAATTCTTTCTCCACAGAGGGCTGGTCACCTTCTCCCCATGCTGTGCTGCCCAGTGCAGCAGTCTGGGAACTGACCTTGTTCGTGAAGACAGAGGCAAAAAAAGCCTCCTGATTTCACTCCTGCATGCCCAAACAATATTTTTATACTCCTCCCCGGTCATTTGTCCAATCTTCCACTTCTTATAAGCTTCTTTTTTGTGTTTAAGATCAGCACGGATTTCACTGTTAAGCCAAGCTGGTCGCCTGCCATATTTACTATTCTTTCTACACATCGGGATGGTTTGTCCCTTTAACCTCAATAAAGATTCTTTAAAATACAGCCAGCTCTCCTGGACTCCTTTCCCCCTCATGTTATTCTCCCAGGGGATCCTGTACATCAGTTCCCCGAGGAACTGCTTTTCTGAAAAGTCTGCTTTTCTGAAGTCCAGGGTCCGTATTCTGCTGCTCTCCTTTCTTCCTTGTGTCAGGATCCTGAACTCGACCATCTTATGGTCACTGCCTCCCAGGTTCCCATCCACTTTTGCTTCCCCTACTAATTCTTCCCGGTTTGTGAGCAGCAGGTCAAGAAGAGCTCTGCCCCTAGTTGGTTCCTCCAGCACTTGCACCAGGAAATTGTCCCCTACACTTTCCAAAAACGTCCTGGATTCTCTGTGCACCGCTGTGTTGCTCTCCCAGCAGATATCAGGGTGATTGAAGTCTCCCATGAGAACAGGGCCTGCGATCTGGTAAGTTCTGTTAGTTCTCTTGTTCCCTTTCCCTTTAGCTGGAGAGAATGTTTAGAAGGAAAAAAACTCCCTTGCTTAGTGGTATCTCAGAATATCAGGGTTGGAAGGGACCTCAGGAGATCATCTAATCCAAGCCCCTGCTCAAAGCACAACCACTCCCCAATTTTTGCCCCAAATCCCTAAATGACCCCTCAAGGATTGAACTCACAACCCTGGGTTTATCAGGGCTCAAACCACTGAACTATCCCTCCTTCCCACCTAATGGCAATAATTGTCCATTTGGGGAAAACAGAAGAAGTTTGTGGAAGAGTGCTGGTAAGCATTGGTGGTGGTGTTGTTATAGTCTGAAATCATGTCCTCGATGAAAAAGCAAGATACAAACACACACATGAGGGGGAAAAGAAGAACAGCCAATATCGGAAATGCAGATTTGGTCTCTGATGACTTTTACAGGCAATCTCACTGCTGGAAAAACACAGGCACAGCACAGTCTTATCAGCCACTCTGACCAGCAACTGGTAAACTTGTATCAACATAAGGCTGTTTAGGGCATTGCTTTTAGCAGCCTCCTTCTGGTCACTGGCTTACAGCAGTGTTGCAAAATAACCAGTCTTGGCCGGCTAAGCCAGACACTCCTTAGATAGAAGGACAAAGGAGGACAGGAAAGAAGTTGGATATTAGTAAAAAACTTTTTCACTAGGAGGGTGGTGAAGCACTGGAATGGGTTACCTAGGGAGGTGGTGGAATCTACTTTCTTAGAGGTTTTTAAGGTCAGGCTTGACAAAGCCCTGGCTGGGATGATTTAGTTGGAGATTGGTCCTGCTTTGAGCTGGGGGTTGGATGAGATGACCTCCTGAGGTCCCTTCCAACCTTCATATTCTATGATTCTATGAAAGAGAAGAAATAAGGTGGAGAAGGGAAAAGACACATGGTGGTTGGAGAGACAAAGTCTCACATCCCAGCTGGTATTCGAGATTTAGCAGAAGCTGGTGCAGGTGGCCATGTTATCTGGGTGTCTCTCTCTCTGGCACGGTCTGCTCAGTACATGTCTCTGGATTAGGATCACAACATCCCGGGATCCTAGGAAACAGTGGGGGTGGCAGCCATGATGGTGAAGCTCTCTCCAGCAGCCATTTTTTCTCCTAAATCTTCTTTCTTTAAGGACCCCAAAGGGAGTGATTGGCAGAATAGCCCATTCTCTTGATATTTTGTCCTCCAATTAGGCCTAGTTTCCAAAACTCCAATTTTGGTTAATTGATATCCAGTCCATATTTTCTTGTTTACCAGGCATGATCTTAACACAGACCACACAGACCTTGAATTATATTGGGAAGGCTTTTTGTTTGAACTAATTCTCAGTTTCTATCTCTCTTTTGTACCTTTTCCCATCGACATTTCTTGTTATCAATCATTGTGACACTTTATAAACTGTTATCCATTCCCACATTGTTATGCTCACAATCAGAGTAAATGTATAGGTTCAGTTATCACAACAGAGCCTGGGTCATGGAGCGGGATGGGACTGCGCTAGGTGCTGTACAAACACAGAACAAAAAGACAGTATATGGATCACGAGGCTGACCTGATCGGGCAGTTCTTTGGTTCCTACATAGCAAAATGTTCTTCAAACCCAATTCTTTCCTGAGTTACACCTTTGGAGACCCACCACCTTCATTGTGGCTGCAGGGATGAAAATGATTGGCCCTATAAGTAGTCCTTGATAAGCAAACCTTCCTGCCCCCCTCCCCCCAGCCTGAATATGGGAGATTTTACCACACTCTCTGGAAGATATGATGGTGGGGAAGTTGGAACCTTTAGTGATGGTGAGGTTGGGCACGGAATTTGGAGAAGCAAGAATCTGGAAGGCTGATCTCCCCACCAGCGGAGAGTTAAGCATATGGTCCTGCTAGCAGTGACTTGTGGAGGAATAGAGGGCGTGAACTGCCAGGTCAGGTCAGTTTTTGGTTTTCTTTCTATGCGGATTGTGCATCAGAAATGTGCTGGGTGTAACAACCTGAACTGACACACAATGGAGGCTGAAGTTTCCAAGCCTGCCTAAGGAACTGGGGGCCCCAATTCCTTTTCAAATGGATGGCAATGAGGCATCTGCCTCTCTTAGGTAGCTTTGAAAATCCCAGGTGCAGATTTTTTGTGCCTCAATTATGCTGGCCATGCAGTGTGGACCACCAAGAGAGGTATTAGGCCTGCTGTTGCTCTTGCTTCATGTCTTTCTGTAACTGAGGGACAGAGACATGTCCTCTGAGGAAGCTCAATCGGTAAAGTGTTGCATGGTAAGAGGATGGGTGGCGTAGTGAGTATGGGTCTTTGGAAACCCCTCATTCAATTCCTTCCTCTGTCACAGGCCCCTTGGTCAAGTCACTTAGTCTCCCTGTGCCTGGGTTCCTTATCTGTAAAGTGGGGTAATCATAGAATCATCGAGTACCGGGGTTGGAAGGGACCTCAGGAGGTCATCTAGTCCAACCTCCTGGTCAAATCAGGACCAATTCCCAACAAATAGCACTTCCATTTATGAAAGGGATTGGGGGGGAGGGGGTGATGGTGGTAAATGTATTACAGGTTGTTAGATGCTGTTGTGATGGGAATAATGTAAGTGCATTAGATATATAAGAAATGCTACTTTCAGACTGATGTAGTCATGGATTAAGTTGACACCCTAATAAATGCATTACAATTCCATTGTGTTTTACAGAAGAGAAAGTGGCTCTGTCTATTTGCACCCAATTTTTCTGTCAGGAACTTCAGTATACATCCAGAGTAACTCAATTGGCTTTGAGAGAAGAGATAACTCAAACCTTTGGGGGCAAATTCTTCTCTCAGAAACCCTTGTATAAATCCAGAGACATAGCCAAATTAACAACAACTCGAGTTCATCTCACCCACAGACCTCACAGCACTTTAGGCTGAAATTCAGTATCATTACTTCCATTTTACAGGTGGGTAAACTAAGGTACAGAGGGGGGATGGGACTTCCCCTAGGTCATCCAACAGGCCATTACCAGAGCTGGGGATGAAACCCAGTAGAGCACTTTGTTCACTTGTGGACACTATCCTCTGGCTTAATTCCAAGATAGGACTCTGGTCTTTTCAGCCCAATTCTGTTCTCATTTAACCTGATGTCAATCCAGAGTGACTCAATGGAATTCTGCTGGCCCAAATGAGATCAGACTCTGTCCCCCGGCATTAATATGTGGAGATACTAGGGCCAGCAATAGAGGTTCCCAGCCCCTCTGTGATATTTTTCCTTTCTCCTTTCCCACCATCAGATCCCAAGCATGGGCAGTGGAAACAGCACCACAGTGACAGAGTTCATCCTTCTGGGCTTCACATCAAGCCCAGAGCTGAGAGCCCTGCTCTTTGCACTTTTCTCAGTCAGCTACGTCACCATCCTGCTGGGGAACGCCAGCCTCCTGCTGGCCATCCACCTCAATGCTCGCCTGCACACCCCCATGTACCTCTTCCTCAGGCACCTGTCCTTCGTGGACCTCTGCTACTCCTCTGCCATCGTCCCCAAGGCTCTGAACAGCTTCGTGACGGGAGATGGGACCATTTCCTTCTTGGGGTGCGCCGTGCAGTTCTGTGTCTTCGGTGGCATGCTGACCACTGAGTGCTGCCTGCTGGTCGCCATGGCCTACGACCGCTTTGTGGCCATCTGCAAGCCGCTGCTCTACACTGTTACCATGTCCGATGGGGTTTGCACTTGGCTCCTGGCCTGCTCCTATGCCAGTGGCTTCCTGAACTCCTTAATCCAAACTGTCTGCACGTTCAGCTTGCCCTTCTGTGGGGCCAACCAGGTCGACCATTTCTTCTGTGACATCACACCCCTGGTGAAGCTCTCCTGCACCGAGACCCAGAGCAACAAGACCATCATCCTGGCCTCGGCCTGTGTCATCGGTGTCAGCAGCTTCCTGACCACGCTGACTTCCTACCTGTACATCTTCTCGGCCATCCTCAGGATCCCCTCCCCTCAGGGCAGACGCAAGACCTTCTCCACCTGCGCCTCTCACCTCACAGCCATCTCCATCTTCTTCGGGACTTTGATCTTCATGTACTTGCGGCCCAAGCCGAGTTATTCTGCTCAGCAGGACAAAGCTGTCTCTGTGCTGTACACCCTAGTGATTCCCATGGTGAACCCCATGATCTACAGCCTGAAGAATAAGGAAGTTAAAGAGGCATTGAGGAGAAGGCTTCCTGTCACAGTCAGTGATTGGCATGTTCCCACCCTTCCCTCTTCCAAAGAACCTGGCCTAAGCAGAACTTTCTATAATACATAGAGGGAGAAGAGCTAAAGACTAGATGACATTCACAAGGGCTTTGCTAATGCTGATCTATCAAAGGTGGGCAGCAATTTTCAATGGACGCAAGGGATTTAGGTGCCCAAATCCATTCATATGCAATGAAAGTAGAATGCCTTTCTCTCTTAGTATCCTTTTAAAATCCATGGCCAAGATACTACAGTGATGGGCAACAAAATAAAAACATGTTGGATAAATAGACAAACGAACAGACAACACGTAATGATAGGTAGATAGATAGATAAATAGATAGATAGTGAACAGAAGTGGGAGGGGAATAACATTTTAATTTGTATCTACTTCAAGGAAAGGGTTACATTAGTGACCCATGGGGGTAATCTGAAAGTAACTTTATAGTACAGAAAGTCAGATGACCAACATTTTCCAGAGTTGCTCTTGGTTTTGGCTCCCTTGATTTGTGAGAACTCAGCTTAGACACCTTGGTCCTGAGATGTCAGAGGAAATGAGCAAATGCCGCTCCTATTGTCCATCCATCTCTCCCTCTCTATCTCAGATGATGAGCTCTCCAGGTTGGCTTCCCTTTGGAGAAACCAGCTACACAGATTCAAAGTTTTGCTTTTTTATTTACACTATATACATGTGGCCTGGCACAGAGGTGGTCAGAAAGATCACACAGTCAATCCTTGCTATTAGAAATCTCAGCCCCCAAACCAACGCCCGATACCCATGCAGTATGTTTGCCCAAAAAATGCCTTTAGATAAAGAACAAATTTTCTTGCTATTTCCAAGAGCTCCCTGCAAAAAAAATTATATTAAATTAACAACAATAGAACATTTCTTCAAAGTCTGAAAAGAGCTTTCACAATAAGAAAAAAGGTAAGAGCACCACCTATTGACTCCTGCCATAACAATATTTTAGGGCAGTGGATGAATTTTGTTAAGAAAATCAATCAATGTAAATGTGAAGCAGAATATATTCAAGTTATCAGACTGGATGGAATAAACATTTAAAGGTGCCTTGAATTTTACATTTTTTTGGATTTTTTTAAAATTCTTTCTTTCTTCAGAATAATTTGTTAAAAGTATTCTCAGAATAATCAGTAATAAATTACTTCCATAGAAAAGAATTATTAATATGTAATCATTTTTATTATTGTTATTATTATTATTATTATGCAAATGTCTATAAAACAAAGGCTGAAGGGACCTATTATTGCTCTCTCTAAATACATCAGAGGGTTAAACACCAGGGCAGGAGAGGAGTTATTTAAGGGCCAATATTGGCACAAGAACAATTGGGTATAAACTGGCCATTAATAAGTTTAGGCTTCAAATTAGAGGAGGGTTTCTAACCATGAGAGGAGTGAAGTTCTGGAACAGCCTTCCAAGGGGAGCAGTGGAGACAAAAAAACTAACTTGCTTTATGACTGATCTTGATAAATTTATGAAGGGGATGGTAAAATGAGACTACCTTCAATGACATATGGCAGGGGTAACCAAAATTACTAACCCTCTGAGCTGCACATGACAATTTTCAGAAGTTCGAGAGCTGGGGCAAACCTGCTGGGACTCAAGGATTCACCCTGTGGGTGGCACCTGCCAGTGTGGAAAGGAGGTCTTGGGGCGCATCTGCCGTGACTCAGGGTTTCAGCAGGAGTGGGGCTGAAGCCCTGAGTCCTGGCAGAGGTGCCCCAAGACCCCCTCTCCACACTGGACAGAAGCCCCTACCCCACAACCCTTCTGCAAGGCAGAGGTCCCAAGCTCGCCCCAGCAGTCTGATAGGTAGAGAAGGGGGTGGGGAGGCATGAGTGTCTCCGCGAGCCACACCTTCCCTGTAAAAGAGCCACATTGGCTCACTAGCCACAGTTTGGCCACATGTGACATATGACCCATCCACGACTGGTATTAGCAAATATCCCCAACAGCCAACATGAGACACTACATGGGGTGGGCTCCACTTCACAAAGAAATATGGAAAGGGGATATTCATGGAATATTTCCGTTTTTTGAACTGAGAAACCAAACACCCCAAACCGGAAACATTTGGAGTCAGACATCCTTCTGCAGCACCTCACAAGAGCTGTAGTCCAACTTCTCACAGTCTAGCTGAGAGCGTTAACCCCGGGGCTCCAGCTCTCTCTGACTGATCCTGGAAAGATCTGCTTTGTAAAGAATAATTAACCATTTACTGGAGCAGGGACTTGACTTGATTGCCTTCTCTGCTAAAGGACTGCCCTAACAATCGGACTGCAGAGTCATTCTCCTTCTTTTCTGGCCCAAAGAATTAAGTATTTCATGCAAAGTGGATTGTTCTTGTCTCAGATCAGAAGATGGCCCAATTCTGCGGGCTTTTTAGAGAATAAAATCCCCTTGATCTCAGGTGAGATTTAGGTGGACTGTGGGTCACTGTATCAGACTCACTGTGATCATCCATTTACCATGGAAATCCCAGATGTTAATTATTGAATGTCATTCTTGGGTAAATGTGGTTAATGAGTCTCAGAATGTACCAATTTTTTAAAATAAATATCAAATTATAAATGGCTATGAATTCTGTTTTCAGAATGTGAATGACAGCCTCTCTTCATTGCTGTGTGCCAAAACTGAAACACTTTCTTTCTTTCTTTCTTTCTTTCTTTCTTTCTTTCTTTCTTTCTTTCTCAGCACTCCTGCAAAATATTTAAAGCCCTAGAGTGCAACTCCTACTCTTATACAGAAGCACACAGGGACAGATTTTAAAGGTATTTTACATTCCAATGGGAGTTAGGCATTTGAATATCTTTAAAATCTGTCCTTACTTATTTGAGTAATCTTATTGAGGCAGATTTATTTAGACTTCTAGTGGGCTTCTCAACAGCATCTTGGTATCTAACACCCATTGTAATCATTGAGTATTAGGTGACTATGGAATAGATCCGCAAAGGGACTTTGGTATCCAACTGCCAATTTCAGGGCTTAAATCCCACCCGCTGGTATTCACAAAATCCCTGCTCAGCTGCTACTTAACCTGGTAGCTGCCTGAACTAACTTGTCACCTAAGTTTTTGCAGTAAAAGCTCCCTGGGTGCCTATGTTTATGCCTCTGTGCATGTGCACTACAGCTTCCCTCTGGACATCCAGACACTTAAGCCCCAGAGTGATTCATGAACCAGGGGAATAGGGGTCTAACTCACCTGGCCTTCACTTTCACTATTGTGCATTCAGTCTATGTCCATGTGAACCAAGAGGTATCACCACTAAATTTCCATTAGATAGATAGATAGATAGATAGATAGATATAAAGGCCTCAGGTGGAGTATTATGTGCAGTTCTGAGTGCCACATTTCAGGAAAGAAAGAGGTGGACAAATTAGAGAAAGTGCAGAGGAGAGCAACAGAAAATAATTAAAGGTCTAGAAAATATGACTTATGGGGGAAGATTGAAAAAAATGGGTTTATTTAGTCTAGAGAAGACTGAGGGGCGCAGGGGGGGCATGATAACTCTTTTTAATTATGTAAAAGGTTGTTACAAGGAGGAGAGAGAAAAAATATTTTCACTAACCTCTGATGATAGGACAAGAAGCAACGGGCTTAAAATGCAGCAAGGGAGGTTTAGGTGGGACAATAACAAAAACAAACTTCCTGTCAGGGTATTTAAGCACTGGAACAAATTGCCTAGGGAGGTTGTGGAATCTCCATCACTGGAGCTTTTCAATAACAGGTTAGACAAACATCTGTCAGGAATAGTCTTGCTATTACGTAGTCCTGCCTTGAGTGCAGGGAACTGAACTGGATGACCTAATGACGTCCCTTCCAGTCCCACACTCTATGATTCTATAATAGATGCTTTACCAGATGAAGAGACTCCAGTGTGCAAAGTGATTTTTCTGCTTCTGTATGTTCAACAGGAGATAAGCTGTGGTTGTGTAACTTGAATAGAGTGGGACAGAAAGAACCAGGCTTGTATAACCCAACAAATGTCTACTGAAGTCAATGACTCAATGGAGGTATGATGATCTACACCAGCTTGATAGCTGGCCCCATTGACTGCAACAGGGCTGAAATTATTTACACCAGCTTGGTATCTGGCCCCATTGATTGCAGTGAAGCTACGGCTGCTTCACACCAACTGGGGTTTCAATGAGTTGAATTCAATGGATCTTTGACAATTGACACTTTCTGGGGATCTGGGCTTTTGAAGTTGAACTGGGCCTCTTAACGAGAGACATTTTGTGGATTTTCTCACTTAAGCATCATAATCTATTCTATCGAACTTGATTTGATTCAGTTCTGATGAGGTGCTTTCCAAAATCCCTCTTTAGGTGCCTAAATATCTTTGAAAATATGTACCTAAGTGACTTGAAAGCCTAAGTCACATAGTTTATTTCTCTGAGACTCTTACATTAGCATCCATGGAAAGGTGTACATGCAATCTGACAATGTTCCGAGGAAAAGGTAAACAACTATGTAAAGTAGAATCACGAGGCTGGCTTTCATCACCTAGGGTTGATTGTCAGCTGTCCCTACCAGTGCATCTCCAGGGTTCAAAGTTATTGTATTAGCAAGACTATAGATTCCACTTACATTCAGGGTCCCATTTTACCAGCTGCTGCACAGACACACAACCAGAGAAAGTTTGTGTTCCCAAAAAACTCACCATGTAACCAGACAGCGCTGGAGAAAGGAATTGTCAATATCCACATTTTACAGATGGGACTTGAGAAACAGTGGGATTAAGATTGAGATTTTCAAAGCAACCTAAGCTCTTTCGACACTAAAATCCTAATAAAGTCAATGAGATTTCGGCACCCAAATCCATCAGCATTTCAGCCTAAGCAGACTGCCCAGAGTCACGCAAAGAGCTAGAAATAGATTCCAGATTTCCCAAGTTATAGTCCAGCATCTTCACCACAAAACCATCCATCCCCATGTTTGAGAGAGCTCCTCTTCTAAGGGACTTAGAGGTGAGCCTCTGATTCATCTCCCCTACATTTTGTCTGGGATTTTCAAAGGAGCCAAAGGGAGTTAGATGTTCAGATGAGTGACTAATTCTCTTAGGCCATTGAAAGTCCCTGCCTTTCCCCATAATATTCACCAGCTGAGACCATTGTTCCATGGAAGAGCCTTGTTGGTTGGAATTCTGCTGTCTTTGGCATCCATTGTCATCCATCCTAAATACCTGTCCACTCTTCAATAGCCTTGATCCTTCAGGGAGCTCAGTGGAAAAAGCCTTTCTTTGTTAGTTGTTTTCTCAGAGCCTCTTTCACCTCCTTGTTCCTCAGACTGTAGATCAAAGGGTTAGCATGGGGATGACAATGGTGTAGAACACAGAGACCACTTTGCTTTGGTCTGGGGAGGATATGGCCCTGGCCTGGGCATACATAAAGAAGATTGTTCCATAGAACAAGCTCACAGTCATCAGGTGGGTGGCACAAGTAGAGAAGGCTCTGTGTCTTCTCTCAGAGGAGGGTAGTGGTGACAGCGGTGATGATGAAACCATAGAAGATAAGAATGACCAGGCCAGTGCTCACTATGATGAACCTGCACATGGCCAGCATTGCCATTTCATTAGCAAAGGTGTCAGAGCAGGAGGCTTGCATCACTGCGGGGATATAACAGAAGAAGTGATCTATTTTCCCTGGCCTGCAGAAGGACAAACTAAATGTAAAGCCTCTCTGGATGCTGCAGTTCAGGCAACCTGAGAGATAGAAGCCCGCCACCAGGCAAACACAAGTCCTCTTAGACATTGTGATTGGATAGCACAGCAGGTTGCAGATGGTGGCAAAGCGGTCGTAAGCCATCATGGCCAGGATGAATGTCTCGGTGGTCCCAAAGAGAGAGAAGAAGAACATTTGGGCAGCACAGCAGTTGTAGGAGATGGCTCTTCACCCCGTTGAGAAGCACAGCAGGGCTTTGGGGGCAATGAGGGTGGAGTACAGAGGTCCAGGAAGGACAGGTTCTTCAGGAAGAAGTACTTGCAGGTGTGGAGCCTGGAGTCAGAGCTGATGATGGTGGTCATGCTAGCATTCCCCAGCAGGGTGACAGTGTACAGAACCAAGAAGAGGACAGAGAGGAAGACTTGCAGTTTGCGATGGACTCCAAACCCTACCAGGGTGAACTCAGGCACTGTGGTGTGGTTTTCCATGGCTCCTTTGATATACGGAGGAAAGAAGAAACAATCTGGGGAGAATGTTGATTCCTCAATTAGCTCCCATCACCACATTGGTATACATATCAGTGGACACATGCGGTTGAATGATCCATTGCAACTCTGGACATGAGACAGAGAAGACAATACATAAGAATCATCCTTGCTTGCAACAGGTGTCACACTTCCTTATCATGAGCAAACATCCATATGTGTAGTTTATCATGGTGGAAATAGACTGGTTCTGAAAGTTGAAAGAAGGTAAAGAATTATTGAGAGAACTTCAACAAGCCAGGAAAACTGTCATAAAAATGTAGATATAAATAAATATATTACATTAAAATAGCTAGAAAAAAGAGAGAAGTAAGATGAAATAGAGAAAGATTAGAAAGGAAAAACAGAGGAAAAACATAGATAGATAGATAGATAGATAGATAGATAGATAGATAGATAGATAGATAGATAGATAGTAGGGCTATTGATTAATCACAGTTAACTCATGCGATTAACTAAAAAAATAATTGTGATTAAAAAAATTAATCAAGATTAATTGCAGTTTTAATCGCACTGATAAACAATAGAATACCAATTGAAATGTATTAAAATTCTTGGCTGTTTTTCTACATTTTCAAATATATTGAAATACAATGTGTACAGGGCTCACTTTATATTATTATTTTTATTACAAATATTTGCACTGTAAATATGATAAATAAAAGAAACAGTAATTTCAATTCACCTCATACAATACTGTAAGGTAATCATTTTATCATGGAAGTGCAACTTACAAATGTAGATTTTTGTTTGTTACATAACTGCACTCAAAACCAAAAACAATGTAAAACTTTAGAGCCTACACTTCCACTGAGTCCTACTTCTTGTTCAGACAATCACTAAGACAAACAAGTTTATTTACATTTAAAGGAGATAATGCTGCCCACTTCTTATTTACAATGTCACCTGAAAGTGAGAACAGGCATTCACATGGCACTTCTGCAGCCAGCATTGCAAGGTATTTATGTGCCAGATATGCTAAACATTCATATGCCCCTTCATGCTTCAGCCACTATTCCAGAGGACATGCTTCCATGCTGATGACACTCGTTAAAAAAATAATGCGTTAATTAAATTTGTGACTGAACTCCTTGGGGGAGAATAGTATGTCTCCTGCTCTGTTTTACCCACATTCTGCCATATATTTCATGTTATAGCAGACTCAGATGATGACCCAGCATGTTGTTCATTTTAAGAACACTTTCACTGCAGATTTGACAAAACGCAAAGAAGGTACCAATGTGAGATTTCTAAAGAAAGCTACAGCACTCAATCCAAGGTTTAAGAATCCAAAGTGCTTTCCAAAATCTGAGAGGGATGGGGTGTGGAGCATGCTTTCAGAAGTCTTAAAAGAGCAACACTCCAATGTGGAAACTACAGAACCTGAACCATCAAAAAAGAAAATCAACCTTCTGTAGAAGGCATCTGACTCAGATGATGAAAGTGAACATGTGTTGGTCTGCACTGCTTTGGATCATTATCTAGCAGAACCCCTCATTAGCATGGACGCATGTTCTCTGGAATGGTGGTTGAAGCATGAAGGGACATATGAATCTCTAAAGCATCTGGCACATAAATATCTTGAGACAGCTACAAATAGTGCAATATGAACTCCTGTTCCCACTTTCAGGTGACACTGTCAACAAGAAACAGGCAGCATTATATCCTGCAAATATAAACAAACTTGTTTGTCTGAGTGACAGACTGAACAAGAAGTAGGACTGAGTGGACTTGTAGGCTCTAAAGTTTTACTTTGTTTTATGTTTGAATAAAGTTATTTTTATACATAATTCTACATTTGCAAGTTCAACTTTCATGATAAAGAGATTGTATTACAGTACGTGTATGAGGTGAATTGAAAAATACTATTTCTTTTTTTATAGTACAAATATTTGTAATACAAAATAAATATAAAGTGAGCACTGTACACTTTGTATTCTGTGTTGTAATTGAAATCAATATATATGAAAATGTAGAAAATATCCAAAAATATTTAAACAAATGGTATTCTAATATTGTTTAACAGTGCGATTTTTGTGCAATTAATCATGATTAATGTTTTTAATTGTGTGATTAATCACAATTAATTTTTTTTAATTGCTTGACAGCCCTAATAGATAGATAGATAGACGTGAAAACTTGAGTATTAATTTTTTTGGCAAGTTAGGTGGGAATACATTCAATAACAACCAACTCTTACATTTTTACAATAGCCATTCTCATGACAATTTTACCATTCATGGTGGCAGAAAACCTCACAAGAGTTCAGCCCAAACCAAACCAAGTCAATTAGTCTTCTAGCTAGAAAACCCTTTGCCAAATTCAGGTCCAAAGATCACTTTGTTAACCCTCACTTGAAAGAGGAGAAATGGAGGTCCAAATTTTGCTTCTGCTGAGAGCAGTGTACAACAGGAACAGATGTTAAGTCACTTTCCTTAATGCACTACTAGACAGTGCTCGGATACTGGCATGAGGAGTGCAGTCTAAAAACCTATCTAGAATCGAAGAGAATAGAATAAAATATGAAAATATGTATTGCACTCAATGGTTGTCTCCTCTCCCCAAGCCTCATGTAAATCAGGAGTACCTCCACTAGAGTCTGCAAGACTGATTCTGCTCTCGCTCACTGCAGTGTTATTTGACTGTATCTCCATAATGGTCAACATACAGCTTTGTTGTAAAATTGGCTTAAGAGACAACAGAATCAGATCTCATATGTCCTTACATTTAATCATCTGACTCCACCACAGAGCCGGTTTCTCTCTCCTTCCCCCTGCCCATTATAAATTAGTAATTATTTCAAGTGAACTCTCTGCCTTTCCTAACTTACTTGTCTTCCCACCCAAGAAGGAATAATATTTTGTCACTAAAAATAAAACAATATAGTTACTGGAAATGTGACACAGTCATGAATTACTTACTTTTCAGGTATATCCACCTCCACAGTGATTTACAGATAATCCATTGAGTTTATTTCATTCGAAAAAAAAAGGTGGCTCTTCAGAAATGTGCTAAATAAAAAAAAACAACCCCCCCCCCCCCAAATCCTGAGCTATGAATCATCCAGAAATCCTATGGCAGGAAAGCAAAAAATGAGTTTGCTAATTTCCATAAGATATCTGTCTAACCATAGATGCCAGGGGCTATATGAATGCAATGAAGCAGAGGCATGAAGAATAATACTTCCCTCAAACTGATTCAAACGATTCAGGTTCTTCCAGAAGGTTGCTTCAGAAACTGATTGCCGTCCATAAAGACACCTGCCTACAACCAAAGGACAAGCCGGTCTCATAATCTCACTTGAAACATGCTGCCTTCACTCTGTTTAGAAAGTTTAGATGCCTCCTTATATTTGTAACGTTCATAGGAGACGGCTGTGTCTCTGCTGATAAAAAAAAAAGGAGAGAAAGTTCTCCCTTCTCTAATTCTTAGTTTTTAATGAGACAGATTGCATCTGAAAACTGTTTAATTATGGTCTCAGTTCACTCTATAGCTGGTATAGCCATTTTTAGAATTCCAAAGATTTGTTCCTCCTAACAAAGCCCAATGTGAGTTATTTTTCCCCTTGCGCAATTGCATTTAAAAGAGAAACAAAAAATCTAATTAATCTGTGGGGCATGTTTTAGATTTGGCCAGGTTTCTGCTTATGAACTGTTCTAATGTCTGGCCAGGAGAGCAATTTACAACATATTTCAATGATTTTATGTTGAATTGTTATTATTATTATGTATTTATTTATTTTATTTAATAGCAAGGAGGCCCAATCATGGGCTATGCGCTGTACAAACAAAGAACAAATTGTTGCTTTGTTTTGTTGTCTGGTTAAGTTGTTTAAGTAAAACTTTTAAAAGCAAACTAATGCTATTTTTTAAAAGAGCTTTAAGCAGTTAGAGAGCTATGATATGTCTTTTTACTTTTTTTTAATTGTAAAATTCCTTCTTCACATGAGGGATCTGTATAATATTGTTATTCCCCATGAGATAATTTCTTCACAATTTACTTTCCTATAATCTATTTTACATGGGTTTTCTTACAATGCAAATTATTTAGACAAAAATTACTAAAAATCTTTATTTAAATTCTGTCACAGGGATGATAATTATTTAGTTATGGAAATTAAGTAAATTTAACAATTTCCCACTCTTGGCACTTCCTTAGGATGTAAAACTATGTGTATATTTTTTTAAACATTTATGATAATATAGCTTTTAATTATTTTATTTCAATTTTCATTTTATTTCATTTTAATGCTGTGATTAAATATTATTTCACTGCAAAAGTTAACAAGAGTTTTGTGTTTATGTGTGTGTGTTTTTAAAGCAGAAGGGTATGTGGAGAAACATGCATCTTCATCACTATGCCATTTCTCTTATTCATGTTGTTACTCAATCTTTCATGATGACACATGGCTTTTGTGTTTTTAAATGTCATATTTTATTAAAACTGTGACCCTGACAGTCTGGTCAACTTGTGTGTGACCCACAACAACTTAGCAAGAAGCACTGAAATGTAATCAAGACATTTGTATGTGAATTTCAAAGAGATGTCTTAGGCCAGCGGTCATTAACTCATTTATTTGTAGTAATAGAAATCAAGAGTAGATGCTAAGTATATTTGTCTGTGTTTGCCTGTATCTTGTTAAAAGTTTAACAGTGTGATCTAATTAGCTTTTAGTTGCTAAAATCCTGTCTTTTAATGATTCATTATTGTATTCTATTGACACAAAGGTCAAAAATGTAAGATACTGTAGGAACTAATAGTATTATTTACATTGTCTTCAGCTTAATTATCTATGCTATAATGAAATGCCTTGATCATTTGAATGACTCATTGCCTTATGTGAATAAACACAGCTAGTTTATCTGTGTAGGCACAGGACACAAATTAGCTTCAAAGCTACAGTATACAGTGCCTATTCTTCATCTGAGGAAAGTCCTGCTGTAAAGACTTCTGTCCACAGGCTTATCAGCTTGCTAGAAGACTATAAAGAAAAAATCCCATGCCTGACCCTTTTAATTTCAGGTCTGCTTAAACTTTGACGGGGAAGGTCTACGCCACACAACTGAGGTCTCCAGGTTTACTCTGGATTTACCCTGGAATTCTCATGGAAGAATTTGAACAAACTCTACACCATGACTACTACCTTTTGGACTATAACCTTTTACGTTGATTCCAGAGAGACTTTTACAAATTATCAGCCTCACCATCTCTGCTATAAAATTGACCTAAGGAGTGTTCATATATCTGTATGTGTATTGATCTATTAACCACTGCAATTCTCTTTCTTCTTTTTCTTTTTATTATTAAAACCTGTAGTTTTAGTTCCTAAAGAGTTGACACCTGTGTGATTATCGGGGAAGTTCTCATATTGATCTGGGTGGACCTAACATACCGTGAATCTATTTTCAATAACCACTCACTATATTAGAGTTGGCTGTCTAGATGGGAATCAAGGGGTGGGGTGCTTAAAGGGGACTGTATCTGGCTTCTTGGTAACCACAGTAGTATTACCGGAGATGTTTTGTTACTGGCTTGGTGAATCTAATTATAGAATAAACCAGCAGTTTGGGGGATTGTCTGCCCCATTCCTTGCAGTTTGCCCTGAACATAGCATCCTCAGTGTAACCCATCAAAGAAACAGGTCCAATCCTCAGGCTTGGCCGGATATTACAGATGATTTATACCACAATACAGCCAAATCACCGCTGCACTGACAGACCTAACCAAAAAGAAACAGCCAAATGCAGTTCAGTGGACTGAAGAGTGTCAGAAGGCCTTTAACCAGCTTAAAGCGACGCTCATGTCTGACCCTGTGCTAAGGGCCCCAGACTTTGACAAACCTTTCCTAGTAACCACAAATGCGTCCGAGCATGGTGTGGGAGCAGTTTTAATGCAGGAAGGACCGAATCAAGAATTTCATTCTGTCGTGTTTCTCAGCAAAAAACTGTCTGAGACGGAAAGCCGTTGGTCAATCACCGAAAAGGAATGTTACGCCATTGTGTACGCTCTGGAAAAGCTACACCCATACGTTTGGGGACAGCGTTTCCACCTGCAAACCAACCATGCTGCGCTGAAGTAGCTTCAAACTGTCAAGGACAATAACAAAAAACTTCTTTTGTGGAGTTTAGCTCTCCAAGATTTTAATTTTGAAATACAACACATTTCAGGAGCTTCTAACAAAGTGGCTGATGCACTCTCCCGTGAAAGGTTTCAGAGTAGCAGCGAGGGTAGTCTGTATCCGCAAAAAGAAAAGGAGTACTCGTGGTACCTTAGAGACTCTTGTTAGTCTCTATGATGACACAAGTACTCCTTTTCTTTCTCCCATGAAAGTTTCCCAGAATCTATTGGTTAAAATTGTCTTTGAAATGTGGAAAATATTGTTAGTTTTTATATAATCAGTAGTATATCTAGAGGTGCATGTGTCTTATTAACTCTGTTTTCTCCTAGAGCTCCAGGAAGAAATCACAGCCAGTGTCGAGCAGGCTGTCCAGCACCATCTGTGATTTGGGGGGAGCATGTTATAAATATACAGCTAAGGGTAGCATAAAATCCCTCCTTTACCTGTTAGGGGTTAAAAAGCTCAAATAACCTGGTTGGTACCTGACCAAAAGGACCAATAAGGGAAGAAGATCCTTTCAAATCTGTGGGGAGAGGTTTTGTTTGTGCTCTTTTTGTCTGTGCTCTCTCGGGACAGAGAGAGGGACCAGGCAGGAAAAAAACCTCTCCTAAAACCCTACCTGAAATAAGCATCTAAGATTACAAAATTTGTAAGTAAAGCAAGGAAATGTATTAGATTATCTTTTATTTTAGCTTGTGAATTTTCCCTATGCTAAAGAGGGAGGTTTATTCCTGTGTTTTGTAACTTTAAAGTTTTGCCTAGAGGGGAATCTTCTGTGTTTTAAATCTTATTACCCTGTAAAATTACCTTTGATCCTGATTTTACAGAGGTGCTTCTTTTACTTTTTCCTTTATAATAAAGTTCTGCTTTTAAGAACCTGATTGGTTTTTACCTAAAAACACAAGGGTCTCGTCTGTGCTCACCTTTGCCTATTTGGTTGGTATATTATTCTCAAGTCTCCCCAGGAAAGGGAGTGAAGGGGCTTGGAGAGATTTTTAACCTAAGCTGGTAGAAATAAGCTTAGGGAGACTTTTATGCAGGTCCCCACATCTGTACCCCAGAGTTTTCAGTGGGGAGGGAACCCTGATGCCATTAAAGGAGTGAAGTTGTGGAACAACCTTCCAAGGGGAGCAGTGGAGACAAAAAACTAACTTGTTTTTATACTGACCTTGATAAATTTATGGAGGGGATGGTAAAATGAGATCACCTACAATGACACATGGCCCATCCATGACTGGTATTAGCAAATATCCCCAACGGCCAGTTATGAGACACTAGACAGGGAGGGCTCTGAGTTACTATAGAGAATTCTTTCCCAGGTGTCTGGCTGGTGGGTCTGGCCCATGTGCTCAGGGTCTAACTGATTGCCAGATTTGGGGTGGGGAAGGAATTTTCCCCAGGTCAGATTGGCAGAGACCCTGGTGAGGGGGGTGGGTTCACTTTCCTCTGTAACATGGGGCATGGGGTCATATATTGGCTTGAATTAGAGTAAATGGTGGATTCTCTGTAACTTGAAGTCTTTAAATGAATATTTGAGGATGTCAGTAACTCAGCCAGAGGTTATGGGCCTACTAAAGGAGTAGATGGGTGAGGTTCTTGCAATGTGCAAGAGGTCAGACTAGATGATCATGATGTTCCTGTCTGGTGCCTATGGGTCTAGAGGCCGAGTCATAAATCAAGGAGTCAATGTGCAAACACATAAAAAAGGGACAGTCCTTTCCCCAATGACTGTATAGTATAAGGGTAAGACTGTTTTGCACACAGAAATATGAAAAGGGGCTTTTCACAGAACATTTCCGTTGGTTTTTTTTAGAAACCAAACACCACAAAACTGAAACATTTGGAGTCAGACATTCTTCTGAAGCACCTCACAGGAGCTGTAGCCCAACTTCTCACAGTCTGAGTGCATTAATCCCTAGGTGATGGCTCTTTCTGTCTGACCTGATGAAGTTGTTCCACCTTGTAAAGAACAATTAACTGTTTACTGGAGCAGGGACTTGGCCCTGATTGTCCTACCCCCTAGCATCCAGGCTAAGGCATCCTTCTCTTTCTTTTCTGGCTCAAAGAATTAACAATTTCAAGAAGACTGAAAAAGCCCTGCACCAACATTGCACATAGGCCCCTGATAAAGGCAACTACTGTCAGGGGAAAGCCCTGAGTTCAAGTCCTCACTTCTCTCAGGTACAATGGGGTTGCAACCCTGTTCTCCCACATCCCAGGTGAATGCTTTAACCATTTGGCTATAGGATGAAAAGGGAACAACTGTTCCCATGGCTGTATTTTGTGAACTGACAGGCATCTGGTGACCTCAAGCCACACCTATGGATCAGACCCTACAGACAAGACAAGTGTGGGAATACCTAGTTTGGAATCTCCCCAGGACTGAGGCAACTCTGGGCATGCCCACTGGTTGAAATTCAGGCTCTAGCTAAGCAGGGATCTAAATTTTTGACTTAGGCACCCAAAATAGCAGTTAAGTGCCTAAATCCCTTGGTAGACTGAACTCCCAGTGGAGTTTTAAGAAGCACCTAAGGCCATGTCTACACTGCATTGGTGAGAGAGCTTCCCAGCCCAGGTCCACAGACTCAGGCTAGCAGGTTGCGGGCTAAAAATAGTGGTGTAGACATTGTGGCATGGGCTGGAGCTCGTGCTCTGAAGCCTAATGGCAAAGCATTGGCTACACAGATTTTTTTAGTGCCCGAGTGTGACCCACACCACCATAAGTGTGTGCACCCAGATGGATGCCTTTCAAAATGTAGTTTGTAGTGTAGACACGCACTGAGTGAGCTAGACAACTAATTTCCATTGACTTTCCTTGGGAGCTAGATGTCTAACCTGATTAGGATATTATTATTTTTTCAGTTACTAATGGAGAGGTGGGTATGCTACTAGGCAATGCTGCTATAATTAGCATTTATTAACTCTGTTTTTAGAATTCCAGCCCATAGACTGGAAGGACCATGAAGCCTGAATTCCATGCTCAATCCTGGAGGGCTTCCCAGCCACAGAGTCCATTGATTCTGTTGGAGCTCCTACCCATTCTGCCCCTGATGAACAGATAGAGGTCTCCAGACCCCAGGGATCTCAATGGAATATTGGTTCTCCAGCACAAACTTAGAGCTAACTAACAGATATTCTTTGGTGACATCCTTAAGGGAAGTGCCACCTTCTTTCTTTTAGCCATGAGATCCCTAGAAATCTAGGGACTAGACTAGACTAGAAAGAGATTTTAAAAGCTCTTCTTCCACTGCTTAATTATGCAGAGGCAGCAGCAGATGTAGAGGAGGAGAGAAATTTTTTCTTCCAGAGGTAGGAGCAGTGGAGTTGGTTCCATTTTGTAATCACACTAAGGGATGAATGGGGCAAGGGGGACTGCCTAACTATCAGAAATTCTCTGACCTGTGTCATGCAGCAGCTCAGAATAATTGATCTAAAATGGTTCTTTCTAGAGTGAAATTCTATGGGTGAAAACCTGGTTCAGTTGAAGTCAATGGCAAAACTCACATGAGTTTTATGAAAAAAGAAAAGGAGTACGTGTGGCACCTTAGAGACTAACAAATTTATTTGAGCATAAACTTTTGTGAGCTACAGCTCACTTCATCGGATGCATTCAGTGGAATTTTATGGAGTTTTATGAGCGACTGTGTTTTCAAGAGTTTGCTCATCTAACAGTCTTGAAAGAACTAAGAAGACAGTCACTTTAAAAAAATCAGCACTGGGCTAGCTCTGCACCCTTTGACGTCAATAGTAAAACTCTTGTCTGCAGTGGGACCAGAGTTAAGTCAATGCTGAGTGCTTTTGAAACTCCCACCAGAAAAAATATGTATTGATTAAGGGAGTGACAGGTAATGGACGTGCTACAGGGACTTCTGTTTCCTGGTTTGCCTTCAAAATTCAGCCCAGGTGAGGAAGACTGAAAGGTTCAATGCAGGCAATGGAGAGTCCTTATGTTTGGCTTGGTCACCTGCCAGTGTAATTGTTATAAGTCACCTGCCAGTGCAATTGTTACAAAATAAACAGAAAAAGGAGAAGAATCCTGAGATTCCCCACCCATTTTTATTCAGTCCTTCCTCCAATTTACATCAGGAATAAGTAAAATCAGACTCACTGCCTCAGGATCACGGTAAAGGAAACCTGAAGCCTTTATTCAAATTTCAAACACTCGGGCAGAACTCCCAGACACTTTGAAAAGAGTAAGGCTTGACTAAAGCCGGAGTGCAGTCCTCTGGATTTTGCCCAAGAACCAGGGAGCTGTGAGCTATCAGATAATGCAGTGCTGATTGCTAGGACATGCTGCTAGTCTAGATGTGACCCTCAGAAAGTGATGTGCATCGGTGCTCCACTGGGATTGTATCTGAGAGAAAGCAAAGGAGAGAAAACAAACTCATAATAAATTGTATTTTATTCCAAAATCTTTCTACATATATACTCACCTCTCTCTCACACACTCATATGTGGACACACATACAATATCACATGGCAAGCACACTTCAAAAAGAATGAATATGCAGCTCGTTAAATCTCATGCTCTTCAAACACTTAAAAATCTCTACAAAGAAGCCCCACTGGCTCATGCTTGCAATCTCCAATTTTCAGAATCATCTGACTTCCCCTGAGGTTTACAGAGAGTGGGCAAATGTCACTTTTAAATATAAACATTTTAATCTCTTGCCCAATTACTATATCTATTGTGAAACCTGGAAAGGAGTCTCTGTAGGCAGAATGACATGTTTCAGAGTAGCAGCCGTGTTAGTCTATATTCGCAAAAAGAAAAGGAGTACTTGTGATACCTTAGAGACTAACAAATTTATTTGAGCATAAGCCTTCGTGAGCTACAGCTCACTTCATTGGATGCATTCAGTGGAGAATACAGTGGGGAGATTTATATACACAGAGAACATGAAACAACGGGTGTTACCATACACACTGTAACCAGAGTGATCACTTAAGGTGAGCTATTACCAGCAGGAGAGCGGGGGGTGGGGGAGGAGGAGAGAAAACCTTTTGTAGTGATGATCAAGGTGGACCATTTCCAGCAGTTGACAAGAATGTCTGAGGAACAGTGGGGGGTGGTGGTGGGGGATAAACATGGGGAAATAGTTTTACTTTGCATCTCCTGCTGGTAATAGCTCTCCTTAAGTGATCACTCTGGTTACAGTGTGTATGGTAACACCCATTGTTTCATGTTCTCTATGTATATAAATCTCCCCACTGTATTCTCCACTGAATGCATCTGATGAAGTGAGCTGTAGCTCATGGAAGCTTATGCTCAAATAAATTTGTTAGTCTCTAAGGTGCCACACGTACTCCTTTTCTGTGTAGGCAGAAGCTTCTCTGATTGATTCACTTTCTTTCTCAGGTACATGGATAGCCTGTTTCTCTGCATTATTTTACAGTTTGGAGCCCCAGTGTAAACCAGATTACAACCATACAGATCTGAGGTTCCACTGAAGGACCATCTCTGGCTATTAAGATTGATTTATTACATGATGAGAACAGAACATGCAGCTAGAGCTGGTGGGAAAATGAAATTTCTGCCATGTGGGAAATTTTGGACATTTCAAAATTTGTTTTCCTCCTGAATCGAGGTGAAAGGTTGAAAATTTGAAATGTCATGAAACAGAAATGCTGGATAAAATTAATCCAGATCTAGCAAAATAACTGTATTGAATTTTTTTTTTGCTAATGTTGAAATGTTTCATTTAAATCATTTCAAACCCATATAATATAATTATAATGTAATATAAAATATAATATATTACAATATAAAATATAATATAGAATACCAAATATAGTGTTCCATATGATTTATAAATATAATAATGTATTTAATATTTGATTTTAATATTTTATAACATAATATAACTTGATGATACAAAAACACAGAGTAAGAAAGTTGGAACACATTGAAATGGGAAAGTGATGTGTTGTATTATAACTGTGAGTACCCCAAAATGCTTCTGCTACTTGTGGCTCCCTGCCTGGACACACACACACAAACACACACACACACAGCCCCAGCAGCCAGCATGCACCCAGGGTCCTGTACACTGTACTGCTCTGATTAGAACACTTTTTGAGTCCAGCAGTTATCACAGGCACACTCTTGCCTTTACCAGACATGGGTAATGTTAGCAGGTGACCTCCAACAAACCCCCAGTCCCCAGCTTCCCTAGATCTGTGTGTTTTGCAACGTCCAGCCTTCCCCAGCTGCAGTCAGAGGAATAATCAGATCTGCTAGTGCCTTTAAAGAGACAAAACCAGGGGTGAAAATAAAATACAGCTCTTACCGGTATGGGTCCCACTCTCCCCTCCCCAGAAGGGGCGGGACCTCAGGCAGAAGGGGCGGAGCTAGGGGTGGAAGTAAGTTATATTTCTTACTGTACAGTCCAAACACAAGCAACCTACCTCTCCTACATGCTTCATGGATCTCTCCAAAATAAAGCTACTACTTCTACTACCAGTACTGTCTGTAATAACATTTTTACTATTGGAACAAGCCTGAAAACTCACTATCACATTTTTCTCCTTGTGCTCCCTCCTCCTCCTCCTCCAGCCAGGCTGCTGAAGTGGCTTGGCTCCGCGTTCCCCTGACCCCGGCACTCAGCAGGGCCGCAGGGGCTCCCCTCTAGCTTGTAGCAGGGAGCAGAGGGACTGGCTGAGAGAGAAGCCTCCCCAGGATGCCTGCTGTCTGCATAGGAACAGTTTAAATTTAGCTGTTCACTCCGGGGTCTGAACCGTGGAATTAGGGGCTATTTCTGGCTTCCTTGTTAATTTCACTCAGGGTTGTTGGGGCGGGGGGTACCAACCCCTGGGCAGTTCTTTTCTGCCCCCTGGATGAGGCTATCTTCAATAATATAATACACAAAAAATACAATCAAAATCAGGAACCATTTCCAAGTTCAAATATATCCCATTCCCTCCCCAGCAGAAGATCATGGTTGTTGTCAAGGTTCCTTCCCCAGTCTGAACTCTAGGGTACAGATGTGGGGATCTGCATGAAAGACCCCCCCCCCATGCTTATCCTTACCAGCTTAGGTTAAAAACTTCCTCAAGGTACAAACTTTGCCTTGTCCTTGAATGCTATGCTGCAACCACCAAGATTGTTAAACAAAGAACAGGGAAAGAGCCCACTTGGAGACGTCTTCCCCACAAAATAATCCCCCAAGCCCTATACCCCCTTTCCTTTGGAAGGCTTAATAAAAATCCTCACCAATTTGCAGAGGTGAACACAGACCCAAACCCTTGGATCTTAAGAACAATGAAAAAGCAATCAGGATCTTAAAAGAAGAATTTTAATTAAAGAAAAGGTAAAAGAATCACCTCTGTAAAATCAGGATGGTAAATACCTTACAGGGTAATCAGATTCAAAACATTCAAAACATAGAGAATCCCTGGAGGCAAAACCTTAAGTTACAAAAAGACACAAAAACAGGAATATACATTCCTTTCAGCACAGCTTATTTACCAGCCAGAGGGTTTTGCCTCTGGCCAAGAGGGATTTTATAGTTTTGTATACAGAAAGGTGGTTACCCTTCCCTTTATATTTATGACAGTTGTGATGTCCAAACTTCTTGCAGATCCTCTTTGAAATGTTACTCTGCTTTGGCAAAACACTTCAGATGGCCTCACAAGACCTGTCAAAAGTCAGAAGCAAACATATTAAATTTCAAGGACTACACTCAAAGCTGTGTTCTGTAAATTTCATTAGAAACCTTTTGTTAATGCTGGATGTGCTGAAAGAACTCAAGAACTTGTCCAGGATGTTACAAGAACGAGACATGACCATTCCAAAAGCAGACAACTTAATACAAATATACATCAGGAGAATCGAAAGCCTAAAAACAGACACAGGAATTCACTCTGAAGAAGCTCAGAAGGCTGAGCAATCCATGATGTTCAAAAACACCAAATTAAACGGCACTGGAAAAAGCCCCAGAATCAACTCGTCTCAATTCATTCAAGCAGTCATTGACAACATGAGGACAAAACTATTCACAACTGCCTCAAACAAAGCCGATCAAAGCACATGTGAAGAAAGGGCTTCCAATTATAAGAACTTAATTAACAATTTGTCAGTTTTGAATCCTGAAAAATGGCAAGAGAATCCAGAGAATCCCCACTTTGGAGAAAAGGAAATAAGATCATTGGCTGATCAACTGAGAATCAATCAACAAGAAACACACTTGCGATTTGTTGAATTCAAGGCTTCTGGAGGAAAAAACATTCCTGGTAAACTTAAAAAAACTCATCCTTGCAGTGGACACCCTTGCTGCAAGCAATGCTGACTGCAAAAGAGGATTCAGTGCAATGAACAACATCATTACAGTGAAACGGACTGTACTTACCACTCCTCACGTGGCAGACTTGCTATTCATTTCATGTGTGGGACCTCCTTATACTTAGTGGAATCCCATGCCATATGTGAAATTGTGGCTTGGAAAGGGCAGACGTGCAGCACATTCATCTCGAGGCATGGCACAACAACAGGGAGAGCAGCGAGATCAGCTGTATGGCCCAATGTGGGAGTTTCTGTAAGGATGTTTTGCTCCATCTAGTCCTTCCCTGGGATGCCCCTTTCTTGCCCCCATTGGCTAGCCAACTCACACCTTCCATGTGCCAGGACTGAGCTGGGGACTGGGACGGCTTTGCTATGGGTAGTGGTTCCCCTTGGAGCTGCAGCCCCCACCTGCCACCCCCTATCGCTTGTGGTGTTGCTGTTGCATGCCCTCCGGACCTCTGTCTCCTCCCCTGCCTCCCAGGTGGCTCCCTCCTGCAACCTGACAGAGTAGCAGTTGCTGAGGCTGGAAGTTTTCCTGTGGACACCATTAAGCAGCAACCCAAACAGGTGCACTGACAGTACCCAGCCAGACCTTGCCTCTTGCAGAAGTTCCTGAGGCTTCCTTCCAGAAGTTTCCTGACAGAAACTTGTCTCCCCCATCCCTCCACCCCTCAAAAGGGCACTGGCACCCTCCCCATGGGCTGCACACCTGGAGAATGTGCCTGGCCACTGCAGTGGGTGGCTGCTTGCTTGCACAAGGACAGCAATACATACAGTATGCATGTGTATGAATGTGTCACAAACGATGCAGCTACAGCCTGTAGCTGACCAGCAGCGACCCCAGCTACCAGCCCCTGCGGGCTGCTGCCTACAGAGAGCCAGCAGATACCACTGGGCTGGGTCTTCCAAGGAGTAAGTAACCAAGGCAAAAACCACAGCCAGCCAGCCACTGTGCCATGCCCACCAGTGCCCTGCTTTCCCTAGACGCTCCCTATTTTCTAGCAAGTCAAATATCAAGGATTGTTTAATTTCCCTCCCAGGCACATAAAAGTGTGCAGCGGGCACACCAATGGGTGGCTATTAGTAAGGGAAAACAGGGGTGAATGAAGGACAACTAGAATAGCCGCCATGAAATATACAAGATACTTAGAGAAAGTTTTGTCAATTTCAGCCTCCACACTCTGCGGGACACCAACACCCACAAAACAAAAAGAGATCTGAGCCCGTAGGTCCCAAGGGCATTTCAGGTGTTTAATTCAATATATAAAGAGGGTGGAATGAAAACTACTATTTCTTTCAAAGGAGGCACAATAATTTCCCTGAATATCCAGTTTTCCCCTCCAGTCCCTTTGTGGTTTTGCCTATGGAGCTATTTTCTTTCCCTATGAATCTTTAGTTGTTTTACCAAAATTGCTTTGCCCAAGATAAACCCCGATCATCAGAACACATCTTCCCACCATGTTCTCTATGTTTTTTTTTTAAACAGTAACATTTCAAAGAGGATCTGCAAGCAGTTTGGACATCACAACAATGATCCTCTGCTGGGGAGGGAATGGGAAAGATTTGAACTTGGAAATGGTTCCTGATTGTATTTTTGTGTATTATATTATTGAAGATAGCCTCATCCAGGGGGCAGAAAAGAACTGCCCAGGCTTTGGTACCCCCCGCCCCAGCAATCCTGAGTGAAATTAACAAGGAAGCCAGAAATAGCCCCTAATTCCGCGGTTCAGACCCCGGAGTGAACAGCTAAATTTAAACTGTTCCTATGCAGACAGCAGGCATCCTGGGGAGGCTTCTCTCTCAGCCAGTCCCTCTGCTCCCTGCTACAAGCTAGAGGGGAGCCCCTGCAGCCCCTGCTGAGTGTGGGGGTTGGGGGAACATGGAGCCTAGCCGCATTGGCAGCCTGACTGGAGAAGGAGAGGGAGAGAAACAACAAAAATATGTGATAGTGAGTTTTCCCTTTCCAAGCTTTTATTAGCTTTGAGTTTGAACTTTTTGTTCTGCAGCCAAAAGAGGTGAAAGTAAGCTCGTACTGAATGCTCCACTTATTTGCCAGTACACTACTGCATCTTTTTTTACCAGTACTCCGGACCGGACCGGACCTACTTACTTTTACCTCTGGACGAAACCCACCAGCTTGCCACATTAGCTAGAGTGAACATTCACTTTAATTCAAAAACTGCACTGTTGGTTTAGGGTTATAGCAAAACAAGTTTATTAATAAAACAAGATAGGATTTTAAGTGAATTCAAGTATCAGAGATAAAGTTAGAAAAGTTTAGAAGCAATGAAACATGAAAACAAACATCTAAAAGTCTAAAACTTAATCTAGCAAGGTACAGTCTCAATTCAAGATGACTTTCTTCACTCACAGTCTTCCAGCAAGATGGTGTCTGACACTCCCACACCCCTACCAAGATCTCTTCCAGAAGCCCCAAAGTGCTGGTTCCTTTGTCTTTCTGAAAGAGATAACTTGGGGGTATTCTGCCCCTTTCTTTTATAGTCCACTGAACCTTTGAAACGGAGTCTTCTGAAGGTTACCCGTCAAAGTAAAGTGTATTCAAGTTGTGAGGAGGGTGAAATGGAGTCTAGTGGCCAAAGAAGGTATACATTTAAGTTGAGCCTCTATTATGGTGTCTTTGAAAAGTGTCCATGCAGCTTATAGGGTCACTCTAGTCACTGTACCTTTTCATTTCTGTTTAACTAACCTCCTCATTTTTGCATAGTTCCCCTTTCTGAAATTAAATGCCACATTGTTGGGCTGTTGAGGTGTTCTTCCCACCACAGGAATGTTAAATGTTTTTATATTAGGGTCACTATTTCCAAGCGGTCCTGTTATAGTTACCTCTTGGACCAGATCCTGTGCTCCACTCAGGACTAGATTGAGAGTTGCCTCTCCCTTTCTGGGTTCCTGTACCAGCTGCTCCAAGAACAGTCATTTAAAGTATCGAGAAATTTTGTCTCTGCATGTTGTCCTGAGATGAAATGTACCCAGTCAATATGGGGATAATTGAAATCCCCCACTATTATTGAGTTCTTTATTTTGATAGCCTCTCTAATCTCCCTTAGCATTTTATAGTCACTATCACTGTCCTGGTCAGGTGGTTGATAATAGATCGCTAATGTTATATTTTTATTAGAGCCTGGAATTACTATCCATAGAGATTCTATGGAATATGTGGATTCATTTAAGATTTTTATTTCATTTGATTCTACATTTTCTTTCACATATAGTGCCCCCCACCCCCCGCACGACCTGTTCTGTCCTTCCGATATATTTTGTACCCCGGAATGATTGTGTCCCATTGATTGTCCTCGATCCACCAGGTTTCTTTGATGCCTATTATATCAATATCCTCCTTTAACACGAGGCACTCTAGTGAGCCCATCTTACTATTTAGACTTCTAGCATTTGTGTACAAGCACTTTAAAAACTTGTCACTGTTTATTTGTCTGCCCTTTTCTTATGTGTCAGATTCTTTATGTGAATGTTTCTCGTCTGATCTGGCCCATACTTTATCCTCTTCCATCCTCTCTTCCTCACTAAAACCTAGAGAATCTCTCTCAATAGACTCTCCTCTAAGAGGAGTCTCTGTCCGATCCACGTGCGCCTCTGCAGCAACCAGCTTCCCCCCCACCCATGTCTTGGTTTAAAAACTGCTCTGCAACCTTTTCAATGTTAAGGGCCAGCAGCCTAGATCCACTCTGGTTTAGGTGGAGCCCCTCCTTCCTGTATAGGCTCCCACATCCCAAAAGTTTCCCCTGTTCCTAATAAATCTAAACCTCTCCTCCCTACACCATTGTCTCATCCACGCATTGGGACTCTGAAGCTCTGCCTCCCTACCTGGCCCTGCGCATGGAACTGGCAGCATTTCTGAGAATGCCACCATAGAAGTCCTGGATTTCAGTCTCTTTCCTAGTAGCCTAAATTTGGTGTCCAGAATGTTTCTCCTACCCTTCCCTATGTCATTGGTACCTACATGTACCATGAACACTGACTCCTCCCCAGCACTACACATAAGTCTATCTAGATGCCTCGAGAGATCCACAACCTTCACGCCAGGCAGGCAAGTTACCATACGGTTCTCCTGGTCATCACAAACCCAACTATCTATGTTTCTAATGATCAAATCTCCCATTACTAACACCTGCCTTTTCCTAATGACTGGAGTTCCCTCCCCTGAAGAGGTAACCTCAGTGCGAGAGGATTCTTCTTCCAGTTAAGAGCTCCAGGGCAGCAGCAGGGTGAAATAATACTCCTTTTTGGCAATTTAATATGCCTGACTTCCCTCTCTGTCTGGCTTTACACCGCCATCCACTGTGACTCAATTATCTTCACTTAAGTTACTAATTTTCATCTGATGAAGTGAGAGGAGAATCAATGCCATGGAAATTCAAGTTATCCATCCCCACACACCTCTCTATCCATCCCACCGTATCTATCCATACTCATTCATCCATCCAGAGGCAGTAGGAGATATATGGATCCAGGTCACTATGAGAGCCAGGAGCAAGCCATGAAGGGGGCAGTTAGTTATTTGCACTTGTGCAAATCTCCCAAGACTTCTCCATGCCCACACACTGCAGGCAGCATTTTACAATCACTTGACACAGAGGTAAATGATTACACAAATTGGACAGCCATGCACACTCAAGCCTTGACTTCTAACAGATGCTGCCGCAATGAGCATGTCACAAGAATCCATCAAGAATTGTATATAGATTAGAATATGTTACTTAATGCAAAATAAGGTGGGGGCTGGGACAAATTAAAAATCTAAATGAAAAAATAGCCAGTAATTGTTGGTAATGCTGGATGGAAGAAGCACCTTCAGTGCTAAGCAGAAGCAGTAGGGGAAGTAGCACTGACCTGAAACACCAGGGTGTTCGCAGCTCGAAGTTATGACCTCTTATTTCGAGGGCTGGATGACCAGGATTCAGGTCCCAGAGCTCAGATTTATCTCTGTGTTTTCTCCACAACATGGATTCTCTCACTAAAGAGCCTCACGCCCCAGGAGCTGGAACTGGATGGCAGGGGATGGATCACTCGGTAATTGCCCTGTTCCCTCTGGGGCACCTGACATGGCCAGTGGCAGAAGAAAGGATACTGGGCTAGATGGACCATTGGTCTAATGCCATATGGTTGTTCTTAGTATGAGCACAAGCCACAATCTCATGTGGAAGAACATGCTCCTTATAAAGTAGAGTTGCTTGCTCATATTGGTACCTTTTCAGGAGAAGACTGTGTCTCTCTTGACAGGGCTTGTGAAAGAGATTTAAATGACCGAGTCTGCGGAGTTATTTCTATGTCTTTTGTGTTGATGGCAGAAACAACAGCCTTGACGCAGACAACTTTCTAAGTCACATGAGATCTCCCTGCTGACATCTCATCACTGGGGATGGTCAAAAAAAATGCTGAGAAATATTTTTCTGAAGGAAATTTGGGATTTTAACTATGGGACAATTTCACACAAATTGTTGGCTTTCCTGAAAAGGTTTTGATTTTTTTTTAAATTGGAACCTTAAAAAAAAAAAGTCCAAAAATTAGGTTTTGGACCAATGGATAGTGGGTTAAGTAAGTTTTCAGCTGAAGTTTTTTGTTTTTTCAAACTTTTTTTTTAGTTTTCAGCAGAAAACAATTTTTTTGTGGATGATAAATTGAAATTTCAATCAAAAAACATTCTACGGGGACAAAAGAACTCCTGCTAGTTTTACTGCTGATATTAAAATTATAATGTATTATTTGCATTGTGCAATCAGCAAAGATCCCCAGTCATGGCCCAGAACCCCATTGCATTAGGTGCTGTACAAACACAGGATGAGCCAATTGCTCTCAATGGCTGAAATGTAACTTTGACCCCTGTTATGTCCCAGTGCAGGCTAGCCGGCCTCACTCCAGCTGTCCTTATTCACACCAGCACTTCTAACCACTAGGCAACAGACTCATTCTCTTTGTGGTTACTCTCTCTCTCTCTGGCCCATGGGCTCTTTATTTATTCATCCTCAGTGGAATAACTTCAACAGGAGAGAATTCATTGAATGATGGATCACAGGCAAAGTGAAAGGAGAGCTGCGGCCATTAGCTTCAGTGGAGTTAACTCCTGAGTTATTTATACCCAGTGCAAAGTCTCATGCCTGCTCCATTTTAGTGTTTGATATATTCTCCTGCTCACGCTCACCTGCTGCTTTAGCTTGATGAATGCAGAGAGGGCTCATCCAGCAGGGAAGGGATCTGGGACCACTCTGGAGATCAGTTTAAAATAACATTAAATGCCAAGGTCCTAAGAACAATCCAGGATCTGCATTCATTGGCTTTTCAAACAGATTTCATTCTGCTCGCAGGGTGCCTCTGAAAGCTCTGTGTTTGCAATCCCACCTCCAGTTGGATTGAGCCCACAAGTGTCAGATCTGTAAGCACATGCCATACTGCCCGTGCTGAAGAACCAGCTCCCACAGCTGAAAGTCTGCAGAAGACTCATAATTTATACATGATCTAGTCACTAGAGGGAGACAAACAGCCTGAGAGAGCTACCATGGGTTATGCAATGCCCCAGACTGCAGGAGCTCATCCCAAGCAGCAGAGATCAATGTCAGTTCAAATCCCTCTGGGGCCAGCACTTTATCACTCCGCTTGCTTCTTCTCAGCCAGATGGATAAAGAGGGTCAGACTTGAGCATTTGCAACATGCGGCTCTTAACATCATGAATATTTGAGTCTTCATGTTTGTATTGGTACCCTGCACCCAGGGGAAATTGGAAAATTTGGGAAAAAAATGGAAATGTTGGAAAAAATTTGGTGACATGATTCTGTTCCCCGTTACATCTGTATGAAACTGGACCGATTCCAATGACTAGAATGGATTGGAACAGAAAACTCGTCATTACTCCTCATCTTCTCTTTCATTTTTATCTGTTTTTTAAATCAGAATTTACCGGTGAAAAACATGATCAAAATGTTCCATTTATCCAAAATATTGGTTTCTGTTAAAAAAGGTGCTATTTCAACAACATTTTAATAATGTTTTCACAAAACATACACCTAGAACTTAGAAATTAAAATGATTCCTCCCCCACAAAACTAGGTTACCATTTTTCTAACCTCTCTATGTATCAAAGGCCCAATAGCATGATAAGAGCTAGGGGAGATGGCTTTTACCACAGGTGTTAGGTGCTTGTGCTTTTGCAGGCTATTTCTAGGATGGAGGCACTGTGTGCAAATGCTGTGATGTTATAGGCTTTATTGATTGATCATTAATTGTGCAACAGGAGACAAAGGCATCTGGCATCACACAGAGCAGAGACTGATTGAGCAATAATTCATATCAGCAAGCAAAGAATGATTTATACCAAGAGAGAATTTTTCTTTGACTAATGCACAGAATCAAAATTCCTTGACTAAAATGCAATCATGTTATGGGGTTAACTAACAAGCTAGGGACTAGTGCTTTCATAGCAGAAGCTGAGACTCTTCTCCCCACTGTGATCCAAAATAATGACATTTTCCAGCCAGGTGACAATTCTGCAGTTTTCAGAATCTACTGGGTGGCTTTAATGTATACAGGACATAGATAAGAAACTCTTCTTAAGAGCTTCCCTTCTTTCTGGAGCAAGCCACAACGTGTTTGATCTCTTGCAGAATCTTGTCTTTGTTGTTCGACACATTTAGCCTGGCTGACTGGAGAAGTTTGTGGATGTCTCCCTCATTGTAGAGAAAGCGAACGGGGGTGAATAGAAATCTCCATTCCTTCACATAGCCTGAAAGCAAAGAGAGAGAAAATGTGCATATGTTTTTAGGATGAGGATATTAATGTTACTAATGTAGCGTCAATAACAACCACTACTATTCTTAGGACTGAAAACACAGGTAGATGTCTTTATGGATATTTTGAAGATTCACGTTTAAATTAGTTAAAATTAAAACAATGGATGGGATATAGGGCCAGATTTTCAGAGGTATTAAGGTGTGGAAAGATAGGCAACTAATGAGATTTCTGAAAGCACCTGTGTAGGTTAGGTGCCTAATTCACTTAGGCACTTTGTAAATCCCACTAGGTATCTAGCTGCATCTATAGGCACCTAAATACCTTTAAAAACTGAAATGTTTACAGTTCAGTGCAGAAAAAACAAAACAAACCAGAGGCTAGTAACAAACATCCCATATGGCAGATAACTCCATAACTACCTCCTCTGTGATTTCTCCCAACTTCCTCTTAAGTTTCTATCACTGGCTACTCTAAGACAGGACACCAGACGAGATGAATGTGACTTATTTTCCCAATCCCTATGTCCCTTTGCTACACTACCCCAGCACAAACCGGACTCAGCTGTATTTAAGTCACCCACGTAAGTGAAATAAGAGTGAGACCAGGAGCCTTTAAGAAAGTTGGCATGACATGAAACTTACCCGGGCAATTCACTTTGTTGAAAAGTGGGAAATGCATGACAGTAGGAGCACCCTCTCCTCTGAAGATGTAGCAGTCGGACGGGTTATCTGTGTCTTGGAGCAAGTTCTCGTCCACCTTAGGAAATGGGATGCAGTTTTTTTCACAATATTTGGCAGCTTGCTTGAGTGTCTAAGAAGGAGGGAAATGTGATTGTTTTATTTAAAAGAACCACAGAAGGTCATATACTCAAGACCAGGTAGCTCAAAACACAAGAAGTCTAACTTTCTCTCTGAGGCCTCTAATAAATTGACTATGCAGAAAACCTCGTGGAAACCAGACCCTCTGCTCTTGGGTTAGGAAGAATGTTTGTGTAGCAATACATGGCTGTCTACACAGATTCCCTGGCTGGGATTTCCAAAAAGCTAAAAGAAGCAAGAATTTACCTCCCTGGAAAAGTCAATAGGAGCTGTGATTGAGACTTTTGAATTAGGGTAGTTATAAAATAGATAGCGAATGAATACTAAAAACAGGTATGATTTGTTGATTTAAGGATTTGTTGATTTAAGTTACTATTGGTTACTTAACTCACTTAAGAGCCTTTAAAATCTCAGCCCACAGCCATAAGCCTGGATCAAACACGGCACACTGAGTCCAGCCCCGGCACAGAGCTAGAAGCTTCACAGCAGCCCACATCTGTTCCACAGGGATAGATCTGAGTGGTTCAGTAGGACCCGAAGGAGAGCTCTGTGTAAGCTCGAAAGCTTGTATCTCACAATAAAAGACATTACCTCACCCTCCTTGGTTCAGTAGGAGACATTTTCCTCTATGGCTCAGTATTCACCCCTGTACTCATCACATCAACGTTCAAGGCCACTAAAGGTTCATCTTTCAGTTTACAGATTTCCTTCCCTGTGGTCGCTACATGGTAGGTTTTCAAAGTCACCAAATCTGTTGCCCGACTCCCATTGATTAAGGTACCAAACTGTCCATTGTGCATTTGAAAATCTCCTTCAAGAGAGATCCATTGGGCCATCTTACAAAAATACTAGATTTGACTCAAGTCTGCTGACCAACTTCCTACTTGGATGATTGGATTCTTTCCACTAAACGTTCCCTCAGCAGGTTCAGAAGGGTCTGGGATTCTTTTCTCCCTTCCTGTCCTGAACTGTTCTCCAGCAATTAAGTAAAGAAAATAATATTTGGTTTTTTTAAAGATTCTAAACTCCTGTTTTGGACTCTTATCTCATGGGGTCAGGGACAACAGATTTTTCTCTGTTCACACATCACCTGGCACAATGGGCCCTCGATCCTAATTGGAACAACAGTAAAAATGGTTACAATGATAGAAGTTACCTGAAACGGATCAGAAGGCCCATAGTCAAAGGAGAGAATCAGTTTCACTTTCCTGTCTGGGCGGAGAACCAGGGGGTAAGCACAGTTTATGGCTATACCAGCATCAACCAAGGAGAAGACTTTATTGTTCACCAGTTCAAGGTTGTCAATACCAGCTAAAGAAATGTATCCAAACATAGAGTGTTAATACTAAGAGATTAGAATCTGCACATGCCCAGTGATCCCAATAAGGCATGGCAATAAGATTTATAAATAATATTCACTGCAGCTGTGCTTTGGTGAAGAGTCTGTATTCTCTGCCCATTACACAGTATAGCCACCCCTTCCCCACCCACACTCTCTGCTGTCCCTGGTGCCCATTATACAGTATAGCCACCCCTTCCCCACCCCCACTCTCTGCTGCCCCCAGTGCCTGTTATACTTAATCTTTCTTATTCTTAATCCTTCCATCCACTGGCCTTTATATAGTACATTACATAGCAGTGCTGGAAGCAGCACCTATAGTTATGTTTGTCTAACACTTCCCATCACCCTGTTTTCTGTTTTCTTATGAGTTTGGATGTGGGGGATATTATATAACCACGTAATTAAAAGTATATCATAATGCCTATGCAGAAGGCAGCTTAACTGCAATTGCATCGGCAACCTTAACTCTGACCTGCCCTAATCTTTGAGTGTTTGACTTTGCAATCTTAACATAATATTTAGTACATAATACTTTAGATTGGAAGTATTCGATTTTTATCGGTCAATAAATATGGAGTTCACCCTCTCTCTCTATATATATAAACCAAAGAAAACCTTTTTCCACTGATAATCAAAATGTACTTCAGGCAAAGTATGAAAAATGCTTCTTGAGAATGTATAGTCAAAATCCAGTGATTGAGACTTTTGAATTAGGGTAGTTATAAAATAGACTAGCGAATGAATATTAAAAACAGGTATTATTTGTTGATTTAAGGATATTTATTTTGTATATTTTGACATGTGATGTTGACAATTTGTGTTTTAATGGTAAAGAAAGATTTCACTTTTTGACTCTTAGTATCTACTGTCATTAAACAATCGTTTGAGTCTCCCTGTAGGTTTCAGTAACTGTGAAGATTTAAATCAATAAAAATAAAAAAGAAGTTTAAAATCCACAATTTCATGCAACTATGAAAATTTAAATTAATAAACATTTTTAAAAATTCTTAAAAATAAACATTGATATTGTCTGTCAAAATCTGTAAAAAAATAAAAATTAAATTCTTCCAATCCTAAAAATACTGTATAGGAAGACAACCCTTTCCTATAGGTTTCTGTGTGATGTATTTACTGTGAAAACAGGCCCCTAGGAAAGAGACATCCATACCACAGAGTCACTAATCCGTATTTTACTTACAGTATTTGTAAAGAAAGTTACTATTGGTTCCCCATATCCAGTGCCAGAGATTGTAAGTGGTTTTAGACAACATCCTAGCTAAATCCACTGCTGAGCCTGTTAAAGGGCACAAATCAGAATTAAAATATCAGAGCTATGTATTACAACATATTCAGAAAATCAGAGTTTCTCTGGTCTCGTATTTGCTAGTATAGCCAAGGAGCTGTGGGAAAAATTATGGTGTGTTTCTTTTATGGAGCAGACACTGCAAAGCAAAGCAGATTCTAAGGAAAGTAAAGGGAACTCTTTCCTGAGACACAGAGAATCTATGGTATTCTCAGCATCCTGGATCCCACCCTGTGCCACATAATGACCCACCCATGCTTCTCTGATTAAGATGCCAAGTTCTCCCCTTCACAAAACACCTGCTGGAAGTTATAAATCATTTCCTATATTCCACCATGTGAGATATGTAGCCTAGTTCTGTTAGCTGCTGAATTGAGCTGTGTAAATAACTGATTGTTCAGTTCCATGGCTAAACAAACAATTGTAATTAAAAAAAAAGATTTTTTTTTCAAATTTTTCAGCGAACAGAAAAAGTAAAAAAATAATCATTTTAGGTAGAATGAAATGTTTGGCTTGACTCACAATGAAACATTTTATTCTGTTTTTTGAGTTTTTAAAGGTGTTTTTTAAGTGAAATTGATACCATTTCTAAATGAAAAGGCTGTTTTAAACCAAAACATTTCACTTTGAAAATGCCAATATGAAATGTTTTGTGTTTGCTTGAAGTGTTTGGGAAATCTCAGCTCAGGAACAAGGGTTGGTGCATGTCTTCTCCACATTGAGGGAGGGGCAGACTGGGTTATAATGACTGGTCAGGCTTCTGATCCGGGCAGGACAGTACAGTTGTGGGGCCCTAGGCTGCGGAAGCTAGGGGGCATTGGCTGGAGCCTCTCAGTTCTTGGTTCACGAGAAGCATTCATGTCACCCAGCTAGGGGTGTCCCTTCCTGTGGATGGCTGCGTAAGTGCAGTACCTGGAGGGCTTTGCAGCTTGTCACAGCATCACAGTGAGCAAGGGAGCCCAGGCTGGTAAGCAAGAGGGCCCAGGGGTACCCCAGTTCCAGATTGCATCCCAGGGAACCTATCACACACACACAGCCAAAGCAGCTGAAATGGACAAAATCAATATGAGCCTCCTCTCCCGATAATCATTTTGAGTAAGTTTAAACATTTTGGCCAACACAAAATGGGCTTTAGATGCCTAAATGCTTTTGAAAATACCACCAGGCACCGCAATACTTTTAAAAATCTGATGCTAAGTAATTTAGGAGCATAAGTCCCACTGAAAGTCAACAGGGCTTGTGCTCTGATCCCCTTTACATGCCTTTTGAAAACCCCACCATACATCTGTCATGGTGTCACAGGCCCACATCTGTAAGACAGGAATGTTACCCCAGCTGAAATGACATTTTGAAAACACATTCATCGATATTGGTGAGGGAGCCCAGAAACTTTTGTAAAGGGCACAACACAAAACTCTACACAAAAACAGGACTAGTCCAGAACCGCTTTGTCCTGAGCCGACGTCTGTCAAAAACTGATTACATGATAATTCTTATTCACGAGGCAGGGTGTACAAGAGCCGAGGGATTTGTTTAATTCAGAAGTGCACTCAGCGTTAGTCTCTTCTCACAAAGATGCCAATAACACCTAATGCAGCCAGTGTACGAGAGGAGATTCAAATTCAAACTTACCTATGCAGCTCACCATTTCTCCAGTAATTGAACAGTCCATAATACCTGAAAAATATATTTGGATTATCAGTCACTGACCATAATACAGATCACCTAGGAAACAAAATTCAGGGCACAATGAGTAAGGCCAAGTTAACATTTCCTGCAGGTTGTACCATAAAAAAGAAAAAAAGTGGTGGAACTATGTCTAATGTACAGTGTCTTCGATTCTTCTATAAGTCTGTGTCCGTACCTTGCTACTTTTTCCTTTGCAATATATCTAAACTTACCCTTTGGCTAAAATCCTTTTCCCAGGCTCCACCATCTCTGTGAGCATCTCTGTAGCTTCCCTAATGCACAGAGACCCTCCCCCAACACACGCCACACTCCAATCTGTCCACATTATAGCTGCTAAAATGACCTTTGCTTGGATTCTGATTAGCCAGTGTCCTCTTTGAATCTCTCCACTGCATCCTCCTTGCATATTAGAGATTAAAATTCTCTTCCTCTTTTTCAATGCCCCCTCGCAATTTCATCTTTGACTACTTGGACAGGATTCTAATTCTGCTTCTTCCTTTGCTAAAAGCTTTTTCTGTGACATTTGAGAAGTTGCTTAGGCTGGGCTATGTAAGGAAGTTATTACTCATATCTCACTGAAAGTCAGTTTTAACTTGTTTAGATTCCATTGAATTTCCCAACTTTATTTCTGATTGAACCCTCAGTTTCCCATCCTGAATTTTCTTAAGGTTCTTCTGGTGACCATCAGAAAGTTGCCTATATTAATAAAGAAATATGAGATTCCTACAAGGCTTTGGTGCTGAGCACACACTCAGAAAACAGAGAACATTACTGATGAGGATCATTTATGTCATTAACAATCTGGATATGACAGGTTTCAGAGTAGCAGCCGTGTTAGTCTGTATTCGCAAAAAGAAAAGGAGTAGTTGTGGCACCTTAGACACTAACAAATTTATTTGAGCATAAGCTTTCGTGAGCTACAGCTCACTTCTGTAGCTCACAAAAGCTTATGCTCAAATAAATTTGTTAGTCTCTAAGGTGTCACAACTACTCCTTTTCTTTAATCTGGATATGATTATCCTTTCAAGCAGGAGCAGATCAGAAGCAATTCCACAGCTGTCAATGCAGTGGTGCTATAATGAAAATGTGTTAGCTGTCACTTTACTTGTAAGGGGTTTCCTGGTGATGATTGTAGGCTACAGGGGCTCTGAAGGAGGCATGTGATCAAGATTTTTCAGCAGTCATTCTACAAAAAGCCAGCCTAGATCAAAGTGGGGAGAGTTGTTCCTCTTTGCCTTAGAGAGTAGCCTGCTTTTTCTCTGTTTTTGTTTTCTGTGTGTGAAAGTTCTGGATTTTAATTCCTCAAGGGCTTCTTTTCCATGGGTCCAGATGATGAAGACATCATCAATGTAGGGCAAGTAGAGTAGGGGCATTAGGGGACGAGAGCTGAGGAAGCACTGTTCTAAGTCAGCCATAAAAATGTTTGCATACTGTGGGGCCATGCGGGTACCCATAGCAGTGGCACTGATTTGAAGGTATACATTGTCCCCAAATGTGAAATAGTTATAGGCGAGGACAAAGTCACAAAGTTCAGCCATCAAGTTTGCCATGACATTATCGGGGATACTATTCCTGACGGCTTGTAGTCTATCTTTGTGTGGAATGTTGGTGTAGAGGCTTCTACATCCATAGTGGCCAGGATGGTGTTTTCAGGAAGATCACCGATGGATTGTAGTTTCTTCAGGAAGTCAGTGGTGTCTCAAAGATAGCTGGGAGTGCTGGTAGCTTAGGGCCTGAGAAGGGAGTCTACATAGCCAGACAATCCTGCTGTGAGGATGCCAATGCCTGAGATGATGGGGCGTCCAGGATTTCCAGGTTTATGGATCTTGGGTAGCAGATAGAATATTCCAGGTTGGGGTTCCAGGGGTGTGTATGTGCGGATTTACAACCTATCCTGAAGGATGACCCATCACTCTCACAGATCTTGGGAGACAGGCCAGTCCTTACTTACAGAAAGCCCCCCAAACTGAAGCAAATACTCACCAGCAACCACACACCACACAACAAAACCACTAACCCCCAGGAACCTATCCTGGCAACAAAGCCCATTGTCAACTCTGTCCACATATCTATTCAGAGAACACCATCATAGGGCCTAATCACAACAGCCACACTATCAGAGGCTCGTTCACCTGCACATCTACCAATGTGATATATGCCATCATGTGCCAGCAATGCCCCTCTGCCATGTACATTGGTCAAACTGGACTGTCTCTACGTAAAAGAATAAATGGACACAAATCAGATGTCAAGAATTATAACATTCAAAAACCAGTTGGAGAACACTTCAATCTCTTCGGTCACACGATTACAGACATAAAAGTTACAATTCTTCAACAACAAAACTTCAAAAACAGACTCCAATGAGAGACTGCTGAATTGGAATTAATTTGCAAACTGGATACAATTAATTTAGGCTTGAATAGACACTGGGAGTAGATTGGTTATTACACAAAGTAAAACTATTTCTCCATGTTTATTTCCCCCCCACTCCCCACTGTTCCTCAGACATTCTTGTCAACTGTTGGAAATGGCCCACCTTGATTATCACTACAAAAGGTTTCTCCACCCCCGCTCTCCTGCTGGTAATATCTCACCTTAAGTGATCACTCTCATTACAGTGTGTATGGTAACACCCATTGTTTCATGTTCTCTATGTATATAAATCTCCCCACTGTATTTTCCACTGAATGCATCCGATGAAGTGAGCTGTAGCTCATGAAAGCTTATGATCAAATAAATTTGTTAGTCTCTAAGGTGCCACAAGTACTCCTTTTCTTTTTTTAAAGTAATATTACATTGCAGCTTTCTAGCGTGAGTATTTAATGGGTTTTTTTTAATCTAACTTCCCTGTTTGAATGCTGTGAACATAATAGCAATTATAGCTGTAGGGTCAGGGCCAGAGATCCAAGAATATATAAACCACCTGGGGAAAAGGTATGTGGTGAAGATCCTCCTGACTCACCCTGTAAAGCACCTTCCATAACACCTGAAAATGTCATAGGAATTTCCAGTCATTTCACACAGCCACAGACAATAACACAAACATCTAAGGGCTGGTCTAGACCTAAAACATAGATTGACTTAGTTACTTTACTCGGGGTTGCGAACAAGTCACACGCTGAGAGATGTAGTTAAACTGACCTAAGCCCCAGTATAGATACCACTAGGTTGATGGAATAATTCTTCCTTCAGGCTAGCTACTGCCTCTTGATGGGGTGGTTTAACTACAGCGATGGAAAAACCCCTACTGTAACTGTAGGAAGTATTCACAATACAGTACAACAGCACCATAGCTGTGCCACTGTAGCATCTGTAGTAGTATAGACAAGCCCTAAGAAACAACACTCAGATTACAACGAAGATATTCATCAGTAGCCCAAGGACAAAAATACTAGTTGAAATACCGCAGGATAGAATCTTCCCTCCTCTACCTCTAAACTGGATTGTTCAACATTTTGCCAGATTTTTTTTTCCTTTTCATCTTATGAAACATTTTCTCTTCCTGTGTGTGCACATGGCTAAAATCAGTGCCCAGACTTTATCATTTCCCCTCTCAACTACTGCATCATCTTCCTCTATTGCCTCCACAATATATTTATTAATACCTCTCTCAGAGATGCAGAGTTTTACCCCTAATATCATCTTCCTCGACTGGCAATATAGACACATCAGCATTAGGGCTGATGGAAAGTATTCTGTCAAAACTGTTTTAGCTGCAAAATTAGGGTGTGAGGAGTTTGTGTTCTCAGGGATATTTTTATGAAATTCCCCAAAATTTCAATGAAAACAGAAATTTTATATTTTATATTTTTAAAATAATTCCATTTAATCAAAAAAGCTATTTTTCACACACACATGACCTGGTGTACCTTGTTAATTAGCACCATTGTAAATTCGATAAATAACAAATATATATATTTATATATTTTCTTCTTGAGCCACCATTTGTCAAACAGAAAGACAGAGTGTTAATATTTATTGTAATGGATAACCAATAATTACAACACAATCAGCGCAATCCAGGTACAAATCAGAACCAAAATGACTGCTGTAAAGTAGAACAGGTACTTTACACACTTCCAGGAATATATTGCTATACTGAAACATATTAATAGCTGCCATAAGTGATTTCTTTGGTCTGAAGACCACCACAGGCCTTTTCAGTGGGTCTGCCATGCATCCTTCAGACTCATCAGAAGACATATATAAATCAGGCTACTTGGGAAATGATTTTCCCATTTCACAAGAATTTTGGAAATTTCCAACATTTTCCTGTCTCGAATTGAGACAAATGGTCAAAATCTCAAATTGTTTTGCAAATCAATATACTTCACTGCAAAAATCAATTCCGATCAATTGAAACATTTCATTAAAATTATTTTGAAATGTTTCATTTTGACTTTGAACTTTTAAAACGTTTCCCTTATTATAAATGACGTTGAATTTCAAAATGAAAAGTCATTTTCATCTGAAAAAAATGAATTTTTTTATTTAAAATATGCCAAAAAAAATTTTCAAGAATTTTGAAATTATTTTTCCAACTTTATGTAGTTGGGGTGTTAATCAAAATTGTTCCTTTCCAATGAACAGTTTCAGTTTTAGCAAAAAGAAAAGGAGTACTTGCGGCACCTTAGCGACTAACAAATTTATTTGAGCATAAGCTTTCATGAGCTACAGCTCACTTCATCGGATGCAGTTTTAGCAAAGTGGCTGAAAAAACCCCAACATTTTGTCAAAAATTTCCCAATCAGCTCTACAATTAAGAACATAAGAACGGTCACACTGGATCAGATCAAAGGGCAATGCCAGGTGCTTCAGAGGGAACAAACAGACTAGGGCAACCATTGAGTAATCCATCCTCTGTTGCCCATTTCCACCTTCTGGGAATTACACCCTTTTAGCAAAACAAATGCATACAGTGGAGAGTATTTCCTGCCATAGGTCAGAGTTTAGCCATGCATCCTAAGGGGTTTCCCTGTTTGCAGATGCAGAGGCCACAATACTCATTGAATATCTCACAGAAAGAAAGCCAAGAGAAGGAGTTGTGAATGTGACCATGAGAGGAAGCTCAGAGATAGAGTTACTTGGCACAGAGCCCACTGGAGTGGCAGATTTGGGGATTTCTGAGCAAGGAAACTGCTGAGTTTTTTGTTTCTACTCTGTTCAGGGTGACAGGACTTAGTGTACATATTTTGTAAATAAAGGAGATTAGACCAAATATAGATGATACAAGTCAGGTATTTTTCCTCTTAACAAAATGGCCCTGAAGGTCCCAAATATTAGCTAGCAACTCAGGACAAAACAGGCAGCCATATGTATATACTTACCGACTTCAGGTTCAAGAGTGGGTGCTGGAAACCCTTCCAATGTTCCTTCCCAAACACCTGAAAATGTCATTAGGATTATGCATCATTTCATATAGCCAGGGACAATCATATAATCAACTGGGAAACAACATTGAGATTACAGTGATCAGGGTCAAGTCAATATTTTCAAGTTTCATAAGAAACAAAATTGGTAGCAATGAGAAGAAATACAATTATCTTTTAGCTGAAACAGCTTTTCAACCAAAAAAAAATTAAATCAAATGAAAATTTCTGCACAGCAACATTTTTTGTGGGATTATTTTCCATTGGTTTAATGAATAACCAGAATATCAAAACTTATTTTTTCAGTAAATTTGTTTTGGTTTTGGTAAAAACAATTGTTTTTTTTTTCAGAAAATTTTTAGCGAAGTATTTTTGATATCTGGTATTTCAATGTTCAACCAATACATTGTTTCCCTCTCAAAAAGAAGACTTTCCCCCGTCATGGTGGGAATGATCCTTTTCAGACATCAGCACTACAGTGTAGCACCATTCACTTCTCTCTCGCCTCAGCACATAGGCACATATGGTAACTAATTCCACTTGTGTCATTGGAGTGACCATGAGCTATAATGACCTACTTTTGTTAGTCACTGAGAATGATGAATGTGGTTCTTTTTTTCCCTGAAAGAAGTCAAAGAATATATCTGAACAAACAAACAAAAAAAAAACAATTAGGAGAGTTGGTCATTTCACAATTCATTGACAATAATTCAGTCCTTTAGGAAACAACCTTTAGGTCACAATGATTTAGGAGAAAAAATATAGTGATGAAATTATAGCACATCCATTTCTGTCTACTCCCCACCAAGCTTGTCACAAAATCTCTATCTTGTCACTATTTTTTTCATCCTATATTGAAAATCCACTTAGCAGGCACGGTGTCCCCCTCTGGAGGTGATTGGGACACTTCCAGATGTTGATGTCATCTTTATTTATGGTTGAACTAGAGGCGGACAAAATAACATTTGGAGTGGGAGTAGCTTATATATCCCTTCCTCTATGTCCATATGGCTCAAACCATCATCTAGGCCTCATTATCCCTCATTTGATTTATTGACTCATTAATTAAGGGGGTTTTAAATATATAAAATTATAGCTGATGGAAACATTTTGATCAACATTTTTTTTCCTATCTGAAAATGTGGTTCATCAAAGTTGAAATCTTCCATAGGACTATGTCAGTTTTGACCTTTAAAAAGAAAAAAAATGTCCAGTCAGAAACTCTGAAAGGAAACAAACAACAAATCAATGCAATCTGACACTTCATTTCACTTTTTAGAATTTTTTTTTTCCTATTTTTGGTGTTTGGATTGTCACTCTATTTTATAACCTTTTTCTCCCTTTTTCTTGCTCCACACCTTCTTCTTATTTTTTTTTTAAACTCACTGGAGAAAGTGGACGGTGAGAGGATATAAAAAGTCATGAGAAATGTGGAGTAAAACCCAATTTTTCACACTTATTTTACTATTTCCAACTAGAAAAAATTGAGTATTTTTCCCACCAAAAATTGCGGTTTTCTGATCTCCCTAATAAAAATTAAGAAGAGTCAGGTATCAGCCAGTCTAGAACCTCTTCCATAAATTAAAATAGAATAAATAAATAAATAAATAAGTCTGCGGAACACAAAACACCCTCGCCCTCAGCAGCATACACACAGAGATGCCCTTTGGAGTGTGCTGTAAAAGTCCCTAGAGCTGGGTTATTTCAGACAAGTGCAGGAAGCTGGTTCTGGAGCTGATGAAGAAGACACCACTCTAGAGCAGTGGTTCCCAGACTTGTTTCGCCGCTTGTGCAGGGAAAGCCCCTGGAGGGCTGGGCCGGTTTGTTTACCTGCCACTTTCGCAGGTTTGGCCGATCACGGCTCCCACTGGCCATGTTTCACCGCTCCAGGGCAGTGGGGGCTGCTGGAAGTGGCGCGGGTCAAGGGACGTGCTGGCTGCCACTTCCAGCAGCTCCCATTGGCCTAGAGCAGTGAACCACAGCCACTGGGAGCCACAATCGGCCGAACCTGCAGACGCGGCAGGTAAACAAACCAGCTGGCCTGCCAGGGGCTTTTCCTGCACAAGCGGTGGAACAAGTTTGGGAACCACTGCTCTAGATGATCCCATCCGGCAGGACATACTACTGCAGTGCCTTTTTTATAAGGCACCTGTTCTGTTTAAGTTAAGGACCTGGACTCTGACTCCAGTGTGCTATGAGGACAGAAATTGCCATACCTTTTATGACTTTTTCATTTTCTTCTTTGCTGCCAATGCAACTTCCCCACAAACCTGAAAAGAAGAAGGAAAAGTGATAAAATGATTTGACTCTCTGTTTACTAGGACAGGCTCTGCTTAGGGCCGATCAACATATTTTCTTCTAATTATTTTTCAATAGAAAATTGAGGTTTTGACAAAAAGAAAATTTCAAGGAAAACGTCTGCTTTTATCAAAATATTTTTTCATTAGAAAACTGAGTTTTTATTTTTATTTATTTATGGTTGAAAATTGAAATGTTTTTGGTTTTCAGAAGGTTTTGGACAAATGTGTTTTGGTTTTCACTGGTTTGCCACTGAAATTTTTTATTGTTCAGGGTTTTTTGGTGTTGTTTTGTTTTATGAAATGTCATACATTTCCAATGAAAATTTTGATAACAATTAAATAATATTACAGTTTCCACATTTCACTCATTGTTCTGTTCACTCCCTCTGAAGCATCTTGCACTGGCCACTGTCAGAATTCAAGACACTGGGCTAGATAGACCATTGGTCTGACCCAGTATGGCTGTTCTTACATTTTTATTGAGATGAAATGTTTTGATTTACCTGAACCAAAATGTTTTTTGGATTTTTAGTTTGTGAAAAATTTTGAGATTTTGACTTTCTGTTCTAAATCAGGAAAGGAATTTCTATTGATAACGCGGAATTTTTCCCGGCACAGGAAAACTTTTCTGCCCAGTTCAACTATCTATATAAAAGCTCAATGTTATTATGTAGGGCATTCGTTGGGTGTTAGCAGAGGTGAGTGAATGGAAGGAGGGATGAGAGGGAAAATGTAGATGGAATGAGAGCTGGTAGATTGTGTGGCTGGACACACTCCACACTGCTCTATAATATATGTAAATATTACTCCATTTTAGAATTACATGGTTGATTTGCGATATCTAGCCATCTAATCAGCATCAGTTCTCTCTATCTGCAGGGACATGAGCATTCACCTTGTAGGTAACTCATGTTTTTCTCTTCTCTCTTCTTCTTGAGCTCCCCTTTCTTATATTCACTTCCAAAGTATTCCATGGGTACACTTGCTCCATAGCCAAGGAAACTGGCTTCATGGGGGGTGAACTCGAACCAGGTTTCTGAAAAATAAAAACAAAGAGTTTGGAAACATGCCCAGCAATAGTTTTGTGGAGGCAGATGAATCGCCAGGAGGTACCCATAACTCAAACAACATCTACATTAATAAAGTTTCTTCCCATCCATGTTGTCCCATCTTCACATCCACTCTTGACTCCTATTCACATTCTGTATGAAGCTATTGGTCCGCACGTCCCAATCCCACACCACCTGCATCTCAGTTCAGAGTTCTTACCACTGAAGCTGAGTAAATAACGTAATTTTATTTCAGGGGCTGAACCAAAAACTCTGCAGAAACATCCAGTTTGGTTCAAACTGAAAAAAAAATCTATATTGTTGCCAAATTAAAAAAGTTTTAAAAAATCATTCTGAGTTGACACAAAGTGGAACTTTGTTTTGTTTTATTCATTTCAAATCACAGAAAACATTTTAGTCAATTCACTTTTTCCCTCCTTGATTCAGCTATTTTCATTTATTTTTAATGGTCACATTTAAAATTTGAAGGACCCATTTTAAATTGAAAAGTAGAAACAAAATGATTTTGCTCTTTAGAAAATTTTTCCCAACTGAAATTATTCATCATATTTAAAGTGACGTCAACAAACAGGGATTCTGAGAATGCAGTTTTCGGTGAAAAATCAATGTACTGAAAAAAAGTCTCCTAGCTCTACTTGATCCCCTCCCCCTTTTGCTCCACCACTGAACTCCCTACCTCCCCATTATCTTCTCCCATTGTCCTCTTAGTGCCATCTTCCAAGATGCCCCAGACATGCAGAGTTCTCTTCATGTTCCAGAAAGCCCACATAATCCACTAATTCATCTGCAATTCCTCCTATTGTTTCCTACTGTATATAAGTCCCTCTGAACCCTCCCCGAAATGTGTAAACCACCACCTGGTCCCAAGCTCCATCCAAAATATAAGAGAAATACTGGGCAAGTCTAGGGCTGTGCAGAAGTAGTATTTCCCATTTCGAGGGAAATTCCACAGTTTTGACATTTGTTTTTGTTCTGAATTGGATTGAAAACAAACCAGAAAAAAAATCAAAATTTCCTGCAAAAAGAAAATGTAAAACAATTATGGTTTGGGTCAATCAACAAAGTTTCATTTTGATTTTGACTTTTTGCTTCACGTTAATTTTTTATTTATAAAACCTGAAATAAAATAAATTTTGAATCAAAATGTCATCTTGAATCTAAAAATTGAAAGGCTTCATTTGGGTATTTTTCTATTTTTTTTTGGTCAAAACTGACACATTCCGATGTGAAGTTTTGATTTTGTTAGAACATTTTTAACCAACTCTAATCAAGCCTAAAAGTGAATGGAGAGACGGCTGGCGAGTTTCTTGTGACATTGTTCTTTCATGCTGCTGGAATTTTACTGTGTTATTCATGATGTTAGCTTCCCACAGGCTTGAACAGGCATAATTTTATATCAATAAATAAATATCAAATAGCATACATAAAAATATAAAATATCAAAAACCCTAAATCAAAATAAGATAATAAAGTGTATCTCCACCTAAAAAGATATACTAATCTAAGAGGAAGGGAAAAAGAAAACACAAGTGAGTTTGAATTTTGCTTACAAAAAGTTTTTGCATGAAAAGTAGCCTTTTTTCAAAACCAAAACTTATTGTCAGCAGTAATAGATGTTACCTGAGGTTTCCAGGTTATGTGAAATTTTCTGCCACAGTTTTTACTGAACCTTTAAGCAAAAATTTTATGGATTTGTTTCACTGATGCTTTTCTTCATGAAAATCAAGATTTTGCTAAAGAAAATAAAATTAAAGATATGTTTTTGATAAATGTCTAGGGGGCAAACAAGGGAAAAATACTGTAGAAAATTTTATGAAACATGGAAAAAAGGCCCATTAACAACCAGACAAAAATTTTAAATGTTGAAATTTTTCACCTTTTTTTTTTTTCATTTTTCAACCAGCTCTAAAGACAACCTTGATGTCTCTGCCTTGGGGAGTTGCATGTTGATGTAATAAATCATAGGCTTCTTTACACTGAGATTAGCTGGAGATTTGTGTTTTTGGTTTTACCTGGAGAGTATTCAGTTACTTTGCAGAACCTTTGCTCATCCACAGCTGCATAGATGGGGTAGGGGTTATTTCCACTCTCAGACGCACCCCTCTGCTCTGACAAGTGCCCCTTGTCCAGCTGTGAAGACAGGATTTTATAGGTTCAGACAAACACATGCCTAACTTTAACCTTTGTTTTTAACACTGTCTATATTCCCTGCCCTGACAGTTTGGTCCAAGACTGAGCTCAGGGCCCCAGCATGTTACCACATGCTGAGACGATAGCTAGATGATGTGGAGTGTGCCCTCAGTTTCCCAAGTGCATAGATGAACGAAGTCAAGTAACTTCAATGAATTTAGTGGAGCCAGTCAGCATTGATACAGGTATAACTGAGAACAACCCTTCCTTAATGGCTAAGTGGTCAAACCATTAGCCTAGGACTTCCCCGGCAGACTTCCTGCAGGGATAGCACAATGCATAGAGATCCAGAAAATCCACTCAAACATGTTCTGGATGGAACCCAAAGCCTGTTCAGAGAGATTTCACACATCTCCCCTACACTGAACACTAAGCCTGGGTTCTGACTCAGGTGTGAGCCAAGACCTGCTTCCGTGCATGCACAAATCCATCTGACTTGGCTCAACATGCACTCAGGACCCAGGTTTTAGGATCTTAGTAGAGGAGTGGGTCAGAAGAAGAATCCCTCAGTGACTTGGGTCCAAGCCCTCTCATAGAATATCAGGGTTGGACCTCAGGAGGTCATCTAGTCCAACCCCCTGCTCAAAGCAGGACCAATCCCCATCTAAATCATCCCAGACAGGGCTTTGTTAAGCCTGACCTTAAAAACCTCTAAGGAAGGAGATTTCACCACCTCCCTAGTTAACCCATTCCAGTGCTTCACCACCCTCCTAATGAAAAAGTTTTCCTAATATCCAACCTAAACCTCCCCCACTGCAACTTGAGACCATTACTCCTTGTTCTCTCATCTGCTACCACTGAGAACAGTATAGATCCATCCGCTTTAGAACCCCCTTTTCAGGTAGTTGAAAGCAGCTATCTAATCCCCCCTCATTCTTCTCTTCTGCAGACTAAATAATCCCAGTTCCCTCAGCCTCTCCTCATAAATCATGTGTTCCAGCCCCCTAATCATTTTTGTTGCCCTCCGCTGGACACTTTCCAATTTTTCCACATCCTTCTTGTAGTGTGGGGCCCAAAACTGGGCACAGTACTCCAGATGAGGACTCACCAATGTCGAATAGAGGAGAACAATCATGCCCCTCGATCTGCTGGCAATGCCCCTACTTATACATCCCAAAATGCCATTGGCCTTCTTGGCAACAAGGGCACACTGTTGACTCATATCCAGCTTCTCCTCCAAAATAACCCCTAGGTCCTTTTCTGCAGAGCTGCTGCCTAGACACTCGGTCCCTAGTCTGTAGCAGTGTATGGGATTCTTCCGTCCTAAGTGCTGGACTCTGCACTTGTCCTTGTTGAACCTCATCAGATTTCTTTTGGCCCAATTCTCTAATTTGTCTACGTCCTTCTGTATTCTATCCCTACCCTTCAGCATATCTACCACTTCTCCCAGTTTAGTGTCATCTGCAAACCTGCTGAGGGTGCAATCCACACCATCCTCCAGATCGTTAATGAAGATATTGAACAAACTGGCCCCAGGACCAACCCTTGGGGCATTCCGCTTGATACTGTCTGCCAACTAGACATGGAGCCATTGATCACTACCTACTGAGCCCGATGATCTAGCCAGCTTTCTATCCACCTTATAGTCCATTCATCCAGCCCATACTTCTTTAACTTGCTGGCAAGAATACTGTGGGAGACCATGTCAAAAGCTTTGCTAAAGTCAAGGAATAACACGTCCACTGTTTTCCCCTCATCCACAGAGCCAGTTATCTCGTCATAGAAGGCAATTAGATTAATCAGGCATGACTTGCCCTTGGTGAATCCATGCTGACTGTTCCCAATCACTTTCCTCTCCTCAAAGTGCTACAAAATTGATTCCTTGAGAACCTGCTCCATGATTTTTCCAGGGACTGAGGTGAGGCTGACTGGCTTATAGTTCGCCGGATTCTCCTTCTTCCCTTTTTTAAAGATGGGTACTACATTTGCCTTTTTCCAGTCATCTGGAACCTCCTCCAATTGCTGTCGTTTTGCAGTGTGGACACAAATCAAGCCACAGACCCAAGTCAGAAGGATGGTTAGTGCATTATGACCGCATTAGCATGGCTGTGACACCTGGGTCTGGCAGCTGTGGGTATGTCTGCACTGCAAAGAGAAACCCACGGCACCGAGTCTCAGACTCTGGGTCAATTGACTTGGGTTTCGGGGGCTTGGTCGGTGGGACTTAAAACACTAGTGTAGACTTTCTCCTTTGGGCTGGAGCCCAGGGTCCGAGACCCGCCCCCATTGCCAGATTTCAGAGCACAGGCTCCAGCCCAAGTGGAAACACCTACACTGCTATTTTTAGCCCAGAAGCCAGAGTCCAAGTCAATTGACCCAGGCTCTGAGACTTAGCACTGCAGGTTTTTCTTTGCAGTGTAGATGTAATCTTTAAGCCCAGGTTTACACTGCAGTGTGGACATTCCACCCCTGGCTTGGAAATGCCAAATACACCAGCCTGGGTCCCACAGATCCAGATTTACAAAGCAGCATAGACATACCTTGTATGGCCTTGAGCAAGTCAAGCCAGGCCAGTTTTTAAAAGGTATTTAGGCACTTGGTGGGATTTTCAAAATCATGTAGGCATCTAAAGCCCATTGAAATCAATGGGTGCTAGGTGCCTGAGTGCTCATCTCACAAGGTGATATCTTTAAAAATCTGACTCTGGGATGCTCCATGCCTCAGTTTCCCCTCTATACACTTCCCAGCCTCAAATAAATGTTTTGAGGATAAACACACTTCATGAAGCGCCCTGATACTTCAGTGATGGGGGCCAGACAAGGACCTTAGAAAGTTACAAAAGGGAAAGTTTTTCACCCACCTCATGTAACATTCCATAGATCACAGTGTAGGCCCAGAACTCAGTCAGGGAATAGTTTTCATCCTTAGCTGCCTCAAGTAGCATTTCTGTGGCCTTTTTCAGGCTCCAGCCGGATTTGGTAAGTGCATCACACATGTGTTTCTCCAAGGCCTGCAATTTCTCTGCCCAGTCCCCATTTTTGTAGAGAGAGGACATACACCTATTACAGAGACAAAACACACACTGCAAGGGGAATGGGATATGGGCTATTTTCCCCAGCCCTTTCAATCTCTGCACAGTTATTTATTTATTATCATCCTATCATTGCAATGCACCTGTAAGCCACAAGGATTGCGTGGCTGGCTAGCTGCTGTGGAAAGCCATGGCCTCAGAAGAGATAAAATTCAGATCCCCCAAACCCTTATCAGACTACGCAAAAGGAGAATTTCCATTAGCAATATGCAGGGTCCATGACACACAGTTTGAACAACTTTTATTACATCCAGGACATTTGTAACATCTACAGACCCGTCCATCATGCCTCTGCTGCCCTAATATTGACGTCAGTGGGACCTTTTGTGAAGAAAGGTCGGGAGGGGAAAGATGGTTCAGTGTTTAGGGCGCTAGCCTACAACTTGGGAAATGTGTGTTCCACTTCCTGCTCTCCCATAGATTATACCCCAGCCACTAATTCTCCCTGAGCCCTGGTTCCCCATAGGAAAAGGGGAGACAGGCACTTCCCTACCTCATAGGGGTGCTGTGGAAATAAATACGGCAGTGCTCAGACGCTATGTTAATGGGGGGGGCAGTGCAGATAAGTACCTATGATAATTCGGAAGTTGCCCGCTGGTGTCAGTCTCATGTTGAATTGCACCAACAGCTGAGTGCCTGACTCCCTTAGGCTCCTGTGTCTATTGCAACTCCCTGTAAGGCTGTCAGTGTGTGGCCCTGTTAGATCAGTCGGATATTCCGAAGAACAGTCTCCTTCTCCACTAAGAAACTAACTCTCCAACCTATCCTACAATCTTGCAGTGATTGTTGTCTCTTTTCCACCTGGATTTCCTCATTTTGTGTTACATCCAGTGACTTGTTCCTGTTTAACAACCCCCAGTTATGTCCATTTCTCACTATTCCCATGGCACAAACAATTGTATACACCTTGCCTCTCTTTAAGGGCAACTAGAATAAGCAACAACAGAAGGTACTAGGCTGTTCTGCTATCCTTCTTTCAGCACTAATGCCAACAACAAGTGAGCCAAATATGACAAGTCAGGTCGCAGAAAATCCTGAGATTGGCTTAAACATCATGAGATTTATTTTAAAAATGTGGGTTCTTTTTATTTGCCTCTTGGCATTTTTGCTGGCAGGGTTTATATTTCTAAGTGTCTCTCCACAACCACCGGGGCTAGAAACTTATGCTTCATAATATCATGAGAGCGGATGACTGGATGATACTGCCAAGAATGACCTTGAGCGGATCACTGCGGACTACGTGGCTCTGGGAAGAAGGATAAAGGAGTTGGAGGCGCAAGTGGTGTTCTCGTCCATCCTCCCCGTGGAAGGAAAAGGCCTGGGTAGGGACCGTCGAATCGTGGAGGTCAACGAATGGCTACGCAGGTGGTGTCGGAGAGAAGGCTTTGGATTCTTTGACCATGGGATGGTGTTCCATGAAGGAGGAGTGCTGGGCAGAGACGGGCTCCATCTTACGAAGAGAGGGAAGAACATCTTTGCCAGCAGGCTGGCTAACCTAGTGAGGAGGGCTTTAAACTAGGTTCACCGGGGGAAGGAGACCAAAGCCCTGAGGTAAGTGGGAAAGCGGGATACCGGGAGGAAGCACAGGCAGGAATGTCTGTGAGGGGAGGGCTCCTGCCTCATACTGGGAATGAGGGGCGATCAACAGGTTATCTCAAGTGCTTATATACAAATGCACAAAGCCTTGGAAACAAGCAGGGAGAACTGGAGGTCCTGGTGATGTCAAGGAATTATGACGTGATTGGAATAACAGAGACTTGGTGGGATAACTCACATGACTGGAGTACAGTCATGGATGGTTATAAACTGTTCAGGAAGGACAGGCAGGGCAGAAAAGGTGGGGGAGTAGCACTGTATGTAAGGGAGCAGTATGACTGCTCAGAGCTCCGGTACGAAACTGTGGAAAAACCTGAGTGTCTCTGGATTAAGTTTAGAAGTGTGTGCAACAAGAGTGATGTCATGGTGGGAGTCTGCTATAGACCACCGGACCAGGGGGATGAGGTGGATGAGGCTTTCTTCCGGCAACTCACGGAAGCTACTAGATCGCATGCCCTGATTCTCATGGGTGACTTTAATTTTCCTGATATCTGCTGGGAGAGCAATACAGCGGTGCATAGACAATCCAGGAAGTTTTTGGAAAGCGTAGGGGACAATTTCCTGGTGCAAGTGCTAGGGGAGCCAACTAGGGGGAGCACTTTTCTTGACCTGCTGCTCACAAACCGGGTAGAATTAGTGGGGGAAGCAAAAGTGGATGGGAATCTGGGAGGCAGTGACCATGAGTTGGTTGAGTTCAGGATCCTGACGCAGGGAAGAAAGGTAAGCAGCAGGATACGGACCCTGGACTTCAGGAAAGCAGACTTTGACTCCCTCAGGGAACAGATGGCCAGGATCCCCTGGGGGACTAACATGAAAGGGAAGGGAGTCCAGGAGAGCTGGCTGTATTTCAAGGAATCCCTGTTGAGGTTACAGGGACAAACCATCCCGATGAGTCGAAAGAATAGTAAATATGGCAGGCGACCAGCTTGGCTTAATGGTGAAATCTTAGCGGATCTTAAACATAAAAAAGAAGCTTACAAGAAGTGGAAGGTTGGACATATGACCAGGGAAGAGTATAAAAATATTGCTCGGGCATGTAGGAAAGATATCAGGAGGGCCAAATCGCACCTGGAGCTGCAGCTAGCAAGAGATGTCAAGAGTAACAAGAAGGGTTTCTTCAGGTATGTTGGCAACAAGAAGAAAGCCAAGGAAAGTGTGGGCCCCTTACTGAATGAGGGAGGCAAGCTAGTGACAGAGGATGTGGAAAAAGCTAATGTACTCAATGCTTTTTTTGCCTCTGTTTTCACTAACAAGGTCAGCTCCCAGACTGCTGTGCTGGGCATCACAAAATGGGGAAGAGATGGCCAGCCCTCTGTAGAGATAGAGGTGGTTAGGGACTATTTAGAAAAGCTGGATGTGCACAAGTCCATGGGGCCGGACGAATTGCATCCGAGAGTGCTGAGGGAATTGGCGGCTGTGATTGCAGAGCCCTTGGCCATTATCTTTGAAAACTCGTGGCGAACGGGGGAAGTCCCGGATGACTGGAAAAAGGCTAATGTAGTGCCCATCTTTAAAAAAGGGAAGAAGGAGCATCCTGGGAACTACAGGCCGGTCAGCCTCACCTCAGTCCCTGGAAAAATCATGGAGCAGGTCCTCAAAGAATCAATCCTGAAGCACTTAGAGGAGAGGAAAGTGATCAGGAACAGTCAGCATGGATTCACCAAGGGAAGGTCATGCCTGACTAATCTAATCGCCTTTTATGATGAGATTACTGGTTCTGTGGATGAAGGGAAAGCAGTGGATGTATTGTTTCTTGACTTTAGCAAAGCTTTTGACACGGTCTCCCACAGCATTCTTGTCAGCAAGTTAAGGAAGTATGGGCTGGATGAATGCACTATAAGGTGGGTAGAAAGCTGGCTAGATTGTCGGGCTCAACGGGTAGTGATCAATGGCTCCATGTCTAGTTGGCAGCCGGTGTCAAGTGGAGTGCCCCAGGGGTCGGTCCTGGGGCCCGTTTTGTTCAATATCTTCATAAATGATCTGGAGGATGGTGTGGATTGCACTCTCAGCAAATTTGCGGATGATACTAAACTGGGAGGAGTGGTAGATACGCTGGAGGGGAGGGATAGGATACAGAAGGACCTAGACAAATTGGAAGATTGGGCCAAAAGAAATCTAATGAGGTTCAATAAGGATAAGTGCAGGGTCCTGCACTTAGGATGGAAGAATCCAATGCACCGCTACAGACTAGGGACCGAATGGCTCGGCAGCAGTTCTGCGGAAAAGGACCTAGGGGTGAGAGTGGACGAGAAGCTGGATATGAGTCAGCAGTGTGCCCTTGTTGCCAAGAAGGCCAATGGCATTTTGGGATGTATAAGTAGGGGCATAGCGAGCAGATCGAGGGACGTGATCGTTCCCCTCTATTCGACACTGGTGAGGCCTCATCTGGAGTACTGTGTCCAGTTTTGGGCCCCACACTACAAGAAGGATGTGGATAAATTGGAAAGAGTACAGCGAAGGGCAACAAAAATGATTAGGGGTCTAGAGCACATGACTTATGAGGAGAGGCTGAGGGAGCTGGGATTGTTTAGTCTGCAGAAGAGAAGAATGAGGGGGGATTTGATAGCTGCTTTCAACTACCTGAAAGGGGGTTTCAAAGAGGATGGCTCTAGACTGTTCTCAATGGTAGCAGATGACAGAACGAGGAGTAATGGTCTCAAGTTGCAATGGGGGAGGTTTAGATTGGATATTAGGAAAAACTTTTTCACTAAGAGGGTGGTGAAACACTGGAATGCGTTACCTAGGGAGGTGGTAGAATCTCCTTCCTTAGAGGTTTTTAAGGTCAGGCTTGACAAAGCCCTGGCTAGGATGATTTAACTGGGACTTGGTCCTGCTTTGAGCAGGGGGTTGGACTAGATGACCTTCTGGGGTCCCTTCCAACCCTGATATTCTATGATTCTATGATTCTATGATTCTATACGCCAATGGGAGAACCTCTCCCCCTGCTATAGGCAGTGTCCATACTGAAGTGCTACAGCAGTGCAACTGCAGATTCACAATAACATTGCAACAGCTATAAATATTAAATTAGAACTATAGGCCTGGCACCTATCACTTTTGCCCATATAGAAATCTTAGGAGGGTAAGACCTAAAAGGCACGTCCACACAAACTCTGGGTCTGTTAACCTGGGGCTTGAGCATCTACACTCATTTGTAACCCTGGATTTGGAATTGTTGAACTCTGGTCCCGACCTGGGGCTCCAGAGTCTACACTGCATTATGCGGGACTGAATTCAGCCACCCATATCCCAGACTTTCTAGCGTCCTCCCAACATGTGGCTGCATTAGCCCTTTGTTTGGGAAGCAGTGTGGGAAAAACTTGACTGTCCACCAAACCTGACTGTCCAGAGGACAAAGGAAGCTGGCCTGTGGGACATCTCTGGTGGACTCCCAGAGCATGAGTCCAATGGGACTGCTTCTAGACTGCAAAGCAATAGGGCTTGAACCCTGGGTCCTGCCTTGATTCAGGCTCAGACCCTATACTCTCATGGAGCCCTGTGACCCTGGTTCTAAGCCCCGGGTTAGCATGATTTGGTATAGATGGAAGAGGGCTTGAACTTTAGCCTGAGTTTGAACCCTGGGCTTACACTGCAGTGTAGACATACTCTCACATTCTCACCTCCACAGGAAATGGACAGACAGTGTTTTCCTGTTGGTGATGGAGTATCCAGCATGTCCTTTGGATAATAATAACAATGGCAAGAATTGTCTCTGGCTGTCAGTTCTATACTGGGATACACTTTCACTCACACTTCTCTTGGCATGTGCCTACCATGTTGCACCTGAGACTCCACACAGGTACATGATGGTGTCCAGGAGACCATGGTTTTGTAGCTCCTGCAGGGTTCCATGAAGGGCAATCATGGCCCGCAGACCTCCCCCAGCTCCCAGGATGGCAATATTGGGCACATCTTCCTGAGGAAGGGAAAAGACACAAAACATATACACTGGGATTACTGAGGAATCTCCCTTGCTCATGTAAATTACTTGTGTGGTATCTAAAGTCACACGCCTGCCATTCCCACCTGGGACAACCCCCATCACATAGTTTAAAAGGGTATCTTGTAGGACCCAATCTTTCAAGTGTTTACAGCTATGAGTGGCTTTATTTACTTGGATAGCTCCGCTGGCTTAAATGTGACAACTCCCACAAGTAAATTTACTCACAAGCTTTCCTGATTGCCGCAACAAGTTCTGATTCTACCTCTTGAGCTATAAGAATAACTGCAATAGCTCCTACAGTATATGATATGTGTGTGTATATTATGTATTACATCTATCATAACTACTGTTAATTATCAGAACTGCTTGAAAATATTTAAACGGGGTTTTTTTGTTGGATTATTTGGGAGTTTGGGGGACAAAAATACATTTTTAATTAAAAGGAATTTTTTATTGATACATGTTGGGGGGTTTTGCCCAAAACCTGGGCAGAAAAATCATTGTTTAACAACCAAAAACTTCAAAATATATATGTTTGACACCAGTGTCACAATATGTTTGGTTTTAGGAAACAGAAAAAAAATCAGATTTGAGGTTTTAAAAGAAAACTTTTTAAAAAATCTGTGAAATAAAAATTAACACAAACCAAAAAAATAGAAAATAAAATATATTTCTCAATCTGTTCTGTCATTTATATTTAAGTTCATTCCAATTCAGCAAAGCTCTTAAATGTGCACTTAATTTTAGCCATTTACTGAAGTCCCATTGCCTTCAATTTGTTTTATTCTAAAAGCCTTGGGAAAAAAAAAACAGGAACACACACACACAAAAAACAACTTTTTGATGAACACATTTTCACCAGCTCTTCATGAGTAATCATTACCATTGTCAATGTTCCTCTACAATTCAATAAAACATTAATGGACTCCTACCAGATTACAGGGAATCCCAAGGCTATCCAGGCATTTCTTCACCTGCACCTTTCTGTTGCTTGTCCCTAGTTTTTCCCCTTCTGACAGCTCATAGGAAATTCGGACTTTACCTTCACCCTGAGAAAAAAATGTCAAGAGAATGTATCATCTCTGAAAAATCTGCCAGGGATGGGACAATGCACAGAGATCCAGAAAATCCATTCAAGCATGTTCTGGGTGGAACCCAAGCCTATTTAGAGAGATTTCACACATCTTCCCTACACTGGAACAATGAGGAAATCTCTATGAGGAAAAAGAGAGACAAGGTGGATGAGGTGATATCTTTTATTGAAGCAACTTCTATTGGTGACAGAGACAAGCATTCAAGCTCCACACAGCTCCTCTTCAAGTCTGGGAAAGGTACTCCAAGTGCCACAGCCAAATACAAGGTGGAACAACTTGCTAAACATAAGGAGTTAACACATGTTGCAAGAAATTACTCCAAATCTCATATTCTGGGACCAACATGACTGTAAGTACACTGCAAACAACTATGAGAAGAAACTCATAGACACTTCCCGACACTTCCCCCGCTTTTCTCCATCACCACACTGGGTGGTGAATAGACCCACTGACTGCAGCAGGAACACATGAAGGAATAGATTTCACGTGCTTCATCTGCACTACATAATGACTCCTCCCCACCCTCCACAAAATGATCAAACATGGTAGTGGTAGTGATGGTGGCAGGGCTCAGCTTGGTCTTCACACTGTGCAAAAAGTCATGCTTGTATACAAGACCTAAGATCCACAGGCATGCTCAGTTTCTGACCATTTGACTATATGCTTCTGTAGCTTTTGGCTGCAGAGTGGGAATGAGACTGGAACTCATCCAGAGTGCATTTCATTGAGCAGTGTAAATAGGAAATGGTCAAAATGAACCCTGCAGCTTGGAGTTTCAGATGTATTTTAGCTGCCCTCAAATATAGCAAGACTGGGCCTGAGTCATTATTATATAGCTACAAGGAAACAATGTGACATTGTCTTTGAATAAATGAAACACATAAATTTCAGAAAAAAGAAAAGGAGTACTTGTGGCACTTTAGAGACTAAGAAATTTATTTGAGCATAAGCTTTCATGAACTACAGCTCACTTCATCGGATGCATGCAGTGGAAAATACAATGGGGAGATTTATATACATAGAGAACATGAAGCAATGGGTGTTACCATATACACTGTAATGAGAGTGATCAGGTAAGGTGAGCTATTACCAATTTCTCTCCTGCTGGTAATAGCTCACCTTACCTGATCACTCTCCTTACAGTGTGTATGGTAACACCCTTTGTTTCATGTTCTCTGGGTACATAAAATCTATCCCCACTGTATTTTCCACTGCATGCATCTGATGAAGTGAGCTGTAGTTCACAAAAGCTTATGCTCAAATAAATTTCTTAGTCTCTAAGGAGCCACAAGTACTCCTTTGCTACTCTGAAACCTGTCATTATGTAAGGCACTAACTTTCAGAATAATTTGAACAAAAAAATCTGAAGATGAAATTATTTGGTCACTCTTCATATTATAAATAGTAAATAGATGTTAGTAGTATACGGCTCAATAGCATTCATCGCCATGTATTTTTGAGAGGTTTCCATGCCCCATTTAGGGCTTATGTCAAGCCCTCCGTCCCCGTTTCCATTGGCGCCAAAGTTTGGTGCCATTGGCCATTTTGAAAAAATGTTATGTTTGAATAGGGAGAGTGTTGTGTGTTTGTGCCTTGATACCTATAGAGCAAAAGGTTGAAAGAATAGAGTGAGAGAGTTTAAAGATAAAAAAGAAAGTTTGGGTAAGGTTTAAAGGAAAAGAGGAAAGAAAGGTTATTTGGTGAGGTTGAGTGAGGAGAGATGATTTTAAAGGCCTAGTTTGGCATGTTATTAAAGAATAGAAAATTTTGAGATAAATGTAAAAGGTGTATTAAATATGAGGGCAGGTTAAGAAAAGGTCATTTAAAAAAAGTTAAATAAAAGAGAAAACTAGGTTTAAAAAGAACACACATGGCCAAAAAAGGAAATTTACTAAGGCAGAGCCTGTTTAGTAAGCACATGGTAAAAACTATAAAGGGTGGTTAAGAAAAACACAATTAAACAATTAAATATCAGGGTAGATTAAGGAAAGAGCATTTAAAACATTAAATAATATTGAAAACTAGGTTTAAAAAGAGAATTTACTAAGGCAAAGTCTGTTTAGTAAGCACATGGTAAAAATTATAAAGGGTGGCTAATAAAAAAAAATTAAACTATTAAGTATCTGGGTAGGTTAAGAAATATTAAATTTAAAACATTAAATAATATTAAAAAAATTAAATAACATTAAAAACTATAAAGCTAGATTTAAAAAGGGCATTTACTAAGGCAAAGCCTGTTTAATAAGCACATGGGAAAAACTATAAAGGCAGGTTAAGAAAAACACAATTAAACAATTAAATATCAGGGTAGGTTAAGAAAAGAGCATGTAAAACGTTAAAAGAAAAGGAGTACTTGTGGCACCTTAGAGACTAACAAATTTATTTGAGTATAAGCTTTCGTGAGCTACAGCTCACTTCATCGGATGCATTAAGCTTATGCTCAAATAAATTTGTTAGTCTCTAAGGTGCCACAAGTACTCCGTTTCTTTTTGCGAATACAGACTAACACAGCTGCTACTCTGAAACCTGTAAAACATTAAATAATATTAAAAACTATAAAGCTAGGTTTAAAAGGGAATTTACTAAGGCAAAGCCTGTTTAGTAAGCACATGATAAAAACTATAAAGGCAGGTTAAGAAAAACAAAATTAAACTATTAAATATCAGGGTAGGTTAAGAAAAAGCATTTAAAACATTGAATAATATTGAAAACTAGATTTAAAAAGAACACATATGGCCAAAAAAGGAAATTTACTAAGGCAGAGCATGTTTAGTAAGCACATGCTAAAAAAGTTAATAGAAAAGCATTTAAACTATGAAATACAAGGGTAGTCTCAGAAAAAAAGCATTTAACAAGAGTTAAATAAGACAGAAATATATAAAGAGAGGTTAAAAGACAGAACTGGGCAAGAAAAGGGAAAAGAAGATCCCTTTGCAAAGGGCAAAGATAGACAGCACATGGTTGAATCAGAGAGAGAGATCTTACCATTTCAAGTCTTTCTGCTGAATGAACCAACTTTCCAGGGTTAGAACCCCTCAAACTTGTTATCACCTCCTTTGGAAGGGACCAATCAGATGTTGTTCTACAGCAGCGTCATAGAATTCATTTTCCTGAACCAATCCTAGAGTCCCAAGATTATAAACAAGAGCCAACTCCCTTCTCTCCCCTCCCTCTCCTTTAACTATCTTATTTTTATCTAAAAACCCAGACCCTATGCATTTTTCCCACCATGTAGCCCTTTTACATAGGGGCTTTAATAAAAGTTAAAACCATAAACTTTTAGTAACAAACAATTTTTAAAAGTTTTCTCCTATGTTTTAGACTAGCAAGGGTTATTTTTTAGTAAGCACAATTTGAAGCCGCACCTGTGTTGTGCTTAGTTAAAAGTTAATATATGTATTTTTTTCAAATAGGACGAGGCCTTTTTTCTTGACATACCAGATTCTGCACTAGAAGTTTTCAATTTTGGTAAGATGATTAATATGCTACACAATTATGGTTTATTTTTAAAAGAAATGGTTTTAAGGAGTTTATTTTTTTCAATTTAGAACAAGATGGAAGTCAAAACCAACAGATAGGTTTTCCTGAGATTACAGAAGACGGTATGAACTGTTTTTAAATATGTGTTTGAAATAGTGTACATTTTTTCCAGGGGTTGTGCATTAACACGTGTATTGGGAACTATGTTTGTTGTTGTTAGTGAAAAAGAAGCTGCCTTTGCTCCAAAGGTTTTACTGTAAAAAAGTTTTGCTGGCAGTTGTTGAGAATTTGGAGCTGTACTGCACCCATGTTTCTGCATGCTCTTTTTTTTATTACAACACATGCAAAAGTGCTAAAATAAAGGGCTGTTTCTTCATATAAGTTTGTCTTTTCAAGTGGTTATTCCTTTACAAAACTTAATATAGCTTTCACTTGTATTTGTTGAAAAGCAGGTGAAGAAGCAGCCTTCTTATCTCTGATCCACTGACTCACAGATGCTATTTTTGCTAACAGTGGCTTTGTTGGAAAAGCATGTTGCTTCAAATTGTTTTTACTAAAAAATAACCCATGTTAGTCTAAAACGTAGAAGAAAATGTTTTTATCACTATAATTTACTTTTATAAACAAGTTCTCTGTGTTTTTAACCCTGGAATGTTTCTGCATGCTCACTTTTATTGAAACATATGCAAAAGTGCTAAATGAAGGGATGTGTCTTCATGTAGGCTTGTCTTTTCAAGTGTTTATTCCTTTACAAGACTTAATATAACTTTCACCTCTATTTGTTAAAAAGAGGGGGAAGAAACAAACTTCTTCTCTGTAATCCACTGATTTACAGAATAAGGGGAATATAAACTGGCTGTTACTAAGGTCCTGTAGTTTTAAACCTGTCGTGCTTCTTCATGCTCTATTTTATTGAAACATACCTGTAAATAAAGGGATGTGACTTCATACAGACTTGTCTTTTAAAGTAAATATAAAGCAAAGCTTTATTCCTTTACAAAACTTACTGTAATTTTTACCTGCATTTGTTAAAAAGTTTGGGAAAGAAGCAGCCTTCTTATCTCTGACTCACAGACACTGCTTTTGCTGACAGGGGTTTTGCTGCAGTTTCAAGTTGTGCTTTCTAAAAAATAGCCCATGTTGGTCTAAAACATAGGGAAAAGCTTTTTAAAATTGTTTGTTACTAAAAGCTTGTGGTTTAAACTTTTATTAAAGCCCCTATGTAAAAGGGCTATACGGCAGGAAAAATGCTTGGGGTCTGCTTTTTTAGATAAGAATAAGGCAGTTAAGGGGAAGGGAGGGGAGAGAAGGGAGTTGGCTCTTGTTTAAATTCTGGGGACTTTAGGACTGGTTCAGGAAAATGAATTCTATGACGCTGCTGTAGAACAACTTCTGATTGGTCTGATCCAAAGGCGGTGTTAACAAGTCTGAGGGGCAGTAAACCTGGGAAGTTGCTTCATTCTGCAGAAAGACTGGAAGGGTAAAAGCTTGCTTTCTCTCTCTCTCTGATTCAGAGCTGACCACGTGCTGTCTATCTTTGCCCTTTGCAAAGGGGCTTTCTTTTCCCTTTTCTTGCCCTGTTCTCTCTTTTAACCTCTCTTTATATGTTTCTCTTTTATTTAACTCTTTTTAAATGCTTTTTTCTGAACCTGCTCTTGTATTTAATAGTTTAAATGCTTTTCCATGCAACTTTTTTAGCATGTGCTTACTAAACAGGATCTGCCCTAGTAACTTAACTAGGCTGACAAACCCTCCTTTGCAATCAAAGCACTGAGCTCATGTATATGGCAAAAGTATAACACGTTTATTGATAAAAGGACACAGGTTTAAGTGATACCAAGTATTACCCTGGCAGACCAGGTGCCAGCTCATGCCAAGGCCTCTAGGCCACAACTGAACACTGACAGCTGGAAACCAGGCTGGCAGATATCAAACCTGGGAGATAAGAGAGTGACTCAGAACCCAGACTAGGCAATATATGCAGAGACCCATGCAGTAATCTCACTTATTACATCTGTAGCCCATGTGATAAGGTAATATGCATATATTTGCTCTGTAACTATAGAAGTGTTTGCTCTGGAGCTATAAATCTGAGAAGCATTATCAGATGTGAAATATTAGTGTGCCCAAGGAAGAGTTATCCCCTGCCCAGTGAAAGAAGGCCCATAGACATCAAACAAGCCATTGTGAAACCTAAGAGGACAAAGGAGTTTGCTGATTGCTCCCCCAACACCCCTGAAGGAGAGATGTGCAAGAGCACCCGTCCCATCAGCTCGGACTCTGGGGATAAAGAGATAAAAATCCCCTGAGAAGGGGAATTTGTGGTCTCTATGCTGCTTGAGATTTGGGAGAGCACAAAGTGTCTCAGCAAAAACAAAAAATCCCCAGCTGTTTTGCCTGGGTTAGTCCTAGAGGAGATATAGAGGTGGCATATAATAGCAGCTCTATCAACTTTTTAAACCTAAGACTAGAATTCATGTGGTGTGTGTGTGTTACCTACTTTAACCTTGTCAATAACTCTCTTCTTTCTTTTTCTCAGTTAATAAATCTTTAGATATTTTACTACAGGATGAGTTGCAAGTCTTTGGTGCAAGATCTAAACTGCAATTGACCTGGGGAGAGTGGCTGGTCCTTTGGGACTGGAAGTAACATGACTATTTTTGTGATTTGTGGTATAAGGTCCCATCTATCACAAAGGCAGGCTTGCCTGGGTGGCAAATTAGACAAGAGTGCCCAAGGAGACTGTCTGTGATGCCATGGTCATGCTGTCATAGTGCCTGAGGAGTTTATACTTGAGAGTTGGTTGGTGAAATCTAAGTATACAACTCACAACCTACTGGGGTTTGGACCCTGCTTTGGACAATCTGCCCTGAGGTTGGTACTCACGCCCTCGAGACACTCCAGGAAGTGTGAAATCAGGTATAAGGAATAAGGACAGAAATGGTTACAAACAAACAAAAGTCAAAAATACTCTCCTAAGACTAAAACTCAACAGATTAGAGTTTGAGGTTCAAAGAAGTTGTTCTAACTGCAGTCTTTCTTCCAGTGTGGCTGTCCCATCCTTTAGCCAGGAGCCAACACACAGAGCTCAAACAGCTGGCTTTCTTTACCTGCTTGGGTGAAGGATGCCAAAATGACTTTTTTTATTTTCTGCTTATAGCCTCATCGTTATGTCTTTGTTTTCAAAGTCAGGAAGCCCCTCTGAAGCTCATCTTGCCGTGTCCATCCAGGCACTGATAACAGCTTAATTTCTGTCATCTCCTCCTGCCATTGTGTTAGTTAATGGATACTGCACACACTTACTAGTTTAATGGCTTTATTTTCCTTTTTATCTAAATATACTTTCATTTTGTCCTGGCTCAATTTATATTAGAGACACATTTAAATGGCCGGGTCAACAATTCTTTGTCTAGGCCTTGGTGACTTCAATCTCATGTTCCAAACACATTTTCAGGACAGGTGTCAGGGTTCTCTCCCCACTCTGAACTTTGCGATACAGATGTGGGGACCCGCATGAAAGACCACCTACGCTTATTTCTACCAGCTTAGGTTAAAACTTCCCCAAGGCACAAATCCTTTGCTTCTCCTTGCTGCCACCACCAAGTGATTTAGACAAAGATCCAGGAAAAGGCGCCACTTGGAGTCCCTGTTTCCCCAAAATATTCCCCCAAGTCCCTTCACCTCCTTTCCTGGGGAGGCTTGAGAATAATATACTAACCAATTGGTTACATAGTGAGCACAGATCAAATCCCTGGGGTTTTAGGACACTGAAAATCAATCAGATTTTTAAAAGAAGAATTTTATTTTTTTTAAAGTAAAAGAATCACACCTGTAAAATAAGGATGGAAGGTAATTTTACAGGGCAAATAAAAAGATTTAAAACACAAAGGATTCTCCTCTAACTCTAAAAAAGAAAAGGCGTACTTGTGTCACGTTAGAGACTAACAAATTTATTTGAGCATAAGCTGTAGCTCACGAAATTTGTTAGTCTCTAAGGTGCCACAAGTACTCCTTTTCTTTTTTGCGAATACAGACTAACACGGCTGCTACTCTGAAACCCTCTAACTCTGTCTTCCAGTTACAAAACAGAAATAAAATTACCTCTTAGCATAGGGAAAATTCACAAGCTAAAACAAAAGATAATCAATTCACATATCATTTAAAGAGATGGTTTACCTGCTTGGTTTCTCTCTCTATCCAGAGAGGGAACAAATAAAGAGAGCACAAACAAAACCAACTACCCCCCCCCAAGATTTGAAAGTATCTTCTTTCCTTATTGGTCCTTTTGGTCAGGTGCCACCAGGTTATTTTAGCTTCTTAACCCCTTTCAGGTAAAGTGATTCTGTACCTCTGGCCAGGAGTGATTTTATGTTACTATATACATAAAGGTTGTTCCCGTCCCTTTATATTTATGACCACAGGTTTCCAGCATATGTTTATATCTAGGGCCCTACCAAATTCATGGCCGTGAAAAATGTGTCACAGACCAGGAAATCTTGTCTCCCTTGTGAAATCTGGCATTTTGTGTACTTTTAACCTATACTATACAGATTTCATGGGGGAGACCAGCATTTGTCAAAGTGGTGGTCCCAATCGAAAGGCGGAGAGCGGCAGCTAGTGGCCAGCCACCCAGCTCTGAAGGCAGTGCCGCAGCCATCAGCAGTGCAGAAGTAAAGGTGACAATACCATACCATGACACCCTTATCTACACTGTTGCCAGCAGTGGTGCTGACTTCAGAGCTGGGCTCTTTGTCAGCAGCCGCAGAGCTTCCTGCAGCTGTGGGAGATTCCTGGAGGTGGATCTCACCAGCCTGGCCAGGAGGAGCAGCTAGAGCCTGGCATATAGTAGGAGCCCTTGGCCTGGGCGCCCCTAGCTCTGCCTCTCCCCGGCTCTGGGCCCAGCCCCCCGGTACTCGGGGTTAAAGGGGCCGTGGGTTGGTTCTGCATATGTGTGTGTACTGGGAGGTTGACAAGAGGGTTGACATCCCCCCAACCATAGTGCCATGGGTAGCTGCCCACCCATAAGGCCAGCCCTGCCCACCCCAAAATGAGGAGCTCACCATACCATGCCACACTCACTTCCCACTGTTGCTGGCAGTGGCACTGCCTTTAGAGCTGGGTGCCCGGCCAACAGCCATTACTCTCCAGTTGCCCAGCTCTGAAGGCTGCGCCACCACCAGCAATAGTGCAGAAGTAAGGATGGCAATATTTCAACCCCCCTACAACAGCCTTGCAATCCCCCAACCATGACCCTCTTTTGCATTGGGCACCCCACGATTACAACACTGTGAAATTTCAGATTTAAGTATCTGAAACCATTAAATTTACTATTTTTAAAATCCTGTGATTGTGAAATTGACCAAAATCAAGCGTGAATTTCATAGGGCCCTATTTATATTGCTCAGTACACACCCTGTACATCCACCATGCAATGAGCAGTGGAACCTGCGTGTTACCACTTTGTATACTGGACTGTACGTGACACTTGTTAGACACAGATTATGAAAATACAATAGAACCACAGAGTTATGAACACCTCAGGAATGGAGGTTGTTCTTAACTCTGAAATGTTCATAACTCTAAACAAAATGTTACGGTGTTTTTTTCAAAAATTTACAACTGAACATTGACTTAATACGGCCTTGAAACTTTACTGTTCCTAAGAAAAATGCTGTTTTCCCTTTTTTAGTAGTTTACATTTAACACACTACTGTACTGTATTTGCTTCTTCTTTTTTTATCTCTGCTGCTGCCTGATTGCATGTGTCCGATTCCAAATGAGGTGTGTGGTTGACTGGTCAGTTTGCAACTTATCGGTGCTACTGTAATGTGGTAAGTGTAGTGAGTATATCAGGCCTAACAACTGTTGTTGACAGAGAGTACGAAACCACCCCTGGTATCTGGATCACAATCTAAAATCAAGAATCTGAAAGTCAACAAAGATAAGCACAAAATGCTCCCAGCTTCTCGAGCTTTAGTGACCTGAATTCTGGAGAACATCAGCTGATCCTGAAGCTGAATATTGGAGACACCTCAGCACCAGACCCCAGTTGGGTTGACACTTCCTTTAATCCTTTCCTAAAAGATGGATCAACATCTTTGTTGAAATCAATGTTGCTGAGGCTCCTCCCACTCTGGTGTCTGTTATTTGGAGCCTGGCTGGGTAGGGAGCCAGGGAGATATGGGAGGTGCCAATCAGCAAACAAACCTGTCAATAGAAGTTCATAGGAACTGGGAGTAAAAGGAAATAACCTGCCAGATGGTCTGGGAAGTGATGAAACAAGAAGTGTGGGCTTCAAACAGCTCTGCCTGTGCCACTCAATCCAAACCCACACCCCTGCTATCCCAGCCGTGGGCTCTCCCACCACTGCTGGTGCCCCTCACTCTTGACCCCTATTTCCTTCCTAGTCCAGCCTTTCATTCCCTCCCCACCACAATTCTGTAGGTAGCCCTCTGTCCTGACCCTCAAACCCCTGTTATCCATCCCTACACTCAGCTCCACTTGGGCACCCTACTGTGTGACACTCAGACCTGTTTCCATTCACGACCTGACTCTGTGCGGGGATGCACCTTTCCCTGTGTGAGTTGCAGGGAGCTGTCCATGCTGATACGCTCTGCAAGTCAGTCAGGGCTCAGTGCGAACAGCCTGAAACAGATGAGAAGGTTTCACCCTCCAGCCTATGGCCATTGTGTGTCCCCAGCCCATCAGGGAGGAGAAGCGAACCCCTTAAGAGCTGAACACTGTAGTCCAGTGGGAATCAAAGCCATGAGCCCTGGTTTACAAACAATGCCCTGAGTTCTGCACCCAGTACCTCTGTCTGACAGGCCAGAGCCGGGGTTGAGGGTCTGGGCTGAGCAGCTTTTCTGGGTCCCACTGGCGTGATCCATTCCCCCCAATCCAGCCTTTGTTACTGTGCAGGAACAGGTCTCTAGGGGTGCTCTGCAGCCTCCTAACCATTTCCATCTCCAAAAAAGGCTCTTCATATCGTCCCCTTAGGAGGAGCTCAAAGCTGGAAGCCACTCCTGGGCAAAAACAGCGGCACAGCCGCAGACTGTGATCAGCTCAAAATGTGTTTCTGCCAGCCCTGCAGAGCGACCCCCTCAAGAAAAGGCATTTTCTTGGGGGTGTGTCAGAGGGTGGGACAAGGGAAGGCCTGATCCCGGCCCAGGTCCCTTTCCTCTAGCCCTCACTGACTGCCTTGGCAAACCAATGAAATCCACTGGGGACTTTCCCTTGGCTGTGCAACCGGCCTACAGTGACCAAGGGAGTGTGATTTTAACCCCTTTCTGAAGAGGGTTCAACCTAGGCACAGAGATATGGGGTGGGTATTGCAGCATCACACAGGGTGTGTTTAAACTGCGGAGTCCATCATGGCTCTGACACTTGTTTATCCCCAAACCTGCTGCCATGCACGGGAGCATGTTAATGTAGATGGAATATGGTGGCTCAGTGAGTCACAGGTGTTAACACGACCATCTCACTGTCCAACATGCCGGGACTGGGGTGACCCATATAACAAGAGGCTGAATGTCAGACTTGATGGCTGCCAGCAGAGATGTGGGGGAGGGAGAAAACAAGGTCTGGACTAGCAGGGGGCAGAGGTTCAGGAAGGTCAGGGCACTGTCAGAGCTGGGGATGGGAAGAGCTGAGAACTGGGCTAGCCAGGAGTGAGTGGCACCGGCAGAGCTGTTTGAAGCCCACTCCTTGGCCAACCCACCCTGTCAATTTTCCACTCCCCAGCCCACCTGGCAGGTTATTTCCTTTTACTCCCATTCTGAGGAATTCTTGTGACTGGCTTTGTTTATTGACTGTCTCCTCCTGTATGCCCCTGGTTCCCTGCCCAGTTGGGCTCCAGTTCAGCCCTTGATCACAGTCTGCAGGGGAGGAGAAGCTGGAGGAAACATTGACAAATAAGCTCTGGAGGCCCCAGCACAAAGGAGGGAGATAGGCCAGATGAGCAGGGGAAAAACCATCCTGCTGAGCTGGTTAATGGCCTGGGGGAGGGCAGGATGAGGTCTAGGGAAGTGGAAAGGCATAAGGGGCTGGAGCTGATGGCTAATCAGGGGACAGGGCAGGGAGTGAGCCCCAGGGTCTGGGGAAAAGGGAAGAGGGAGGCCTCGGGAGACAGGGCGATGCTCCTGACACACAGACCCCCAAAGCTGCACTTAGCCACTCAACTTGTGGCCAAATTGTAACTGGTGACACCTAGACAGGAAAAGTCCTTGAACCAATTCCCCACCCCATAAGCACAGTTGCCAACTTTCACGTGGTAAATAAGCATCCTGACTTTCACAATAAGCCAAAAATCAAGTTAATCCCATTTCAAAACAAGGCTAAAGCAAGCCAGTCCCTAAGAACCCCAACACTATGTGACTAGATCCCCCCGGTGTGCAGTCTGGAACTGTGGGGGGACCGCTGTGCACCCCTGACTCTCTCTTCCCTTTCTCCTGCTTGCTGGGAGTGAATAAAAAAAAAAGTAACAAGCTACAACCCAAAGAAGCAACAAGCTACAAGCCAAACTAGCTAACAAAAAACTCACAAGCCAATTAATCCAAAAACAAGCCCAATTTCTACAGGGTTATTTTTTTTTGTGGGTTTGGCATGTCTGCCCATGAACCAGCCAGTGCCCTACCCTGGGGCCAGATGGGAACTGACACTAGGATGATCAGATGTCCCGATTTTATAGGGACACTCCCGATATTTGGGTCTTTGTCTTATATGGATGCCTATTATCCCCCCCCACACACACACACTCCCTGTCCCAATTTTTCACACTTGCTATCTGGTCACCCTAGCTGGTACCCCGTAGAAGGGAAAAGCTCCATGTCCCATTCCCCACCTCCATGAGCCAGGTAGTGCACCACAACAGGGCCAGGTCGGAGTCAGCCCCTCATAAAGCGGCAAGGACCCGTAACTCATTTTCTGACACCTAGTCATAGAATCCTAGAAATTGTGGGGCTGGAAAGGTCCTCATGAGGAATCTAATGCAGCCCCCTGTGCTGTAGCAAGACCAAGCAAACCTAGACCACCCTTGACAGGCGTTTGTTCAACCTGGTCTTTAAAACCTCCAATGATGGGGATTCCACCACCTCCCTTGGGAGCCTGTTCTAGAGCTTAAACAGACTGAGAGTTAGAAAGTTTTCCCTAATATCTCTCCAGAATCTCCCTTGCTGCAGACTAAACCCATTGCTTTTCCTACCATCCATGGACATGGAGAACAGTTGATCCCCCTCTTCTTTATAAGATCCCTTAACATATGTGAAGACTGTTATCAGCCAGACCCCCCCCCCCCCCCCGCCTTAGGCTTTTCTCCAGACTAAAACTGCCCAGTTAAAGAAACAGGACATGTTTAGTCCTTTCCTCACAGGTCAGGTTTTCTAAATCTTTGATCATTTTTGTTGCTGTCCTCTGGACTCTCTCCCCATTGTCCACATGTTCCCTAAAGTGCGGTGCCCAGAATTGGACCTATTTCTCCAGCTGAGGCCTCACCAGTGTTGAGTAGAGCAGGACAATGACTTCCCATGTCTTATATTGAATACTCCTGGTTTGGTGGAAAATTAACCATGCGTTGTGTTTGGATCAGAACAGGCCTGAGGCCTCTTTATTGATTACAAGCGCAGGGAGTAATAGCTCAAAGTAGCTGTCCCCGGATGCAAAGTACACACCACAGACAAATTACACATACTTCCATATTAATTACCTTATTTGGAATACATTGCAAAGTTAACACTGCTCAAAAGCAAAAAATAAGTGTCTCCCCCACTAGGCCCCTCTTGTTATTCACTGTCCGTTCTTTTGTGGTCAGTGACCTTTCTAACACAACTGTTGCGGCTATATATTTCATAAGCTTGACTGTTGCAAATTTGTTCTGTCCCCAGACCACAATTGGTCAAGCACACTTGCACCAACTGTGTTTTCCCTTATTTGGCATATAATGTAAGCTTTTAACAGTTGTTCTGCTTATCTGGAATACAGCAAAACAAGCTTTTCCTGTTATTGACAGGTTTGTTTTTTTGCGGTTAACTGTCTTTCCTAATTTCTAGCTGCTATGGTTACATTTCTTAAGCCATGTTGTTATAACTGCCCTACAATGGAATTTTCCTCACCCTCTTCTTATTCTCTGTATAAACAGTTAGCTTGACCAAAGTTTTAGGCCTATAAATTTAGGCCTGCTGGATTTTTCCTCCACACCTGGTAATCCACCCCAGAAGATTTAGCCTTTTTCATCGCTGCATCACATTACTGAAAAACAAAAAGGAGTACTTGTGGCACCTTAGAGACTAACAAATCTTATTCACTCAATTTGTAATCCACAATAACCCGAGATCTTTTCAGCAGTGCCACCAGCTCCCTAGTTATCCCCCATTTTGCAGCTGTGCATTTGATTTTTCCTTCCTAAGTGAAGCACTTTGCTCTTGTCTTTACTGAATTTCGTCATCCTGATTTCAGACCAATTCTTCTATTTGTCAAGGTCATTTTGAATTCTCACCCTGTCCTCCAAAGCACTTGTGTGACATTATCTAATTAAAATATAATCATGAAAATCATTATTGCTACCACTGTTATATAATTGCAACAAATCTCATACAAATTATGACACATGGCCAGAAAAGGTTAAGCAGCTTGCAGGCTGATTGACTCAGTCAACCATTAGAGAGAGGTGAGAACAGTAAATGGTAATTAAAGTCCATTCCTTGCTAGATAGGCTAGAACTTTGAAATGCAAGCCTGTAGTGTTAGAGAATTGAAGGTGATACTAATTGTATGTGTTAATTATAGCTTCTTAAATGTTAGCCATGTAAACAGACAGTTCCTGTCTGTCACTATAGCTATTGATTTAGAGCTCAAAGGGGAATATTAACATTTAGATGAATCTTAGGTGAAATAATATCATTGTCTATATGTCTCTTTACAGTTTGTGATAAACTGCTTAATGGATAAATTATTTTATGTTAATCCATGTAGTTACTTACCAGTGAGGTTTAGGAAACAGAAGGTGACATCAAAAGCCTATTGTTCACCCAGGACTGTATGGTCGAGTGGCTGCTAGAAAACTGTATTAAAAACCTTGGGTGCTGATCCTGTCATCTCAGATCTGCTTGATGCTTCAATGCAGGGGAAGCTTAAGCCACAAGATTGAGATCTCAGCTCTGACTGGACCACCCTGAATATAATTTGGACTATAACCTATGAGCCAATTCTGAAAGAACTCTGTTCAACTACAAAGTTCACCATCTCTGCTATAAATCTGAACCTCAAGAATTATATTCATGTCTGTATGTATACTGGTCTTTTAACCAACACTCTCTCTTTTTTCTTTTTTCATACATTTTAATTTAGTTAATAAGAATTGGCTGTAAGCATGTATTTGGGTAAGATCTGGAATATTCATTAACCTGGGAAGTCACGTGTTGCATCCTTTGGGATTGGTAGAACTTTTTTATATGATGAATAAAATTTTTAGTAATCCTCATCATATCTGACTTGGCTATCTGGGCAGGTGCCTGAAGCTGCAATACTTTAAGAGAATTTTGTTGTTGGCTTCTGGGTAACCAGTGAGGTATTATAGAAGCTGTGTTTTGCCGGCTTCGTAAATCTAAGTATTGGATATCCACCAGCTTTGGGGATTGTCTGCCCCATTCTTTGCAGTTCACCCTAATTGAATGACCTCAGAAGGCTCCCCCTAGGACACCAGTCACAGTCTAGTGTCATCTGTAGGTTTTATAAGCATCCTCTCCACTCCATTATCAAAGTCATTCATGAAGTTATTGACTAGTACCAGACCCAGGACTGACCCCTGCGGTACCCCACTAGATACATAGTTATAATATCCTGTTTGACAGAGAACCATTGATAACTACTCATTCTAATTTCAGCACTGCTGGGGCTTTGAGAGAGACACAGAAAGCAATGTCTAATTTCTCTGCATCAGATCCCCCAGAAACACACACCCAGCTGTTCTGCATTTGCAGTAACATATTTTATTGCAGGAAATAGGACAAGAATCCCCTACAGCAACCGGTACCATAGCTTAGCCTGAGACAATCATTTCCCCACATCACCCATAGGAATGCAGAAAGACACTGATGGCTGCCAGCAGAGATGTGGGGGAGGGGGAAAACAAGGTCTGGACTAGCAGGGGGCAGAGGTTCAGGAGGGTCAGGGCACTGTCAGAGCTGGGGATGGGAAGAGCTGAGGACTGGGCTAGCCAGGAGTGAGTGGCACCGGCAGAGCTGTTTGAAGCCCACACCTTGGCCAACCCACCCTGTCAATTTTCCACTCCCCAGCCCACCTGGCAGGTTATTTCCTTTTACTCCCATTCTGAGGAATTCTTGTGACTGGCTTTGTTTATTGACTGTCTCCTCCTGTATGCCCCTGGTTCCCTGCCCAGTTGGGCTCCAGTTCAGCCCTTGATCACAGTCTGCAGGGAAGGAGAAGCTGGAGGAAACATTGACAAATAAGCTCTGGAGGCCCCAGCACAAAGGAGGGAGATAGGCCAGATGAGCAGGAGAAAAACCATCCTGCTGAACTGGTTAATGGCCTGGGGGAGGGCAGGATGAGGTCTAGGGAAATGGAAAGGCATAAGGGGCTGGAGCTGATGGCTAATCAGGGGACAGGGCAGGGAGTGAGCCCCAGGGTCTGGGGAAAAGGGAAGAGGGAGGCCTCGGGAGACAGGGCGATGCTCCTGACACACAGACCCCCAAAGCTGCACTTAGCCACTCAACTTGTGGCCAAATTGTAACTGGTGACACCTAGACAGGAAAAGTCCTTGAACCTATTCCCCACCCCATAAGCACAGTTGCCAACTTTCACGTGGTAAATAAGCATCCTGACTTTCACAATAAGCCAAAAATCAAGTTAATCCCATTTCAAAACAAGGCTAAAGCAAGCCAGTCCCTAAGAACCCCAACACTATGTGACTAGATCCCCCCGGTGTGCAGTCTGGAACTGTGGGGGGACCGCTGTGCACCCCTGACTCTCTCCTCCCTTTCTCCTGCTTGCTGGGAGTGAATAAAAAAAAAGTAACAAGCTACAACCCAAAGAAGCAACAAGCTACAAGCCAAACTAGCTAACAAAAAACTCACAAGCCAATTAATCCAAAAACAAGCCCAATTTCTACAGGGTTATTTTTTTTTGTGGGTTTGGCATGTCTGCCCATGAACCAGCCAGTGCCCTACCCTGGGGCCAGATGGGAACTGACACTAGGATGATCAGATGTCCCGATTTTATAGGGACACTCCCGATATTTGGGTCTTTGTCTTATATGGATGCCTATTATCCCCCCCACACACACACACTCCCTGTCCCAATTTTTCACACTTGCTATCTGGTCACCCTAGCTGGTACCCCGTAGAAGGGAAAAGCTCCATGTCCCATTCCCCACCTCCATGAGCCAGGTAGTGCACCACAACAGGGCCAGGTCGGAGTCAGCCCCTCATAAAGCGGCAAGGACCCGTAACTCATTTTCTGACACCTAGTCATAGAATCCTAGAAATTGTGGGGCTGGAAAGGTCCTCATGAGGAATCTAGTGCAGCCCCCTGTGCTGTAGCAAGACCAAGCAAACCTAGACCACCCTTGACAGGCGTTTGTTCAACCTGGTCTTTAAAACCTCCAATGATGGGGATTCCACCACCTCCCTTGGGAGCCTGTTCTAGAGCTTAAACAGACTGAGAGTTAGAAAGTTTTCCCTAATATCTCTCCAGAATCTCCCTTGCTGCAGACTAAGTCCATTGCTTTTCCTACCATCCATGGACATGGAGAACAGTTGATCCCCCTCTTCTTTATAAGATTCCTTAACATATGTGAAGACTGTTATCAGCCAGCCCCCACCCATCGCCTTAGGCTTTTCTCCAGACTAAAACTGCCCAGTTAAAGAAACAGGACATGTTTAGTCCTTTCCTCACAGGTCAGGTTTTCTAAATCTTTGATCATTTTTGTTGCTGTCCTCTGGACTCTCTCCCCTTTGTCCACGTATTCCCTAAGTGCGGTGCCCAGAACTGGACCTATTTCTCCAGCTGAGGCCTCACCAGTGTTGAGTAGAGCAGGACAATGACTTCGCATGTCTTATATTGAATACTCCTGGTGTGGTGGAAAATTAACCATGCGTTGTGTTTGGATCAGAACAGGCCTGAGGCCCCTTTATTGATTTGAAGTGCAGGGGGGTAACAACTCCAAGTAGCCATCCCCCAAATGCAAAGCACACATAGCTTTTTAAACCTTAAAACCACAGACAAATTACACATACTTCTGTATTAATTACCTTATTTGGAATACATTGCAAAGTTAACACTGCTCAAAAGCAAAAAACAAGTGTCTCCCCCACTAGGCCCCTCTTGTTATTCACTGTCCGTTCTTTTGTGGTCAGTGACCTTTCTAACACAACTGTTGCAGCTATATATTTCATAAGCTTGACTATTGCAAATTTGTTGTATATTCATTAACTTTGGAGGTAATGTGTCCCATCCTTTGGGATTCGTAGAAGTTTTTTATATGGTGAATACAATATACAAGGGGTTATACAAGGCACTGGTGAGACCTCACCTAGAATACTGTGTGCAGTTCTGGTTTCCCATGTTTAAAAAAGATGAATTCAAGCTGGAGCAGGTACAGAGAAGAGCTACTAGGATGATCCAAGGAATGGAAAACTTATGACAGGAGACTTAAGGAGCTTGGCTTGTTTAGCCTACCTAAAAGAAGGTTGAGGGGAGATATGATTGCTCTCTATAAATATATCAGCGGGATAAATACAGGAGAGGGAGAGGAATTATTTCAGCTCAGCACCAATGTGGACACAAGAAAAAATGGGTATAAACTGGCCACCAGGAAGTTTAGACTTGAAATCAGACGAAGGTTTTTAACCATCAGAGGAGTGAAGTTTTGGAATAGCCTTCCAAGGGAAGCAGTGGGGGCAAAAGATCTATCTGGTTTTAAGATTCTACTTGATAAGTTTATGGAGGAGATGGTGTGATGGGATAATGGGATTTTGGTAAATAATTGATCTTTAAATATTCAGGGTAAATAGGCCAAATCTCCTGAGATGGGATATTAGATGGATGGGATCTGAATTACCCAAGAAAGAATTTTCTGTAGTATCTGGCTGGTGAATCTTGCCCATATGCTCAGGGTTTAGCTGATTGCCATATTTGGGGTCAGGAAGAAATTTTCCTCCAGGGCAGATTGGAGAGGCCCTGGAGGTTTTTCGCCTTCCTCTGTAGCATGGGGCATGGTTGACTTGAGGGAGGCTTCTCTGCTCCTTGAAGTCTTTAAACCATGATTTAAGGACTTCAATAGCTCAGACATGGGTGAGGTTTTTCATAGAAGTGAGTGGGTGAGATTCTGTGGTCTGCACTGTGCAGGAGGTCAGACTAGATGATCAGAATGGTCCCTTCTGACCTTAGTATCTATGAATCTATCAATAAAATTTTCAGTAATCCTTATCATATCTGACTTGGCTATCTGGGCGGATGCCTGAGGCTGAGGTACTGTAAGGGAACTGTGTTGTTGGCTTCTGGGTAACCAGTGAGGTATTATAGAAGCGGTTTTATGCTTGCTTGGTAAATCTAAGAATTGGAATATCCTCCAGCTTTGCGGATTGTCTGCCCCATTCTTTGCAGTTCATCCTAGTTGAATGACAAGGAGCAATGGTCTCAAGTTGCAGTGGGGAAGGTCTGGGTTGGATATTATGAAAAACTATTTCACTTGGAGGGCGGTGAAGCACTGGAATGGATTACCTAGGGAAGATGGTGGAATCTCCATCCTTAGAGGTTTTTAAGGCCTGGTTTCACAAAGCCCTGGATGGGATGATTTAATTGGGTTTGGTCCTGCTTTGAGCAAGGGGTTGAACAAAATGACCTCCTGAAGTCTCTTCCGACCCTAATCTTCTATGATTCTATGATGAGCCCTCCAGGACAGGGGAAGAGAGCTGAAATATTCCAGTTCTATCCACAAACAAGTTCTTAGCCAGCCAGGAGAATGGTGCCTTCCTCAGAGTTAGGCCCCAGAATTTGAGCTGGCTTGGCTTCTAAACAAACATAACAAGGGAGGAGCTAGGAGTAGAAAGGGATGGCGCTCACCCCATTTAATGTGAAACTTCTTTGGCATGGCATGGGGTGTGTCAAGGTTCCTTCCCCACTCTGAATGCTAGGGTACAGATGTGGGGACCTGCATGAAAACCTCCTAAGCTAACTTTTACCAGCTTAGGTTAAAACTTCGCCAGGGTACAAACTATTTTACTTTTAGCCCTTGGACTTTCGCTGCCACCACCAAACATCTAACCAGGTTTTTTATTAGGAAAGTGCTGTTTGGAAACATCTTCCCCCAAAAATCCTCACCAAAACCTTGCACCCCCCTTCCTGGGGAAGGTTTGGTAAAAATCCTCACCAATTTGCATAGGTGAACATAGACCCAAACCCTTGGATCTTAAGAACAATGAAAAAAGCATTCAGTTTCTTAAAAGAAGAATTTTAATAGAAGAAAAAGTAAAAAGAATCACCTCTGTAAAATCAGGATGGTAAATACCTTACAGTGTAATTAGATTCAAAACATAGAGAATCCCTCTAGGAAAACCTTAAGGTACAAAAAGACACAAAAACAGGAATACCCATTTCATTCAGCAAAGCTTATTTCCTCAGCCATTTAAAGAAATCATAATCTAATGCATATCTAGCTAAATTACTTACTAAGTTCTAAGACTTCATTCCTGTTCTGTCCCCGGCAAAAGCATCATCCAGACAGACCCGACCCTTTGTTTCCCCCCCCAACTCCAACTTTGAAAGTATCTTGTCTCCTCATTGGTCATTGTGGTCAGGTGCCAGCAAGGTTATCCTAGCTTCTTAACCCTTTACAGGTGAAAGGGCTTTTCCTCTGGCCAGGAGGGATTTTAAAGGTGTTTACCCTTCCCTTTATATTTATGACAGGGTGAAAAGCAGGGCAGAATTTCTGATGCTGCCTTTGACTAGCAGGGACAATCCTTTGTGCTGGAATTGGCCTGAGACCATAAACTTGCATTTGGCTTCTTTCCTACTTTCAGCCAGGAATCACTCATAGTGAGACATACAGTAGGTGCATTTTTATATCAATCCAAGGGACACGTGGTATTTCTTCTTTCCCCTCTTCTACCATTTCATCTTCTGCCTCCTTCTCTTTTTCTTCCTTTGATGATGATGAAGCTCCAGGTTTCAATGCAAATAGGTTACTCATGAGACCATTACTGGGATACTGTGTACATTGGTGGTCTCCACACCTCAAAAAGGGCAATGAAAACTTGGAGACTGTTCAGGAAAGAGCCACCAAAAATATCTGAAGTCTGGAAAACCTGCCTTGCAGTGAGCCACTAAGGAAATGTAACCTTTTCAGCTTATCCTCAAGAAGGGTAAGAGGTGACTTGCTCATGGGTTGCATGGAATGGCAGTTTCTCTTTAGCAGACAAAGATACAATGGCTGTAAATTGAAGATAGATTCATTCAGGGTAGAAATAAGGCACACATTTTAGACAGGAAGGGTAATTAAACATTAGAACAATTCACTTGGGGTGCAGTAAATCCTCCTTCTCTTGGAGCCTTTACATCAAGATTTGACATCTTTCTAAAATATATTTTCTAGCACAGTGGGGTCCTGTTCCATGACTAGGGCTCCAACACACTACGATAAATAATAATAGCTCAGCCTTATATTATTCGGGATGCAACTCTCTGGCCTATGTTTTCAGACCGAGTGGTCACAGCAGTCCCATCTGGTGTTGAAATCCATGAGAAGTCTTCAAACCAGCCCTGCTGCCCCTTAGAGCATGCTGCAAAGATGATCTATGTAATAGGAAGTTTGGGAAAGGCTGAGGAGAGGGGGCTCGTGATTGGATATTTTGTGTTTGTGGACTGGATTCATTTATTTTACTGCATGGATGTGTTTCTACTGCTGGGCAGTTCCTCTGATATAGATTGTGTGTTCAGTGTCAGATCACCAAAGTCCATATTTTTAAGGTATTTAGGCACTAGTGGGATTTTCCAAAATATCAAGGTTTCTCAATACCATTGATTTCAATGAGTTTTAGGCATCTAACTAAAAATTTGGGCCTTATATCTTATTTATGGGTATTTCTCCTCCCAACCCCCTACCCCTTCAAAATTGAAATAAATCAATACATGAACATTAGACCTGCTTGGAAATACTGTTTCATCTGAACCGAAATGTTTTGTCGGTTAATTGGAATGGAACATTCTGATATGGTCAATACAGAATATTTCAATTCTCCTTGTCGGAATGACTTTTCATTTCACATTTTGTGTCTGACATGACATGAAATGATACAGTTGAAATCAGATGAAACATTTCAATTTCATCCAAACAAAGCATTTGACCTGACACAAAATGACAATTTTTTTCAGAATTTTGTTTCGTGAAAAATTTCAACTTCTTTTTGTTCTGTGGCATTTTGGAATGGAAACATGTGCAAAATGCAGAATTTCTCATGACACAAAAAGGCTGATTCCTGCACAGTACTCATAAATGTAATTAACACTCCAGATACCATATAAAATGTCCCAAACACTAAGTTCATTCCACTTTGGCTGTGATACTAGGGTGGGTGGAAATAGCAGATTTGGAAGTGCACCAGTGACACTCGGAACCAATCAAACTGACACTGCCTTGCGCTTATTAATTTGCTATGAGTAATGAATTGTTAATGAATAATTCTTACTTTGGTGTACAGTGGCAATATCTTGGGGGATGGGCTCTTTGTATTTCATTTGGGACTCTGCCAAGACACAGGCAGCTGTCTAAATGCCTCTGAAAAATACTAGGACACAGAACACCTTCGTAACAAATGACAAGATTCATCAGTGCCATCAACAAACCCTTTGTCTCCCAAGTTAGCCAGAAAGCAGAAGGGAATCTCTGTAATAAAGCCAGAGTCGCTGCCTGGGGCGGTGTGCTGTTGGGTAGCAGGAGGGATATGCACCAGGATGTGGCACAAAGAATCCTGCTGTCAAGCATACTCAGGGAGGGGAAACTCTATGGGTCTTAACGAGGACAGGCAAAGAGCTGCCCGGGTAGACAAAGACAGCCAAGTACTGCACCTGCCTGAAGGAATGATTCGGATTCACACTTCCCAGATGTGAAAATTGTGCATTTGGGATGTTAGATGGTGACAGATCTCTGCTGATAGGAACAATGCATAAACAGAATGAAAGCAAGAAAGCTCTTCAGTGTACTGCATCTTCTCTGTCCTTTGTGCTCCTCTCTGTTGGCCATTCCCTTATTCTCAATTAAAATTACAGCAGTCTGAAGAACTAAATATTGCTAAAGATTTTCTCCATCTGTTTTGTTTGCTGCTTCGCTAAACTGTGGCTAGTAGCTGGAGAATCTTGATCTTGATCTTTGAACGCTTGCTCATTTCCACCCAAACAGGGAGCAAATGTCCAGCCACTAGAAGGTGCAACAATTTCCCCAGCATTCAATCCCACCGAGTTCATTGCAAAGGCACAGAACAAGGGCAGAGAAGATGCAGTTCTTCTGGCTCCATGTGCTGGTTCATTTGGTCCCACGGCTCAAGGGATTGTAAAGCTTTTCATCCTTTAAATTGATTGTTTCTGGATGAAATTTATCCCCAGTGACCAGCAAATAGAAATTATTAGCATCAGTTGTGTGGTTGTTAGAAGGCATAAGATGATTTGGTTTGTCTTAGTAAAATGTTCTGAATACCTTGTGGGTCAAAACTATTAAGCAGTGAATTGGCCAAGAACAAAGCATCATGATATGATTTGCAGAACCGGTTCTGACAGTTAGAAGTACAGTTGTGCAAATAATAGATTTTTGGTTAAATGAAGGAAATTCCAAAACAAAAAGTCAGGTCAAACCAAACCCCAAAATCTCTCATTTTGGAAATGTCAGAATGAAACATTTTGACTTTATCCAAGTTTTCTTTTCTTTTCTTTTCTTTTCTTTTCTTTTCTTTTCTTTTCTTTTCTTTTCAAGATGAACAGTTCAGTGACATAGAAAAGAATTTATAAAAGGTTTCTGTGTTGCATAGCTGCATTTTTCACCTCCTCCCGAAGATAAAAGTTTTGGCTGAAAATTTTCATCCATCTCTATTAGGGAATGAGCAAATTGGGAGGGCAATGTAGAAAACTTTATACTACCTTTGCCACATTCAAACCCAAATATAGGATTTCAGCCTCTCAGGAGCCTGTTTTTAAAACATATATTTCTATACTTTAATTGAAATCTGGCTACTCTCTGAGAAAGGTTGTACTTTCAGCTACACAGGTTATAATAAGATCCAATGAGATAGAAAGGTCTGATTTTAAGACCAATAGGGGCTATTACAGCCTGTGTTACGCAGGCCAGATGAGATGATCCAATCTAGCCTTCTGGCCTTAGAATCTAGGAATAAAATCTATAAATGAAAATCACTGAGTCAGGGCTCCTGCATAATGCAAGGCAGAGAATTTCTCCCAGTGATTCTTGAATTGATCTCAGTAACTATCGCTAGTAAGAACATTTTTCATCAAAACATTTTTTTTCGGTGGAAAATGGCTTTATCATGGATTGTGAATTTTCCCAGTAGAATCCCTGTTTTTATAGAAAATACTCAGCATTGTGTAGAAAATGTGAAAAACTAAAATCATGTTTCTCTTTTTGGCAACTGAAAAGTGAAAAATATCCAGATTTCGGACTTCCAACTTTTATATGTTTTATGGGGGAGGGAGAGGGTAATTTCCCAGCCAGCTCTACTAATAAGTTGTAATTGAACTAGATCCTAATGTTGAAGGCCCTACAAGATGAATCCATGGTATGGCTTCCATTTTTTGGATATCCAAACCCCGTTAATTTTGGTGAGAATTGAGCATCCACCCTCCTTAGCTGGCTTGCAAGCCCTTAACCTAAATTTTCAGTCTCAGTTGGACACATTTTTACATTTATGAGAAAGGTAAATAAATGACTTTCTTGCCTTGTCTTCCCTGATGCTGGTGCCTTTGTTCACTCCCTCTGCCGTTGAAATATACCAAGCCATTGGACAAGGGACATCAGACCGCAGTGACCTGTTACCTCAATTTCACTAGAAACCAACCCACAGTTACACTTATATTGGTTTTATTAAATACCGTTATTGGATCAAACAGAAAAGGGATGGAGCTTATTCATGCACACACACACTCAAACAGGGAGAGAGTTATCAGAGACAGCATAGGAAGCCAAGAAGCCAAAGAATAGTAGATCTGGTGTGTCCACCTGCGGTCAAAGATCCAGGCCAGTGAGCAGGTCAAGAAGAAGAAGAAGAAGAAGAAGAAGGGCTTGTGAGCATGCTTTCTTCCTTTTATTGGAACTGGGCAGCTACTGTCATGTACACTGATTTTCCTTCTGTGTCTGTCACCGAGAAGCATTCCCAGAACTCGTTCCTTTCACACATACCAGGTTCTTCTTTTCTTTACAACACCCCATGATTGCCTTCTCGGGGCAGATTACATCAGACACACCTGTCTCCTGGCTCTTTTCTCCTGACAGTTCCTCTCCGCCCAGTCCCACATACACTTCCTTGTTCACACTCCTTTATCTCCCACACACACTCCCTTGTTCACACTTGGAACAAAGCTTGGAGGTTATACAAGTGGTAACTGAAAAGGTTACAAAGCTTGCAAAAGTTACAAAATTTAAAAGGCTATGCTAACAATGACTAAAAGTTACAAAGCTTGCAAACGGTTACAGAACTTAATGGTCATATTAGCAATGACTGAAAACTTACAAATCTTACAATCACATTCTACTGTATTGAGCCGAGGATTTACACAACATTTCCCGTCCCTTGGTCACCCAAATTGTGGTGACCAGCCAAAGGGGAATGGTGTACCTCCGCTCACCTATGCCAGTACTTCAATTGCTGGAGTAATTCCGGATTTTCATTACATGTAGCATGTCCACAGTAACAAAAATACATATCAAAATATTGACTGGAGGATGTAACAATAAGTGTCAAATGACCAATCTCATGTACTACGTTTAGGTGAAAATCAAAGCATTCAGTGGGGAGGTAAACATTCTGTAAAGAGGTAGTTATAAGCTTGATGTATCACAGGCTTTTGGACGGAGGTGGCCACCACGGGGATAGGTGTGTGACTGACAATTTGGCACGAGGCGGGGGGTAGGGAGAGGGAGAGGTCTGGTTAGAGTTAAAAAGGGCTGTGAGTATGGTTTGTTGCTGTTCCCTGCCTAATGCAGTATCCCCCCTTTTCCCAAATGCCATACACAATAATGCTAGCAATGAGACAAGCACTACAAGACAAACATGAGACATGAGGCACAAAACATAAAACATGAAACACAAAACAACGTAAGACTTTGTTGCGATGATGTCCCATGGTACATTTCAATTGTTCTTCAGCTGGTACCAGCTCTTTCTGGTGCTCTGAAAAACAGAAGCTCTGAAGAAAACTTAAACATTGTAAACCGTAGGCTGTCATAGAGAGGACCATGGAGTCAGGGTGGTTCCCCCTACATGCTTAAGTTGTCCCCGATGGACCCACTTCCCATGGGGACCTTGGTCAATTTGGAACACTGTATCACTTCCCTTATTACAAATAGTAAATGGCCCCTCCCACCTTGCTTGAAGGGGCTGAGTATTCCATTTCATATACATTATCTGATCACCCACCTGCCAGGTTTCTGCCTCCTCTTGTCCATTTTTTCCTGGGCCTGTCCCATTGTTTGCTGCATGACTTGAGCAGCTTGAGGAAGTTCCTCCCATAGAAGTTTATACCATTGGATCTGTTCTGGACTGGTGGGGTCGGAGGGGGAGGGAACAAGTGTGATCACATAAGACGCATTGGTCGTCCAAACATTAATTGGAAAGGCATCACTGAACTACCGTACAGGGATCTACTCCTTATTACGGCTAACTCTAAAGGCAGATGCTTTTTCATACACTCCACCTGCCCAGAGCTATGAAGGTGCCTAAGAATATGCAGCTTCCGCTGTATTCTTAAAGCATCCAGCAGGCCGCCGACACAAACTGAGGGCCCCGGCCGAATCACTCACCTCGGGAGATCCGTATCCACAAATGATCTCCTTAAACAGAACCTTGGCTGTTTTCTCAGTGCTAAGGGTTTTCATGGGGAACACTTCTACCCAAAAACGCATCTACTATCACCAAAAGCGAGGTACATCCTCCTTCCCCAGGTGATAGTCCTTCAATAAAATCTACCTGGAGATGAGCCCACAGACCTCCCAGCTCTTGCTGATGACCTAAAGGCAGCTGATGCTTAGATTCCCCTGGTCGGCATGGGTTAAAAGCAGCACATGTACTGTACCCAATTGGTCATGTCCTGTCACTGTCCTGGCCAGTGGTCTATGTCTCTAGCTCATTGCAGAGCCCCTTCCATGCCTTCATGGGCAAGTACATGGGCCCAACAGATAATTTCCTGTCGATCCCACCGTGCCGGTACTACTACTGGGTGGTCCTCCGAATGTCCACCTTGCTTCAACTGCTGATGCAGGGCCCCGCGCGGGATGACTGCAGCCACCACAGGCGTCCTTCCTAAACCATCCAGTTTGTTGTTAAAAGTGGCTTTCACTGATGACTCTGCACTTTGATGACCTTTAACATATTCTACTAAAAATTTATTAGGATTAGCAGTGACCCACTGATGCATGCCCTCCCAGTCCTCATGGTGGACCAACTCCTTCCCATCAACACTTCTCCAGTCACTACTGGACGATTGTGGCATCCATTTAGTCAACCCTCCTAACACATACTGAGAATCTGAAAAGACCATTAAGGGTCCCAGACTCAACTCCCAAAGTGTTAAACATTCCACCAGTACTTTTAATTCAGTCAGCTGTGCTGACCCTTGGAGCCAAACTCGCACCACTGTCTTATCTTCCAGATTTATTACTGCGCTCTGTATGTATTTTTTCCCCTCTTGTACCCAAGCTGCCCCATTTGAAAAATAAATGTTGGCTAGTGCTGTTAGGCTCCATGCTTGCTCTATTGAGGTTATCCAACCCACTGGCACTGAATTAGTCTCTGGCACAGGGCACTCATGTTTTGCCCCTTTTGTCTGAAAGCTGCTTCCTGCTTTGAGTCCCATTGGAATTCGGCCTCCTTCTTCAATAGGCTATAAAGGGGTTTGGTGATATGCGCATAGTCTCATATTTGGGCTCTTACAAAATTAAAAGCCCCTAACATGGCCTGTAGACTTCTCAGATCTTGGGGAGCTGGTAAATTCTGCAATGCTGACAATCGCTGTTCACTAATAGATCTTCCCATTTCCGATAGGGTAACCCCCAGATATTCCACCTGTGGTTGTATTAATTGTGCCTTTTCAAGGGACGCCATCATACCATGCTGTTGAATCAACTCCATTACTCATTCAGTCCTCCCTCGGGCATCCGCATTGTCCATTCCCATTATCAGGATATCGTCCATATATGAGACCACCCACCCCTAATCCCCTGGAGGGAGATGTTCTAACATTTGGGTCACCACCTTATGCGCAATAGCAGGGGCGCTATGAAATCCCTGGGGTACACAGGTAAAGCAATACTGTACCCTGTCCACAGGGAATGCGAATCGGTCCTGCGATCCTTCCTCAAGCAAGATAGCAAAGAAACAGTTAGACAAATCCAATACAGAAAATCTTTTAGCTTCCCTTGGTATGTCTTGCAACACCTGTGTCATGTCCATGACTATTGGCGCCCATTGGGGGGTCACCGCATTGACCCTCTGATAGTCGACAGTCAGTCTACATGAAACTCCATCAGCTTTTCTCACAGACCATATGGGGGAGTTAAAGGGGGAAGTCAGTCTTTTCACTACTCCCTGCTCTTCCAGCTCTTTGACTATCTCCGCTACAGCCCAGTGTGCAGCCGTGGGGATAGGATATTGTTTCTGTGGGGGGACCGCTGGTCCTTCTATTTTCACAGTTCCCCAGTCCATTTACTCAGTCCAACTTGTGGGCCGCCCATACCTGTGGAAAATGCTTCCTCCATACCTCCTTGCTATCCCCGATCACTGCCGCCACTCCCAACATACTATGTGTCAGCAATCCGGTATCTCCCTTCCTTACTTCAGGGGTCCAGTCTTTCTTTGGGGTCCTCCATAAACCTTTGTTAGCACAATCAACCACTACTCCTTCCCCCCACCCCCACAAGCAATCTGTGCCCAGAATTGGTTCTGAAGTTGTGGGGCTATAAATACAGGGCCATCTTTGGGTAAGCTTCTCCACTTAGGTGACCAGTCGTCCCAACACTTGCCCCTACACCAGGGTGCCATCAAATCCCTGGATTTCAATAGTTCTCTGGATTGGCAGTGAAGGGAAGCAGTGAAACAGCCGTGCCAGTGTCCACCAGTGCCAAAAAATCTAGTTCAGATTTCTCGGCACTCATGTGGGCCCCCCCACCCAAAGGCGCACCCGCAACCTTCCTCCAGAATCCACCTGGAGAGGTCCCACCCAGGTCTATCCCTGGGTGCTTTCCTCTCCCAGTGGACTTAGGGAGTCGGGGCCTCCCTAATCTGAAGTTGCTTTCTTGGCCCCAATGTCACCCCTCCCCCACAGCTCCAGGAGTTTCAACCCTAGCTAGGGTGACCAGATGTCCCATTTTTATATGGTCAGTCCTGTTTTGGGGGATTTTTTCTTAGATAGGAGCCTATTACCCTCCACCCCCATCCCGTTTTTTCACAGTTGCTATCTGGTCACCCTAACCCTAGCTGAATACTGCGGAGTGCTACAGATTCCATGGGTTTCCCGTTCCATTGGCCCATAGGTTCCCCATGGTCCTTTAAAGACATCCATAACTGTGTGCGGAGCCAAATTTTGTCCGATCGTTGGCGCCTGTGTCAAGTCGCTGGGGCTGCGGCCGCAGTGATGGGAGTAGGAGCCCCAGCTCTGGGCTAACCAAGCACTTAGGTGGCTTGGCACGATGCTTCTTTAAGGTGTGATATGTCTAGGGGTTCTCCCTGCATTCACACTCCCATAGTCATCTAAACATCTTTGGGCAACATTGCTACAATAAGCCTTAATTTGGCTGTTGGAACCACAATCTCGGACAAGGTCCTGTGTAGGTAAATAAATGACTTTCTTGCCTTGTCTTCTCTGATGCGAGTGTCTTTGTTCACTCCCTCTGCCGTTGAAATACGCCAAGCCATTGGACAAGGGATATCAGACCACAGTGACAGAGTTCATCTTCATCGGATTCTCCCAGCTGGTGGAGCTGCAGGTGCTGCTCTTTGCAATGGTTCTGTCCATGTATGCGGTGTCCCTGATGGGGAACATTCTCATCACGGCTGTCATAAAATCCAACCCATCCATCCACAGGCTGATGTATTTTTTCCTCACCAACCTGTCTCTGCTGGGTATCTGCTACACAACGTCCATTGTGCCCAAGATGCTGGTGAGCCTGGTGTCGGAGGACAGAAGGATCTCACTATGGGGTTGAGCCATGCAGATGTATTTTTTCACCCTCTTTGGCATTATTGAGTGCTGCCTACTGGCTGCTATTGCCTACGACCACTACGTGGCCATCTGCAACCCGCTGCACTATGCCCTCATCATGAGAAAGAGGGCCTGAGCCCAGCTGACCATAGCCTCCTGGATGGTGGGGATGCTGGTGGGCTTGAGCCAGACCAGATATGTCTTCAGTCTGATGTACTGTGGGGCCAACAGGATCAACCGCTTCTTCTGCGACATCCCGCCCCTCCTTAAGCTGGCCTGCGGGGACACCTCCATGAACGTGTGGCCATGCACCTGGTGGCTCTTCTTTCCATAATCTCCCACTTCACGCTCATCCTGGTCTCTTTCCTCTTCATCATCGCCTCCGTCCTATGGATGCCATCAGCTGAGGGGAGGTGCAAGGCCTTCTCCACCTGCTCCTCCCACCTCAATGTGGTCTTGCTCTTCTGTGGCTCCAGCATCATCACCTACTTTAGGCCCAAGTCCAGCTACTCGATGGACAGCGACAAGCTCCTGGCCCTCTTCTACATGATGGTGAAGTCCATGCTGAACCCCATTGTCTACAGCCTGAGGAACAAGCAGGTCAAAGAGGACCCAAGGAGGGCACTGGGCAGGATGACTTCCAGTGTGTGTGTGGGGGGGTGTAAGTGGATGGGGCTGACTCATTGGCCAGTGAGCCAAATGCAGCTCTCAAAAGCAGCAGGATTCCAGCTCCTGTGTCCAGGGGTGAGTTTATTTTCCAAAACCAGTGCAATCCACATTGCCAGTCAGAACAGACTTGTCCTGCCTGACCCTTCCTATGGCCCTTGCACACACAGCAGGTCTCTTCAGCCAGGCCTCCCAGCTGGTGGAGAGTCTCCTTCTAGGTCCTTTCTCCTGAGTCTGTCTCCCTAACTGAGTTGGCCTCTTGCCTATGGAGTAAGAAACTTGCAGGTAAGAAACCTGATCCCTGGCCCGAGATCCATCCTCTGGGAGGCTGATCATTAGTCAAAATTAGAACTAAGCCCAACTCCCTTCAACAGCCAGGCCCCCTTGTGACAGGCACCCAACCACCCTCTGTACTTTTGGAAATCTGCCCCGTAAATGTTTGAATGTCAACAAAATTCCAAACATCCTACAGAGTCTCTTCCATCAGCGAGAAAGAGAGTCACAGGCAACCATGAGATGTTATCCAATCTTGATTTTAAAATGGCCAGTGATGGACACCCTTGGTAAATTGTTCCAATGGTTAATTACTTTCACTGTTAAAAATATGTGCCATATTTCCTGTCTGAATTTGTCTAGCTTCAACTTCCAGCCTTTGGATCCTGTTAGACCTTTCTCTTCTAGATTGAAAAGCCCCGTATCAATTTTTAGTCCCCCATGTAGGTAACTATAGATGGCGATCTAGTCATACCTTAACACTCTCTTTGTTAAGCTAACCAGATTGTGTTCCTGGAGTGTATCATTAGAAGTCATGTTTTCCAATCCTTTAATCATTCTGTGGCTCTTCTCTGAGCTCTCTCCAATGTACTAACAACCTTCTTGAATTGTGGGCACCAGAACTGGACACCGTACTGCAGCAGCGGTTCCACTTGTGCCAAATACAGACATAAAATAACTTCTCTGCTCCTATTCAAGATTCTCCTATTTATGCATCCCAGGATCACATAAGCCTTGGTTAAGTCTAAGGTAGAGATGAACTTGGCACGTCCCAGTTTCTCCAATAGTTCATCTGTGTGTGGCACTGGATAGTTGACTGGGCAAATCACAGCATTTAGCTTACGGTACTCCACGCAAAAGCGTATTTCCCCATCTTGTTTGGGAACTAGAACCACTGGAGATGCCCATGTACTGTTAGAGGGGCAGATTGCACCATTCTGTAGCGTGTCCTGGATCTCCTGTTCTATAGCAGTTTTGGCTTGAGGAGCCACCCGGTAAGGTTGGGCTCTAATTGGGCAAACATTACCTGTGTCAATGGAGTGGTATGGCCCTTCGGTCAGTCCTGGGGTGGCTGAGAACATCGGCATGAATCTAGTGCACAGCTCCTTGATCTGCTGGCGCTGCATATGTCCGAGGGTCATTGAGAGGTTCACCTCTTCCATGCCACCGTCACTTTTCCCTTCGTAGTAGACACCTTCAGGCCACTCAGCGTTATCTCCTTCCTGGGCTGTAAACTGACAAAACTTTTATTCTCTGGAATAAAAAGGCTTTAGAGAATTAATATGGTACACTTTAGGATTTAGGTTTGAGGTGGGGGATGCTAAGAGATCGTTAACAGCTCCCAGGTGCTCTTGGACCGTGAATGGCCCTTCCCATGATGCTTCCATCTTATGTGCCTGGAGCATCTTCAAGACCATGACCTGGTCCCCTACTTTGAAGGACCACTCTCTGGCACATTTATCATACCAGGCTTTTTTCTCTTCCTGAACATCTTTTAGGTTTTCTCTAGCAAGAGCTAAACAGGTTTGGAGAGTGTTTTGTAGGTTGGTTACAAAGTCCATAATGTTAGTTCCCTGAGAAGGCATAGAACCCTCCCATTGCTGTTTCACCAACTGTAATGGCCCCTTAACCTCGTGGCCATACACAAGTTCAAATGGTGAAAACCCTAAACTGGGGTATGGTACACCCTTGTAGGCAAAGAGCAACTGCTGCAACACTAGGTCCTAATCATTGGAGTGCTCATTTATGAATTTACATATCATGGCCCCCAAAGTTCCATTAAACTTCTCCACCAGGCCATTTGTTTGATGATGGTAAGGGATGGCAACCAAGTGGTTCACCCCATGAGCTTCCCAAAGGCTTTTCATGGTCCCTGCCAGGAAATTAGTTCCCGAATCTATCAGGATGCCAGAGGGCCAACCTACCCTGGCAAAAATGTCTGTTAATGCCTGGCACACACTTTTAGCCCTGATGTTGCTTAGAGCTACTGCTTCCGGCCATCGGGTGGCAAAATCCATGAAAGTCAGTATGTACTGCTTTCCTCTGGGTGTCTTTTTCGGGAAAGGACCCAGCATAGCTACAGCTACTCGCTGAAATGGAACCTCAATGATGAGGAGTGGCTGGAGAGGGGCTTTGACCTGGTCTTGGGGTTTTCCCACTCTCTGGCACACCTCACAAGATCGGACATAGGCAGAAACATCCTTGCCCATTCCCTCCCAGTGGAACGACTTCCCCAAATGATCTTTGGTCCTGTTCACCCCAGAATGGCCACTAGGATGATCATGGGCTAAGCTCAAGAGCTTTACCTGGTACATAGTTGGAACTACCAACTGTCTCTGGGGATGCCAGTTGTACTGGTGCCCACCAGAAAGCATTTCCTTGTATGAAAGTCCTCTTTCTACAACAAACCTGGATCAATTAGAAGAGCTGAGAGGCGGTGGGTTGCTCCGTGCTGCCATCCAAGCTCTCTGGAGGCTTTCATCTGCTTCCTGTTCAGTCCAGAACTGTTCCCTTGATGCTGGAGACATCAGTCCCTCATTGGATTGTGGACCTGGGCTTGGTCCCTCTGGAAGCGATGCAGGGGATGGTGCTGTTTCCATTGATGGTTAACCACTCTCCGCTGGTGCACTATGTTGGGGTTCAGGGTCCGGCTGAGCCTCTTGCGTAGGGTTATCTGCTACTGCCAGGGCAGGCTCGGTGGTTCCCTCAGGTGTTGTAACTGTAGACGGGGTTGCAAGTGCTGGTTGCTTCTCCAATTCCAGTTCTGGGGACTGGCTTTGGCTGGGTCTCTGGGACTGGATCCACTACAGCTGTTGCAGACATTGGAAGGGAATCCAGTTCCATCACCTCCGTCGGGGTCTCTGGTAACACCAACGGGGTCCTGGTGGAAGGCTGAGGAACAGGGATAGGTGTAAAAGCTTACTTAGCCCGGCTGCCAGTGACCATTCCCACCCTCTGAGATAGCTTCACATGGTTGGCCAAGTCTTCCCCCAGCACCATGGGAATGGGCTAATCATCATAGACTGCAAAAGTCCACATTCCTGACCAGCCCTTGTACTAGACAGGCAACTCTGCTGTTGGCAAGTTTAAAGAGTTTGACTTGAAGGGTTGAATCGTCACTTGGGCCTCTGGGTTGATGAATTTGGGGTCCACTAAGCATTGATGGATAGCTGACACCTCTGCTCCAGTGTCCCTCCACGCTGTAACCTTCTTCCTGATGACACTCACAGTTTCCCTTCGCTCTGAGGGTACGTGGGAGGCATCTGGGCCTGAGGACCTTTGGTGTGACTCCGGTGCACTGAACTGAAGTCTGTTGGGGTTCTTGGGGCAGTTGGCCTTCACATGCCCTAGCTCATTACATTTAAATCAATGCCCAGCTGACTGTTCCCTGGGGCGAGGTGGGTTGCTGGAGACTGGTGTGGTGGGGTGATAAGGTGTTTGGGTTTTTCCTTGGGATGTAGGTGGGGCCTTGGGCTGCCCCCGGTGACAGGGTGGTGTCTCGAGTTGCCCCTTCTGATAGCCGCTCCAGCTGCTACTAGTTTTTTTCTTTTTCCGGCACCTCCACCCATTTGGTTCCAATCTCTCCCGCCTTGATTACCATTTTGGGCTTCCCATCTAGGATGTAGCTTTCTATTGACTCAGGAACACTCTCTAAGAACTGCTCCATTTGCATTAGGAAAGACAGATCATCCAAAGATTTAACACTTGCTCCTGATATCCAGGCATCCCAATGTTTCACAATGTGGTAGGTGTGTTGGGAAAATGCCACATCTGGTTTCTACTTTAGGGCTCTGTACCGCCGACGGGCATGCCTGGGTGTTAGCCCCATTCTGATTCTAGCCTGTTTTTTAAAAAGTTCATAACTGTTCATGTGTTCCTTAGGCATTTCAGCTGCCACCTCTGCTAAGGGGCCACTAAGCTGTGACCTCAGCTCTACCATATACTGATCTGTAGAGATGCTGTATCCAAGGCAGGCCATTTTGAAATTTTCTAAGAAGGCCTCGGTATCATCGCCAACCTTGTAGGTGGGAAACTTTCTGGGATGGGAAGTGGTACCTGGAGAAGGATTGCTAGGGTTGTCTGGTATATTTTGCTTAGCCCTTGCCATCTCTAACTCCAGTTCATGCTTCCTCTCTCTTTCCCTCTCCTCCTGAGCATGCTTCTGGGCCTCCCACTGGGCCTCCATAGCTCTCCCATGGGCAGCCTCTTCTCTGGCTGTTTCTGCCTCCCTAGCAGCTTTTTCTCTAGCCACTTGTGCATCAGTCTCCATCTGTCTGAGTTCCAGCTGTCTTTCATGTTCCTTCTGTCTTTCCTCAGCTTCAAATCTGGCTAATTCCAGTTTTTTTTCTGGACGTCACTTTCTGTCATCCTAGCCTTTCTGCACTTAGCCTAGCTTAACACAAGAGCTAGAAAGAAAAAAACAACAACCACATATTGTGAATTCCCTTACAGGATTTAACTACTCTGCCCTGAGGCAGAGAAAAAAAACCTCCAGTTGATCTCAGCTAAAAGAAAAAAAATGACCTGTTTTTAAAAAACAAACAAACAAAAAACCCTCCCTCTTTCCAAGCAGCCAAAAGGAAAAAAAATCCTTTTAATATCCCGAGGTTTGTGCTTCTGGTTCAAAATGATCCCACTGCTCTACCACCAAGTCAGGGTTCCCTCCCCACTTTGAACTCTAAGGTACAGATGTGGGGACCCACATGAAAGCCCCCTAAGTTTATGTCTACCAGCTTAGATTAAAAACTTCCCCACGGCACAAATCCTTTGTCTTTGTACGGTACACTGACACCACCAAATTCTTGATTTAGGCAAGAATCAGGGAAAGGACCATTTGGAATTCCTATTCCCTCAAAATATCCCCCCAAGCCCGTTCACTCTCTTTCCTGGGGAGGCTTGAGAGTAATCTACCAACCAAATAGCTAAACCAGATTCTTAAAAACAGAACTTTATTATAAAGAAAAAAAAGTAAAAGAAGCACCTCTGTAAAATCAGGATGGAAGGTAACTTTACAGGGTAATTAGTTTCAAAACACAGAGGATTCCCCTCTAGGCAAAACTTTAAAGTTACAAAAAAAAACAGGGATAAACCTCCCTCTTAGCACAGGGAAAATTCACAAGTTAAAAGGAAAAGATAATCTAATACACCTTGCCTTATTTACTAACTCTTTTTGCAATACTGAGACTCATTTTAGGATGATTTTAGGAGAAGGAGTTTTCTGACCTGATGCTTCTCTGCTTCCCCAGAGAACACACAAAACAAAGAGCACAAACAAAGCCTCCCCCGACCCACCCCTGATTTGAAAGTATCTTCTTTCCTCATTGGTCCTTTTGGTCAGGTGCCAACCAGGTTATTTGAGCTTCTTAACCCCTTACAGGTAAGGAGGAATTCTAGGCTACCCTTAGCTGTATGGTTATGACTCATGTCAAAATTCTATCCCCAAAACTTAACATTAATACCAATTTTTTTATCACAGATGGGTGTTTACAAGTATCTTTATGCTACCACTCCCTCTGTTCAGTTAGTGTAGTTCAAGGTTAGTTTGTTCATTACTCATGATGTCCTTTGTCTGTCTCCCATGTATTCAGTCACTAGCTTTTCTTTCCCTCCAGCATTTCCCTCTGTGTGGGTTCTTAATTTAATCATGTTTCTGGAATTTTGGTTCCTCAGGGTCTGGCAAGATAAGAGTCCATGGGAATCCTGAACATTGGCTGACCCTTTGGGGAGTGGTCTCTCAACCCCAGGACTGTACATGTGTAGAAAATCCAGCTTCCCTTTTGGGGTTACCCTGTGTTTCCCCCTCACAGCACTGAGTCCTTCCCTGCCCCCGAGAGGGCTGTAATCTGTGCTCTCTGGGCTAAGTGTGTTTATTTTTTGATCAGATTCACCTTTTTCCAGCAGCTTTCCCATAACTGCTCTCTGTGTTTCACCACCATGAGGGAAAACACCCCCTTCTCAGTCAGTTGGGTCATTTGTGTTCTCACAAACTGCCGCCTGGGAATCTGGGAGAACAAACCTGGTACATATCAATTTATTTGTTAAATTGACGAATTTATATAAGCTTGCAGTGTCAAGGGGCATAACCGGACACTGCAAGATGGAGGTTCCCAGGATTGTGTCTGGGACCGGAGATATTGTCTAGTGTAATTCTCTTGCAAGTAGCTGGGAGCAGCTTACATGCCAGGGGCTGTGCGTGAACAGCCCGGGAGTGGGGGTTCTCACAGCAGAGCAGGGTAAGGCTAGCTCTCAGTGTCAAGGACTGGAGTGGCCTGGCAGATCACTGGTCCAGACAACACCATAGGGGAACATCACAACCCCCATTCAGCACAATGCTTGAACATATGTTTAATTTTAAGCATGTGAGAATTCCCATTCAGTTCCATGGCACTAAGAATATGATTAAAAACTAGACCTGTGCTAAAGGTATCTTGCTGAATTGGGGCCTTAAAGAACAAGGTGAATTAGGACCTGGATTACATCCAGACACAGGACCATCAATAAAGCAAAGAGCTTATGACATTTCTGGCTCAAGAGTCTGCCAGTGCTGTCCTCTTAGCAGATTCCAATACTGTCTGGCAGTAGGCAACCTCTGTATGTCCTTGGGCATTCACCCAGCATAGGCACTGGATCCATGGATTCTGTCTTATTCCAGTCCTGGTTAAAGAGCTATATACAGCAGAGCTACTATGGGACTTTTTCCAGTCAAGGAGCAAGGGCCTTATTCTCAGCATGACAAGTGATGTGCCACATTTTCCATATCTTGGAGTCTTAGAATGCACGTTAGTGAGGTGACCAATCCCATTGGAATTCAGTCAGAATCAGGCACTAATTCCCTCCAGGTCTCTTGAAAATACCAGCTTAATGAAGATCAGATGCCTTTCTGAATGACACATTCAATTTCAACCATAATTTGCTGGGCTGCATGCAGAAATCACTGGACAAAATTCTCTGTCCTGTGATATGCCGAAGGTCAGATGAAATGGGCCCTTAAAATATATTATGGATTTTGCAGACTTTTATTCATTGTCTTCGATGGGTCCTGCTCACCTGGGAAAGCACAACCCGGGAAAGGATGGAAGGGTTTGCAGAAAAGAGATCCTAAGTAACAGAATGAGAAGTGGATGCTAACAGTCTGATTCAACAAAGCGTTGGAGTCTTACAGGTCATTGTTGCTCAGCTCCTTGCTTCAAAAGCAAGCACTACAAAGTAGCTGCCCTGGGCAGACTCTGAGGCCAAATGTTTCAAGGAGACCACTAATTTGAGGTGCCTCCATTTAAATTCAGCCAATCTGGACCTTTTTATCCAGAAGTGCTGAGGGTTCTCAGCAAAACCAAACCAAAACAAACCAAGTCTAAAGCTCACAAATGGGGCATAAAAAAGATATTTAGTGGACATTTTGGTAAAAATTGGCTTTGGGGCTTGATTTGTTTCTCAGATGTTCTGAGCACCTGCTGGTCCCATTGGCTTCTTGTGGAGCTGGATGTGATCAGCAATCTGGAAATCAGGCCCAAGGTATCTCAAAGCCAGAGGACACTTTTGAAGATGATGGCCTAACACATTCTTTGTTCTTGCTTTTCGTAGATTCAAAGGGTTTATGGCCAGAAGGGATCATTAGATCATCTACTGTGACTTCCTATATAGCCCAGCCCAGAGAACCTTGCCCAGTTACTACTGGATTGATCCCGTAAGTTGGTTTGAGTAAAGCATCTTCCAGACAAGTATCCATGTGATGGAATTGGAACAGCTCTGTAATAATTACTTCACACTGTGTTTTGACCTGATCATTAGGCCGTTTACTACACAAATATGCTGATTTAGCTTAATTAAGGGGCAGTAAGGGTAATTAAGCAGGAAAGGAAAAAGAACAGCTCATGATAAGCCACTTCTCAGCAAACACCTGAGATCAGATATTGACAATGCCAGGATAGGTAAAGGCCTGGGAACCAGAGAATCAAACAAATGCTGGCAGAATGATGAAGCAAGTTGTCTGGGGGAACCAGGGAAAGGAAGCAGAGAGACAGGCTCCCACTGGGGTGTCTGAGGAAGCTACACCATTAATTAAGATAGATTATGTTTTAAAATTCTTATTTTTTCTTCTAAATGCCTTGTACCTAGGGTTAAAAGAAACCAAACTTTGGTTTCACAAGGCTGTCTGATTCTATTCACCACTGACCACAGTGGCAAATTGATACTCATAGATGCATAGATATTAAGGTCAGAAGGAATCGTTATGATCATCTCGTCTGACCTCCTGCACAATGCAGGCCACCAAATCTCAACCACCCATTCCTGCAATAAATCTCTCACCTATGTCTGAGCTACTGAAGTTTTCAAATCATGGTTTAAAGACTTCAAGTACAGAGAATCCTCCATCAAGTGACCCGTGCCCTATGCTGCAGAGGAAGGCTAAAAACCCCCAGGGCCTCTCCTAGTCTGCCCTGGAGGAAAATTCCTTCCCGATCCCAAATATGGTGATCAGCTGAACCCTGAGCATGTGGGCAAGATTCACCAGCCAGATACCCAGGAAAGAATTCTCTGTAGTAACTCAGATTCCACCCCATCTAACATTCCATCACAGGCCATTGGGCCTATTAGGTAAAGGCGAGGGAACCAGAGAATCAAATGAATGCAGGCAGAATTATAGAGCAAGTTGTCTGGGGGAACTAGGGAAAGGAAACAGACAGACAGGCTCCCGCTGGGGTGTCTGAAGAAGCTAGGCCATTAGTTAAGATAGATTATGTGTTGTTTTAAAATTCATATTTTTCCTTCTAAATGCCTTGTACCTAGTGTTAAAAGAAACCAAAGTTTCTTTTCAGAAGGCTGTCTGATCATTCTATTTGCCACTGGTCACAGTGGCAAGTTGATATACAGTAAAGCTTCACATAACACAAATCTCCGGGGCAGTTTGAGTTTAGAATCCACCCTCCTTTCCTCCTGACTTCACAAGCAGCGCTGAGCTCTGAGTTAATTCAGTTTCATTAATTTGGGCCCAATCCTGAACTCTGTGGGCTTGATTCTGCCGTCCTTACTCACCAAAGAAACCAGCACTCACTCAAGGGATCACGTCGGCTTTGAGATGGCAACTTGCATGAGTAACTGATACTTATATGAGCAAGGTCTTCAGGAGGAAGCCACATTTACAACAAAACTCTGCAGAAGATCTGATGGACTTAAGAAAACCCGTCAGACTCAATTCTTCAACCTTTATTCACTCAAGCAATGACTAATCTTTGTAGATGCAGGAAGGGGAACTCTGAGACTAATTACTAGAGCAAGGATTGCTCACAAGGGCATTGAAAGATTGGTTGCTTATTTAAAACTTCATGGATCCACACCTACTGAGGTTGGCGTTCAAGACAGACAATACCATGGGGATTCTGTAGTTTTCTGACTTCCGTGAGATCACTCATATGGACTTATATCCCTAGATATGTTCTTTGGTTCATACTTTCACAGGCCTGATGAGCTACCAAAGAAACGACCCTTTATTCTCAAGGCAGGTGAGACACTCTTGATTTTATTAGAGAACTGAGGCTGGTCAACACATAAAACTTAGGTTGACCTAGCTACATTATTCGAAAAATTCCACATCGCTGAGGGACATAGTTAAGCTGACCTAAACCCCAGTATAGACACTGCTAGGTCAATGGGAGAGTTCTTCCATCAACCTAGCAACCTCCTGTTGAGGGGTAGAATTAAGTACAATGATGGAAATACCCCTTCTATCGCTGCAGCAAATATCCACAGTGCAGTGCTACAGTGGCACAGCTGTAGTATTGTACTATCTGTAGAGTAAACAAGTCCTGGCACATGATGATATTGTTCCTTGTTACAGAGATCTTATTATCTCAGCTAATCAGGGCAAGGCAAGGTTCTAGAGGAGAAAATAACAGGCAATGGGGGTAGATGGACTAGGAACAGAATGCACAGAATTAGGCTACTGTCATAAATATAAAGGGAATGGTAACTACCTTTCTGTATATAGAACAATAAAATCCTTCCTGGCCAGAGGCAAAACCCTTTCACCTGTACGGATTAAGAAGCTAAGATAACCTTGCTGGCACCTGACCAAAATGATCAATGAGGAAACAAGATACTTTCAAATCTGGAGGGAGAGGAAGGGAACAAAGGATCTGTCTGTGTGATGCTTTTGCCAGGAACAGAACAGAAATGGAGTATTAGAACTTGTTAGTAAGTAATCTAGCTAGAAATGTATTAGATTTCCTTTTGTTTAAATGGCTGGTAAATAAGCTGTGCTGAATGGAATGTATATTCCTGGTTTTGTGTCTTTTTGCAACTTAAGGTTTTGCCTAGAGAGATTCTTTATATTTTGAATCTGATTACCCTGTAAGGTATTTACCATCCTGATTTTACAGAGGTGATTCTTTTACTTTTTCTTTAATTAAAATTCTTCATTTAAGATCCTGATTGCTTTTTCATTGTTTTTAAGATCCAAGGGTTTGGGTCTGTGTTCACCTATGCAAATTGGTGAGGATTTTTTATCAAGCCTTCCCCAGGAAAGAGGGTGTAGGGCTTGGGGGGATATTTTTGTGGGAAGACATCTCCAAGTGGGCTCTTTCCTTGTTCTTTGTTTAACACTCTTGATGATGGCAGCATAGCATTCAAGGACAAGGCAAAGTCTGTACCTTGAGGAAGTTTTTAACCTAAGCTGGTAAGAATAAGCTTAGGGGGTCTTTCATGCAGGTCCCCACATCTGTATCCTAGAGTTCAGACTGGGGAAGGAACCTTGACACCTATGGTGGTTGCTTGTTCAATAAACATCTAACTTTCTTTCTTTCTTTCTTTCTTTCTTTCTTTCTTTCTTTCTTTCTTTCTTTCTTTCTTTCTTTCTTTCTTTCTTTCTTTCTTTCTTTCTTTCTTTCTTATGAATTAGCAAATTGTTGTTGAGATGGGGTATAGAGACAAAACACATGTTCCAGCCATTGGTGTGCGGAGAAGCATGGGAGAAAGGGTGAAGGGGCTAGTGGGTGAAAGGAACAAAGGAGGCTGCAGAGTTGGGTAGGACTGGCAGATCCTGGAGAGCAGAGCGATAGGTGATCATGTAGCATGGGTTTCTGGAGTGGTTGGAGAGGGATGTGGGAAGCGGCCATGTGCTGCTGATGCTGAAGAAGCAGTTGCCACAAGAACCTTCACTAGCCCCTGTACAACTGGGAAGGATGTAGAGAGGCAGCAAGGAGGGACAGGGGATTCTGGTCCTTTGTCTCACTATTCAGAGGGATGTTTCCCCACAGTCATAGAATCATAGAAAATTAGGACAGGAAGGGATCTTGACAGGTGTTCTACTCAAATGCCCTGCACAGAGGCAGGGCTAAGTATTATCTAGACCATCCCTGACAGGTGTTTGTCTAACCTGCTCTTAAAAATGTCCAGTGATGGAGATTCCACAACCTCCCTAGGGAATTTGTTCTAGTGCTTAACCACCCTGACAGTTAGGAAGTTTTTTTCCTAATTTCTAACCTAAATTTCCCTTCCTGCAATTTAAGCCCATTGGTTCTTGTCCTGTCCTCAGTAGTTAAGAAGAACAATTTATCACCCTCCTCTTTATAACAATTTTTATGTACTCAAAAACTGTTATCTTGTCCCCCTTCACTCTCCTCTTCTCAAGACTAAATAAACTGAATGTTGTCAGTCTTTTCTTGTAAGCCATGTTTTCTAGACCTTTAATCATTTTTGTTGCTCTCCTCTGGATTTTCTCCAGTTTATCCACATCTTTCCTGAAGTGAGGTGACAAGAACTGTGCACAGGACTCCATCTGAGACCTCATCAGAGCTGAGTAGAGTGGAAAAATTACTTCTCGTGTCTTGCTTACAATGCTCCTGTTAATACATCCCAGAATGATGTTTGCTTTTTTTTGCAACAGTATTGTATTGTTGACTCATATTTAGTCTGTGATCCACTATGAACCCTAGATCCTTTTCTGCAGTACTCCTTCCCAGGCAGTCATTTCTCATTTTGTATTTGTGGAATTGATTATTCCTCCCTAAGTGGCGTACTTTGTGTTTGTCCTTATTGAATTTCATCCTATTTAATTCAGACCATTTCTCCAGTTTTTCAAGATCATTTTGAATCTAATCCTGTCCTACAAAGTCCTTCCAACCCCTCCCAGATTGGTTTCATCTGTAAACATTATAAGTGTACTTTCTATTGCATTATCCACATCATTTATGAAGATAGTCAATAGAATCGGACCCAAGAGAGATTCCTGCAGAATATACCCTTCCAGATTGATTGTGAACCATTGATAACTACTCTCTGAGTTTTAGAGTAGCAGCCGTGTTAGTCTGTATTCGCAAAAAGAAAAGGAGTACTTGTGGCACCTTAGAGACTAACAAATTTATTAGAGCATAAGCTCATATCATGCATTCCTACAACTACAATACCCACCTGCTGAAGTGAAGAAACAGATTGACAGAGCCAGAAGAGTACCCAGAAGTCACCTACTACAGGACAGGCCCAACAAAGAAAACAACAGAACGCCACTAGCCATCACCTTCAGCCCCCAACTAAAACCTCTCCAACGCATCATCAAGGATCTACAACCTATCCTGAAGGACGAGCCATCACTCTCACAGATCTTGGGAGACAGACCAGTCCTTGCTTACAGACAGCCCCCCAATCTGAAGCAAATACTCACCAGCAACCACACACCACACAACAGAACCACTAACCCAGGAACCTATCCTTGCAACAAAGCCCGTTGCCAACTCTGTCCACATATCTATTCAGGGGATACCATCATAGGGCCTAATCACATCAGCCACACTATCAGAGGCTCGTTCACCTGCGCATCTACCAATGTGATAGATGCCATCATGTGCCAGCAATGCCCCTCTGCCATGTACATTGGCCAAACTGGACAGTCTCTACGTAAAAGAATGAATGGACACAAATCAGACGTCAAGAATTATAACATTCAAAAACCAGTTGGAGAACACTTCAATCTCTCTGGTCACTCGATCACAGACCTAAGAGTGGCTATACTTCAACAAAAAAGCTTCAAAAACAGACTCCAACGAGAGACTGCTGAATCGGAATTAATTTGCAAACTGGATACAATTAACATAGGCTTGAATAGAGACTGGGAATGGATGAGTCATTATACAAAGTAAAACTATTTCCCCATGGTATTTCTCCCCCCCACCCCACCCCCCACTGTTCCTCTGATATTCTTGTTAACTGCTGGAATTAGCCTACCTTGCTTGTCACCATGAAAGGTTTTCCTCCTTTCCCCCCCCCCGCTGCTGGTGATGGCTTATCTTAAGTGATCACTCTCCTTACAGTGTGTATGATAAACCCATTGTTTCATGTTCTCTGTGTGTGTGTATATAAATCTCTCCTCTGTTTTTTCCACCAAATGCATCCGATGAAGTGAGCTGTAGCTCACGAAAGCTTATGCTCTAATAAATTTGTTAGTCTCTAAGGTGCCACAAGTACTCCTTTTCTTTTTTTACTCTCTGAGTATATCTTTCCAGCCAGTTGTGCATCCTTTTATAGTATGTTTGTCTAGATCAGTGGTTTTCAACCTTTGGTCCATGGACCCTTGGGGATCTTCAGTCTATGTCTAAGATTTCCAAAGGGGACTGCACCTCCATTCGAAATTTTTTGGGGGTCTTCAAATGAAAAAATGTTGAAAACTGGTCTAGGCTATATTTCCTAGGAGCAAGGCAGTGCCTGGACTGTTCCTCAAGATTGTCCCTGGTTTGTTCCAGAAAAAGAATAATATGTAGAATACTATGGGCCTGAATCTTGAGCCCTGCCTTGAGCCTGTGTATGTGTCCCAGAAGAAAAGGGGTGTGAAAACTGTCTCACACCCCTTGGCACTCGCTTTGCAGAGGTGCAAATGACCCCACAAGGCAGAAGTAGTGCTCCTCCTAACATTATGTTTTGAAAACCAAAAGATGTAGCACAAAAATGTGATTTGCCGTTTGTTCCTCAAGTCCCCATTCTCCTCATAGACTGGGATCCCCAGCTGGACTCCATCTCCCACAATGCACCACAGTTTCCCTTTTTGGTGAGGTATAATGGGTATCATGGAGGCTTTGCCCCCTTGAGGATGAGAGAGGACTGAGGAGCAAAGTACAACTCCCATTTTTTGGCCAAAAGCTTTTGGTTTATGGCTGGAATATTTTGAGCAAAATAACAAAGATTTCCACAAACTGTTTTTGCCAAAAATAAATTGTTTCAACCAAAACCCAATTTTCCACTGAAAACCATTTTTGATGAAAAAATTCCAACCAGCCCTATCTACAAGGCAGTTGTGAATAGGGCCTTGAATACCAGTGGCATAGCACTGTTTTTAATATGTCTCATTTGCAATGGTATGTAAATATGTCGGTCTGTAGATTCTACCAACAAAGGATTATCGAGGGTGTCCATATCAGCACCAATGGTAGGGGAAGGGTGAAGCCAAGCTTAGATCATTAGGAAGATTTCAATCCAGATCCTATTTGGTAGCCTTCACCAAAATGTGCCTGCCTATGACAGGGCAACCTTGGAATGAATAAGGGGAAAATATGGAAGCAAGTGTCCCCAAAGGATTCATGAAAAAATGATGGAGATGAAAGCTTTATACTGTGTTGTTATTTTTTCTTCCTCATGCCAAAAATTTCTGTCCTTTATATTAACCCTGCCTCCATTTCTACTCACTGTAACATCCTATGTCTATATAATCTTTGCCATCCTGCAAATCCCTTCCACCACCGGGAAGCGGAAGGCCTTCTCCACCTACTCCTCTTACCTCATTGTGGTGACCATTTTCTATTGGACCATCACTACTGTATATGTGTTACCAAAAACCAATACACTGAGAGACCTGAACAAAATGTTCTCTCTCCTGTACACAGTCCTGACCCCGCCTGGTCAATCCCCTCATTTACAGCCTGAGAAACAAAGAGGTCAAGGAGGCTCTGAGGAAAGCTCTCAGTAAATTTATGGATTTCAGAAGAATTCAGGCCAGCCATGCTAATTTGTGTAAGATAAATCAAAAAGGAGATAATGTGGATCCAAGCATAGCAGTCTGGGTTGCCCCTCTTGATGGGCTATTAACTCATGCCAGGGGAAAGGGAAGCGGTTCTACGGAACGATTTAAACAATAAACATAACGTCTTCGTTTGTGAATTCCCCATTGGTGAATATTAGTCAGAAATGGGGAAAAAAAACAAAGACCCAGTTTTATGAAAAGTTTCCTTATTTTGAGGTTGTTTCTATTTGGAGGGGGGTGAATTTAGAGCCACTTTCTAATATTTTTAAATTCTATTTTTTAAATTTATATAGAAATCATGATGAAGTTGGTTACTGCTTTTTTAATGTACTAAACACCTGTGTATGTGTGTATATATAATGAAGTTATGATTTTTAGTAAATGATAAATTTCAACAGCCATTTCTGTACTGTATCTAATCTATCTATTGATTGATCAATCAATATATGTGTGTTTGTTTACTGAATGTATGTTTCTTTCCCTTAAAATCTGGATAATTTTTAATAAGATTTAGTTTGGAAAACAAGGTCATTTTTTTCTATGAAAACAATTTTTTTCTCCAATTTTTTCACCAGCTGCATCCTTGAGCAGATCAGGTTTTTCACATTTTATCATTAAGAATATTCTACGGACAATCCCTAGGCTGACACTCATTTTCAGGTGACATTGCTAATACTCAGTATGTAAAGTCCAGAATTTAAATTGTTTTCATTTGGTGCATAACTCACATGGCACAGTTCTTCCCACTGATTGGGTAAGTGTAAGGTTTATACTACACTTTCTTTTTCTAGGATTACTCGATATTCTGAGTATTCTGAGTATAAAATTCAGAGCATCCTTTTCCAGGACTGGGCTGCAAATATGCTCTAAGAAACCCCAGACTAGATTCACAAATGCACTTTTACTCAACTAACTGCCACTCATCATAACTGGTAGCCCACTGGTTAGAGCACTCACCTGGAATGTTGGAGACCCCCATAACTTCTGCCTCTCCTGGAGGTGGAGTAAATTATGCTGACAGGAGGGGGCTCTCCCGATGCACTACAGTGCGCAGCCTGAGGCAAAGCAGGTTTTTGCCTTGCAGATCTGCACCCTCACCAGCCACCTGTGGGATACTTTGATATGGGACTGTTTCTGTCTCTCCTGTTGCGAGACTTATCGTCATGTAATATTTCTCTTTCTGTAGTTAATAAACTTGTTTTAATATTTTATCCTTACCAGTGAGTTTGTCTAAAGTGTTTTGGGGAATCTGCTCCAATTACAAAGGCTGGTGCATGTCCACTATCCTTTGACAAAGTGGCAAAATAAGCTTGGCAGCTTGTCAATAGCAAAGCATTATGAGAGACAGCCCAGGCTGGAGAATTAAGGAGCACAGTGGTACCCCAGTTCCAGGTTGCATCCTGGGAGTCCTGTCACACATGTATCTTGCAAGAAGCCAGGGTGGGGGAAGAGGAATGCCCTTGTGACTTTTAGCCCAGTGGTTGGACCTCTCCCCGGGCTGTGGGAGACCCCCTCTTTAAATCCCCCTTCTGACTGAGGGAAGAAAGTATTTGAATAGGGATCTGCTACCTCTCAGGTGAATGCTGGAATGACTGGGCTGTGAATTATTCTGACATGGAGTGCCCTCTGTTGCTGCTACTGAAACTGTTCCTCTGGGGCTGAATAACAAAAGGTCAAGGGGACAAGATTATGGTCCATTCCCTTCCTAGCTAAGTGCTCTAACCACTAGGCTATAGAGTCATTCTCATGCTGGAGCACTGTCTCTCAGACCCAATGTCTCTTTATTTACCCACAGTAGAACAGCTTCAACAAAAGAGACAGAGGGACCCCCATATCAGAATATCTCATTGCCCACTGGTTAGACCACCCACCTGAGAGATTTCAGAGCCTGATCAGGAAAGTCGACACTGCTATTTCTAATCCACATGGTGAAAACCCCACAAGCCCATGTCAGTTGGCCCAGGCTCTGAGACTCTCTGCCGTGGGGATTTTTACTGCACTGTAGACGTGCCCACTGTGTCCTCGCCAATACAGAAAATAACTGAGTTTGACAGAATCTCTAAGAATAGGTGTCACATGCACTGTGTGTCAGCTGAGCTCTGACAGCTGGGGCTCATACTGGGATTTAGTCAAAAGGATTTAGTCTTCTATGTGCTTAGTTTTCAAAATGTGACTTGGGATCCTAGGTAGAGCCAAGCAAATGATTGATATTCTTTGTTGGATGGCCAAATTGAAAAATCAGAAAAAAACATTTTGTTTTGGGTCGACCTCCAATTATTATTATCATTTTTTTCCATTTCTGCATTTAGTTTTGTCATATTGTTTAGTTGAGTTGCGTTTTTGGAATTTTTTTTAATCCTTTAAAAAACTAGCCTAGCAACATTTTGAAAAGAAACATCATTCGGGAAAAAAAAATTGAAATGTTTTGACTCTCTCTCTAGACACGTGCCCAAATATTTTCCCGCCTTTCACCTTATTCTTCTAAAAGCTCTGCTCGAGGAATTATTCTGGGGGCAGTTCTCTGGCCGGTATTATCCCAGAGGTCAGACTGGATGATCACAGTAGTCCCTTCTGACCTTGGAATCGATGAAACTACACAGAAGAACATAGCAGAAGGCATCTCAACTCAGCAAGAATGAATGTAGCTGACAGTAAAGGGAGTAATCTGAAAGAGACCCAAGTGGTTGGGGCATCCTTGAGCCAGAACAAACCTCACTTCCTTCTCCTGCATGACATTAACAGAACCCTAATGTTCATGGGGATGCACATTAGGGGTCTGTCAATGTAATGCACCCAGTCTGTTCCACTTCATATTTATCACCCTGCTCAGCACTATGGCTGGACTTTCAACTGGGGTAAAGCAGCACTGACATCAGTAGGCCTACTCTGTGTTAGGATATAGATATTCAGGCCTGTCTGTAAAGGCCTAGACTCTAAGAATTTAGGTGTATTCTTATCACTTAGCTAGTTCTAGAGGTATAAAAGAAAGAATCAAAATCACTGTCTGCCAGTGTAAGAGCCTTCTCTCACTGTGACCGTCTGAGGCCCTGTGCTTAGGCCAATGGCTTTGGCTAAGCAGCTGAGGCAGCCATAAGCTGGGAAGCGACCGGGTCACATCCTCACATCCCAAACTAGTCAATCTGGGGCTGTTAGGAAGCTGTCCTGATCTATCACCTCCAGAGAAAGGGAAGAGCCTAGAGGATGTAAAAGGAAGTTTACTTTGACAGTTTTCTGTTCAGTAAGAACTCACTTATCAATAGACACAGCTGGGAAACCCTTATGTCTTTATAGATGAAGTTGTGAAATCCTCACTTCTGTATTGTTTTGTCATTATAGTTCTCACTTTGCTATTGTTTATTTGCATGGTCTCTGTCTGGTTCTGTGATTGTTTCTGTCTGCTGTATAATTAATTTTGCTGGGTGTAAACTAAATTAAGGTGGTGGGATATAATTGGTTAGCTAATCATGTTACAATATGTTAGGATTGGTTAGGTAAATTTTAGTAGAATAACTGGTTAAGGTACAGCTAAGAATATTCTATATAAATTAGGGGGAAACAGGAAGTAAGTGGGGATTCAAAAATAAGGAAAAAAGAACTTGGATTTAAGCTTGCTGGAAGTTCACCCCAATAAACATTGAATTGTTTGCACCTTTGGACTTTGGGTATTGTTGTTATCTGTTCATGTGAGAAGGACCAGGGAAGTGGGAGAGTGAAGGAATAAGCTATCTAACACTGATTTACATCAATTGGGGATCTGGCCCATGGATGCCAATGGAGCTAAGGCCAATTACACCAGCTGGGGATCTGGCCCCATTGGGTCAATACAGTTAGATCGATTTACTTCAGATTAGCAAGTGGCAAAAATGGAAGTTCATCTCCTTAAGCGTAAGACTGGATTTGTTTGGAATAAATGTGGAGACAATTAGAACATGACACATGGGAGGCTGGGCTGATTGCAGTTTTAGTCTCGAGCTATATACATTTTCTTTCTTCTGTCTGACTTTCAAGGAGTGACACAGATTTACACCAGGGGGAATCTTGCCAATTGTTTCCAAAGAAGCCAATGATTTAATTCAGCTGAGGAGCTGGTCCTTTGTCTTCCCGCTGAGATCACAACCTGGCCTTCTTTTGCTTGTTAATATCTGTATCACTGGCCTTGGGATTTTTTTTTGTGCTCTCCATTGAACATTCAAATAAATAAAGCCTACAATGCATCAGAAATATCCTGGGTACCTCTCATGGCTTCCTAATTGTTCACAGTAAATTGGAACAAAAGGAGATGGATCTTCAAAGGTGCCTAAATTAGAACTGGTTGAAAAATTTCCAAGAAAATGATTTTCAGAAAATAAGGTTTTGTGACCAACAAAACTTCTCCATCTGAAAACGATTGTTTCAGGTCCTCTGCAGACTCAGGTAGATGCAGTAGTCTGCATTGGTCAGTTTCAGGCAAGCTTTCCCTCTCAGGGTGATTGGTTCCGGCTCTCTGCAGACTCAGGGAGATGATATTCTGTTTGTTACTCTTAGTTCAACTTTTCCAGATTTCTACACAGCCATGTCATTCATGAATGTATTCACAAACACTGCACTGATTCCTAAATAATCATATGAAAGACATAGCACAGTTTCCAAGGAATCAAAGCAATCTGAACTCTGGTGTTTTATTTGTTAACATATTTATGAAGACATTAAAACAAATCTGATCAGTTCTAACTTCTTAATTCTGTGCTCAGGTTTTCAGCCTTTAAGTGAGTGGATTCACAGAACACTGTAAAGAAGAAGAAGAAGAGAAGAAATCTGGATGTTTCAATGAAAATCTCCTCACTTCCGTTTTCAGTACCAATTGTTCCAAGATGCGAAATCCAGATCCAAAGTCTGGGGATATTCAAATGCAAGAAAATGTTTTGAGGCCTTCCAGTAGTCTGAACATTGGGTTTAACTCACTAGGGCTCTTCATCTGCTGTGTGCACACCCTTAAAAGACATGGTTAAGCCATGTTTATTTTTTTACAATCTTCACTAAAAAGATTAATAGTCACTACATACTCAACACAATTAATATTAACAACAAGGGGGAAGGAACACAACCCCAAACAGGGAAAAAACAGGTTAAGCAATGTTTAGATAAGTTAAATGTACTCAAGTTGGCAGGGCCTGATGAAATCCATCCTAGGGTACTTATTAGCAATTATCTTCAAGAACTCATGGAGGATGATTGAGGTCCCAGAGTACTGGCGAAGGGCAAAAATAGTATCTAGCTTTAAAAAAGGGGAACAAAGACAACCTGGAGAATTATTAGACCAGTCAACCTAACTTTGATATCTGGATGGACACTGGAACAAGAAATTATTAAATAATTTGTAAGCATCTAGAGGATAATAGGGTTATAACGAATAGCCAGCATAGATTTCTCAAGAACAGATCATGCCAAACCAACTTAATTTCCTTCTTTGATAGAGTTACTGGCCTAGTGGATGGAAGGAAGCGGTAAACATAACATATGTTGATTTTAGTGAGACTTTTGATGCAGTCCCACATGACATTCTCATAAGCAAACTAGGGAAGATATTACTGAAAGAGTAGTTATCAATGATTCGCTGTAAAACTCGGAGGATGTATCCAGTGGAATCTTGCAGGGGTCAGTCTTGGGTCTGGTACTATTAAATATTTTCATTAATGACTTGAATAATGGACTGCGGAGTATGCTTATAAAATTTGCAGATAACACCAAGCTGGAAGGGGTTTGGAAGCACTTGGGAAGACAGGATTAAAATTCAAATTAGACCTTGGCAAATTAGACAATTGATCTGAAATCAACATAAGGAAATTGAATAAAGGAAAATGTAACATACTACACTTAGGAAGGAAAATCAAATGCACAAGTACAAAATGGGTAATAACTGACTAAGTGGTAGTACTACTCAAAAGTATATGCGGGTTATAGTGGATCACAAATTGAATATGAGTCAACAATGTGATGAAGTTGTGAAAAAAGTGAATATCTTTCTGATGTATGAACAGGAGCGTGGTATGTAAGACATGGGAGATAATTGTCGTGGATAAACTGAGAGAGTCCAAAGGAGAGCAACACAAATGATGAAAGGTTGAGAAAACCTGCTCTGTGAAAAAAGGTTAAAACGTTGGTTATGTTTAGTCTTGAGAATAAAAGACTGGGGGTTGGGCCTGATTACTGTCTTCAGATATGTTTAGGGATGTTAATAAGAGTCTGGGGATCAATTATTCTTGATGTCCACTGAAGATAGGACTCAAAGTAAGGGCTTAATCATCGTCAAGGAAAATTAGGTTAGATATTAGAAAAAAAACTTTTTATCTATAAGTGTAGTTAAGCTCTGGACCAGGTTTCCAAGGGAGATTGTGAAATCCCCATCACTGGAGGTTTTTAAGAATGGGTTGGAAGAAACACCTGCCAGGGCTGGACTAGGGTTTATTGATCTGCCTCAACACAGGAGATTGGACTTGATGGCCTCTCGAGGTCCCTTCCAGACTTACAGTTCTATTATTCTATTAATCTAGTGAGCATGAGAACCAATTGCAGTGAAGCTGTGGAGGCATGGACTTCAGTGTGGGCTAGCCACCCCAATACATAGCCAGGGTTCTGAACAGGCATGGCCAGCCCATGCTGCCATGGCTTCACTGCTATTGGTGCCCAAACAAGCTAGATCAAAGCTAGTGAGTGTACGTCTACACATGCTGGACTTATGCACTCTGATTGCAGTGTAGACATACCCTTAAATCTTAGTTGGGACGTAAGTGGGATGTGGACACATGTTGCCCATTTCCAGAGCTGCATTTCACTTTGTATGTGACAATACTACAGTTGTGATCATGGTTGTGCAAAAAATGTGACCTGAGTGAATCCTAAAATCTGAGAAACAAGAAGGCAAATGAAAAGTATCCTGATTTTTTTCTTATCTCATGATTTTCAAGCCCACCTCTGGAGATTTTGGGGATCTGACATAATTTCTGAATGTTTGCAGTTGATAATATATGTTTGTGTATGCACAGAAGTGTTTTTTTCTCTGTGTGAATGTATGTGTCTTTGGATAGGTTCTGCCACTGCTTTGTTTAATAGAAGAAGAAGAAGAAGAAGAAGAAGAAAAAGAAGGTTCTGTTTTCATTTTCCTTATGGATTTTGAACTTTCCAGAGGCTACATTTTGAAGCTTTTCTTCAAACCACATGGGCTACAAATGTACTTTATTTTTAACTGAACATTGAGACTCTCATGTAATCACAGGACTCCAGGAGCTGGGGCTTTAAAAATAAAATATTGCAAGATTTGGCAGCAATCTAGATGTTGCCGGGAATTTCCAAAGGAGCCTAAAGGAGTTAGGCACTGAAATTCCATCTGAGAGGGGCAACTTGGAAAGACAGAAAGAAACATCAGATTTTTAATAGAATGTGTAATCTCTTATTGAAAGTTTGTATTTATACACAGAACAATTTGCTATGACAACTTTTACAGAGAGGAAAATAAAATAAAAAGTGAAAGAGAGAATCAGAGGTCGGCAGCTGAGGGCTAGGAAATTCCAATGTATAAAATCATACTAGAAGGTCTGAGAGAGGAGAAAGGGATGAGAAGAGGGTGTATAATACAATTATATTGAGATCAAGATGGATGTACAATTTAAGAGGTGAAAAAGATGAAGCTATTCCAAGTAGTGGCCACCAGATAGCAGCATATATACATGGAGGATGCTACACTGTAAAGCAACTGACAGAAGTTGAATTGTGTTTATATTCAGCGTATACTAGAAAAATTATCATTATTTGTTAATGATTTGGTAGACTGAAATCAAGCGAGTCAGTTTCCAGAAAAACTAAAACAAAAAAAGGTTATCCAAAATCAGTGACATTTTATTTCAATAGAAACATTCTTTGTCTCTTTAAATTCACTGAGACTGAAGTTATAACATAAGTAGCAGATTCTGCTGTCAGTTACAATGGTATAAGTATAGAAAAAAATCAATTGAAGTCATGGGTGTTACACTACATCTCCACTTATGTAACGAAGAAAATAATCTAGCCCTAAACAGGTGGCATTGTATGTATTTAAGTCCATCCATACAATGTAACATAAACCCCAGTTCAGTAGTCCATATATAATAATATAGGCCCAACATGTTATTTCTGGTGATACAATGATCAACTAATTAAGCAATCCTGCTAACATATCTTTTTTCACATGAGACTAGTTAAGAAGAATTACACAAGTCAAAAAGAAACATTTGATAGATTTGATCTCCTTTACACATACACACTGCCATAAATATAAAGGGAAGGGTAACCACCTTTCTGTATACAGTGCTATAAAATCCCTCCTGGCCAGAGGTAAAACCCTTTCACCTGTAAAGGATTAAGAAGCTAAGGTAACCCCGCTGGCACCTGACCCAAAATGACCAATCAGGGGACAAAATACTTTCAAATCTGGAGGGTGGGGAAAACAAAGGGTTTTGTCTGTCTGTCTGTGTGATACTTTTGCTGGGAACAGATCAGAAATGCAAGCCTTACAACTCCTGTAAAGTTAATAAGTGATCTAGCTAGAAAATGTGTTAGATTTTCTTCTGTTTAATGGTTTGTAAAATAAGCTGTGCTGGAGGGAATGTATGTTCCTGGTTTTGTGTCTTTTTGTAACTTAAGGTTTTGCCTAGAGGGATTCTCTATGATTTGAATCTGATTACCCTTAAGGTATTTACCATCCTGATTTTACAGAGATGATTCTTTTACCTTTTCTTTAATTAAAATTCTTCTTTTAAGAACCTGATTGATGTTTCATTGTTCTTAAGATCTAAGGGTTTGGGTCTGTGTTCACCTGTACCAATTGGTGAGGATTCTTATCAAGCCTCCCCAGGAAAGGGGGTAGGGCTTGGGGGATTATTTTGTGGGGAAGACGTCTCCAAGTTGGCTCTTTCCCTGTTCTTTGTTTAAAACACTTGGTGGTGGCACCATACTGTTCAATGACAAGGCAAAGTTTGTACCTTGAGGAAGTTTTTAACCTAAGCTGGTAAGAATAAGCTTAGGGGGTCTTTCATGAAGGTCCCCACATCTGTACCCTAGAATTCAGAGTAGGGAAGGACCCTTGACAGCATGGATTCACCAAAGGCAAGTCATGCCTGACTAACCTTATTGCCTTCTATGGTGAGATAACTGGCTCTGTGCATGAGGAGAAAGCAGTGGACATGTTATTCCTTGACTTTAGCAAAGTTTTTGACACGGTCTCCCACAGTATTCTTGCCAGCAATTTAAAGAAGTATGGGCTGGATGAATGGACTATAAGGTGGAGATAAAGCTGACTAGATCATCGGGCTCAATGGGTAGTGATCAATGGCTCCATCTTTAGTTGGCTCCATCTCCATATTCAGAAATTATATGGAAAAAGGGATAAGCAATGAGATGGTAAAATTTGGAGATGAAACAAAACTACTTAAGATAGTTAATTCCAAAGCAGACTGCGAAGAGTTGCAAAGGGATCTTAGAAAACTGGGTGACTGGGCAAGAAAATGGCAGATGAAACGTAATGTTAATAAATGCAAAGTAATGCACATTTGAAAACATAATCCCAACTATACTTATAAAATGATACATCTCTGGTATCAAGTGGGTGCCCCAAAGGTCAGTCCTGGGGCCAGTTTTGATCAATGTTTTCATTAATGATCTGGAGGATGGCATGGATTGCACCCTCAACAAGTTTGCAGATGACACTAAACTCGGTAGTTACACTGGAGGGTAGGGATAGAATATAGAAGGACCTAGAAAAATTAGAGGATTGGGCCCAAAGCAATGTGATGAGGTTCAACAAGGACAAGTGCAGAGTCCTGCACTTAGGAAGGAAGAATCCCATGCACTGCTACAGACTAGGGACTGAGTTTCTAGGCAGCAGTTCTGCAGAAAAGGACCTAGGGGTTACAGTGGACGAGAAGCTGGATATGAGTCAACAGTGCCCTTGTTGCCAAGAAGGCTAACAAGATTTTAGGCTGTATAAGTAGGAGCATTGCCAGCAGATTGAGGGACATGATCATTCCCCTCTATTCGGCATTGGTGAGGCCTCATCTGAAGAACTGTGTCCAATTTTGGGCCCCAAACTACAAGAAGGATGTGGAAAAATTAGAAAGAGTACAGCAAAGGGAAACAAAAATGATTAGGGGACTGGAACACATGATTTATGAGGAGAGACTGAGGGAACTGGGATTATTTAGTTTACAGAAGAGAAAAATGAGGGGGATTTGATAGCTGCTTTCAACTACCTGAAAGGGGGTTCCAAAGAGGATGGATCTAGTCTGTTCTCAGTGGTAGCAGATGACAGAATGAGGAGTAATGGTCTCAAGTTGCAGTGGGGGAGGTTTAGGTTGGATGTTAGGAAATTAGGGGCTAGGGAAAACTTTTTCACCAGGAGGGTGGTAAAGCATTGTAATGGGTAACCCAGGGAGGTGGTGGAATCTCATTCCCTAGAGGTTTTTAAGATCAGGCTTGACAAAGCCATGGCTGGGATGATTTAGTTGGGGATTGGTCCTGCTTTGAACAGGGGGTTAGACTAGATGATGTCCTGAGGTCCCTTCCAACCCTGATATTCTATGATTCTATGATATAGAAATAATAATTTAATGTCCAGTTATGTGGTTTTGGCCAATTAACACTCCGATTTTGTTCCAAAATATTTTCCCAAGATTTCCTGGGCTTTTATACACTCTTTCCCCCAGTATAACTGTTATTTTTTTAAGTACATCCGAAGCAGTGGGGCCACTTTAGCACTTTGGAACAGTCAAGGAGGATTAAGCCATTGCGGAAAAACTAAATGAATTTTTTACATCCGTCTTTACAGCTGAGGATGTGAAGAAGATTTCCCAACCTGGTATCAAATCTGAGGAATTATTCCAGATTGAGGTGTCATTAGAGGAGGTTTTGGATAAATAAATGGTCAGTTTTTAGAATAGAGAGAGGCAAATAGTGGTATCCAGGACTCTGTACTGGGACCAGTCCTGTAAAACATATTCAGAAATTATCTGGAAAAAGGGATAAGCAAAGAGGTGGTAAAATTTGGAGATGATACAAAACTACTTAAGATAGTTAATTCCAAAGCAGACTGCGAAGAGTTGCAAAGGGATCTTAGAAAACTGGGTGACTGGGCAAGAAAATGGCCGATGAAATGTAATGTTAATAAATGCAAAGTAATGTACATTGGAAAACATAATCCCAACTATACTTATAAAATGATGGGGTCTAAATTAACTGTTGCCACTTAAGAAAGAAATCTTGAAATCATTGTGGATAGTTCTCTGAAAACATCCACTTAATGTGCAACAGCTGTCAAAAAAATACTAACAGAATGTTTGAAATTATTATGAAAGGGATAGATAATAAGACAGAAAATATAATATTGCCTTTATATAAATCTGTGGTACATCCACATGTTGAAAAAGATATATATTGGAACTGGAAAGGGCACAGAAAAAAGGAATAATAATGATATGGGGTTTGGAACAACTTTATATGAGGAGTGATTCACAAGACTGGGACTTTTCACTTTGGAAAAGAGAGGACTAAGAGGGAATACAATAGAGGTCCGTAAAATCATAACTGGTGTCAAGAAAGTAAATAAGAAACTGTTATTTACTTACTTCTTCTCATAACACAAGAACTAGGGGTTACCAAATGAAATTAATAAGCAGCAGGTTTAAAATAAAAGGAAATATTTTTTCACATGGTCAACCTGTGGAACTTCTTGCTGAAGGTTGTTGTGAAGGCCAAGACTATAGCAATAATTTTTTTTTAAAAGAACCAAATAAATTCATGGAGGATAGGTCCATTCATGGCTATTAGCCAAGATGGGCACGGATCGTGTCCCTAGCCTCTCTTTGCCAGAAGCTAGGAGTGGGCAACAAGGACTGGATCACTTGATGATTACCTGTTCTGTCTGTTTCCTTTGAAGCATGTGATATTGGCCACTGTTGTAAGACAGAATACTGGGCTAGATAGACTTTTGGTTTGACCCAGTATAGCCGTTCTTATATTCTTCTGTTTGTGCCCCTAATAAGGGTATGCATTGTATTAATATTTGAGTAACTTAACAATTTTCTGGCTTATTCTTCAGATATGGTTCTGTGACACAAACAGGTCCAGTGATCACATAGGAAATGATCCCCAAAGCAGCAAAACGAAGCAAACATCACAGCATACTTCTTGCTTCCATAAATTCATAGATTAACCTGCAAAAATATAGGTAAACAAAAACAAAAATGCAAGGCCTCTCACCTCACCTCATAGGTTAATACATACTGCACATTTATTTCTGAGAATTGCTATATCTAGTCCATTGGCAAGTATTCCTTAACTGTTTGCACTAAATTTGCCAACCAGATCTTCTTTTGTACCCGCTCAGGCATTTGTCTCTTTGGTGTTAACAGGAACTCAGGAGATCTCATAACTCAGCTTGTTATTAATTTAAAGAGGTTAATGGGATAGCAAAGAAACAATTATCAACATCCAGTAAAATGAACCATTTAGCCATAGCTACTACTCTGGCCCTTATAGTTGGAAAGTTGCTACAATTGGGGCCATAGGTACTGTAGCTTCATTAATTCTTCTATAATCAATCATGGGACGCCATCTGCCTTCCAGTTTCCAAACAGGCCAGACTGGGGAGTTCTAGGGGCTCCCCAGTCTGGCCTGTTTTGTTTTTCTGAAGGAAAATTTACTTTTTGACAGAATCACAACAACAAACAAATAACAAAACCTTTCAGCCGCAAACAAAACCAAAAAAATCTGAAATGTAGCTATAATGCCTCATGGGAGTTGGCTTACAGATCATTCTCCTCTATGGACCATGTTTTCTGGCCAGACTGTTTCCCAAGATGCACCTCTTGCCGAGCCACCATGGTGCATAATAGGTGTCCTTGGTCATGGTGCATCATGGGAGATGTAGTTCAGCTAAGGAATGTGGCCCATTGGGCAGACTGGGGGCATGAGGTACCTGTGCCTACAGCCCCAAAGTAGTACTGAGCTAACCTTTCAAAATAAAAAAAAATGATAATTTGGGGTATTTGGGTTTAGAATGAAACATCCACATTTTCCAGTTGTTTTTGTGAAAAAGTTCATTTAAAAAAAACAAAACTTTGTGCTGAAATATAATGGGAAAAACTGAGAGTCTCAGCTTTCAATTTTCTATTTTTTTTTTCGTGGTAGTTTTCCTCAGCTATCCATATCAGCTTCATTGATCTGTGTTTCAGAAAGCCAACTATGCACACCACTATGCAGGAATGAGTCAGCATCTCTCAGCACAGTCTCAAGTGCTGATAATACAATGCTTTTACCTAGACGAAAACCTGAGGCCCTTCCACAGGGCAAAGCTTCAGAAAAGGACAAAGGATTTAAAGGAATTAAACATTTAAACATCAGACAACCCCTTTTGAATGAGGTGGCATTCCTCCCTCAGGATCCTGGTCAGTTAATGTGGGGAACCACAAACCAGTCAGGAGAACAATGTCACATGGATAAACAAGCTAAACACAAGACTGTCATGCCCTTACTCCAGCCAGAGATCCATTATTCACATTAATAAATTGTGAGGCAGTGAGTGAACATAAGAATATAAGAATGGCCATACTGGGTCAAACCAAAGGTCCATCCAGCCCAGTATCCTGTCTTCCCACAGTGGCCAATGCCAGGTGCCTCAGAGGGAGTTAACCTAACAGGTAAATGATCAAGTGATCTCTCTCCTGCCATCCATCTCCACCCTCTGACAATCAGAGGCTAGGGACACCATTCCTTACCCATCCTGGCTAATAGCCATTAATAGACTTAACCTCCATCAATTTATCTAGTTCTCTTTTAAACCCTGTTATAGTCCTAGCCTTCACAACCTCCTCAGGCAAGGAGTTCCACAGGTTGACTGTGCGCTGTATGAAGAAGAACTTCCTTTTATTTGTTGTAAACCTGCTGCCCATTAATTTCATTTGGTGGCCCCTAGTTCTTATATTATGGAAAAAAGGAAATAACTTTTCCTTATTCACTTTCTCCATGCCAGTTATGATTTTATATACCTCTATCATATCCCCCCTTAGTCTCCTCTTTTCCAAGCTGAAAAGTCCTAGCCTCTTTAATCTCTCCTCATATGGGACCCGTTCCAAACCCCTAATCATTTTAGTTGCCCTTCTCTGAACCTTTTCTAATGCCAGAATATCTTTTTTCAGATGAGGAGACCACATCTGTACGCATATTCAAGGTGTGGGCATACCATGGATTTATATAAGGGCAATAAGATATTCTCTGTCTTATTTTCTAACCCTTTTTTAATGATTCCTAACATACTGTTCGCTTTTTTGACTGCCGCTGCACACTGCGTGAATAGAGCAGTGAATAGATCACTGGAGTGCAGGTCAGGATACCTGGGTTCTAATGGCTCCTTTGCCTCTGTTTAGTCTCCCACCTCCTGCCTGTTTAGATTTAAACTACTTGGAGAAGGAGCTGTTTCTTACTGTCTGTGTAAAGGACCTGGCAGAGTAGGGCCCTGACCTCAGCTATAGTATCAATAATACTGTAATACTCCCACAGGGATTTATTGGAACACTGCAAATACCAACTCCAGCAGACACAGGCTGCTATCTCCAGCCCCCCACCCCAATCAAATACAACAACAAAATAACATACCAGAAAACAACTTAGCACTGAGATAAAGATGCAGAACCTTCTGTTGGTGGAGATGCTGTCTGCGCTGATCATTACAATTCCCCCCCTTTAGTTAAATAAGAACTTTAAACAAAAACTCCTAGGAATCCAGATAGTCTTCCATCCATGCAGATTTCCAAGTTGGTCTGCCTGCTCCAGTCCTATATTCAGTCACAGAGACAACACTTATAGTTGTATCTAGATTATCTGGGAGTTCAGGGTTCATGTCCTCTAGGTCAGGTCTATCCATTGTGGACAGACTGTTGAAGATGGCAGTGTGCTGAGATTCCAAGAACACTCTGACAATTTCTCCTCCACACCCAATGTCCCACCATGAGCCACAGGTACCGGCTGAGGGGCATTTAAATCCTTTTCTGCATCCCTGCAGGATAGTGGTTGAGCATCCTCACTGTTTGCCCTCCCCTTTCTTCCAATGAATCTGTGCATCAATTCTCCATGCACTACAAAAAAGCAAGTGCTGCCCCCACTAGGTATCAGCAAAGATAGTTTTTTAATCACTGTGTAAGGACCTCAAATGCAGCTGGGTGAGTGAAACTGCAACACTACATCTTTCATCAATTATCTATGATTGTCTCAGTCTTTCTATCTGTCTGTGGCTGTACCACCGCACACCTTGAGAAAGTGTTGTACACTTACAAGCAGACGCCAATTTTCAGCTGGAGCTTCTGGCAGCAGGGCTTTCAAGTCGATCTGTATGAACTCTCAGGGGTTACTAGGTTGGAGCATTTTCCCCAAAGGAGTTCTGCCTCCCATTACTGATTATTTCCAGCCTTGACAGGTAAGACAGGAGAGTACCTAGTCCTTAACATCTGCAGCCACCCTCATCCAAAATAATTTGTCATTGTCTTTTCATACCCCAGGTGTTCTGCTGCTGCATTATCATGAGGACCCTCCAGTATTGTTCTCTGAAAGTTTGTTAGCTGGTCAATCCAATTACCCTCAGACACCAGGAAGTTGGTCGCTGGATCAATGGACTATGTTGAGCCAGCCCACTCCAGTCTGGGCCTCCTTTGGTAGATCTGTTGTCACCAAACATAACTCAGGGGGCTTAGACCGTTCTTGCCAGATGTCCTCCCGAAACCAGCCTAAGCCTATTCTCATGGCCCTTACCTAGCTGGCAGTGTCCACTTTGCTTTCCAGGTTTATGGGGAGCTGTGCATGTGAATTAAGAGAGTTTGTGAATCTATCTCCACAGGCATCCTGGGTTATGCTTTGTAAGGGGCTGCCACAGGGCATTGGTGTGCGTATGCACTGAATTCCACACACAGACCACAGGGCTTTGGAACAATTTGACCCACACCAGCACCGTGACTGCCCGTGCCAAACAACAACTCTGCTCCACACACCCATTGTGAGGATGCTACAGCCAGAATGGCTGAAAGGATCAGGGCAAACCCAATTCCATCGCTCTGCATAGACCTCTTCGACCATCCACGAGCACACTCCTCAGTGAGGCTGCCATTGTGGGCCCACTTGCCCTGTCCAGATTTCTCTGTGACATCAATGTGGTGTGAAGAAGCAGCATTGACACGCCTAACTTTGAGGCAGCTAGAAAATCATTGGGACTCACCAAGCCTGAGTTTCACACTCAGGCTCTCTGAACGATGAATGGTGGGAAATGGGCACCTCAGAATGGGATTCACAAAAGCCAGCATATTAAGCAGCTCTGCCATCAGGGCGCTCAGCCCCCAAGTGCTGGCTGGCAACTATCTCTGAGCTGTAAAACCTTCACTGGTATTAGGCACATATGTCACTTCTGTGGTACACCTTGATCATACTGCACAGGAAACTGGCTAGTCCCCTGACTGATTATTTATTTGACCCTCGTGATTGTTTATATGTTAACAAAAAGCAACCAGCTGAGGGCCTTCAACAAAGTGTTCTCTGTCTGATACACTGCTCTGACACCCCTGTATCCCCTCCTACAGAGCCTGAGAAACAAAGAGGCAAAGCATGCACTATGTATGCCAGTAAGTAAATTTCAAGCTTCCCATAGAAAACATTGCTAGTTTTGGTTTGGATAGAACAAACTGGAAATGGTTAGAATTGATCTGTAGAGTACATATGATTCCTTTGGACTCACCATTTGGTTAATCCGGGTGAAAATGTAGCAATGGGGCTGAGGGAATAGTTTGTATTGATTTGTTCATTCAATAAATGTCTCCTCCTTTTTTCATCTAAATGGCTGATGAATAAGTGATAATCTTTGCAACTGTATTTGTTATTTCACATGATTCTCTGTTGGGGTAAATTGTGCATTTAGAGACAGACTCTCAGGCTCCACAGTAGAGGTCAGATGTCCTGAAGAGCCCGGCTCTCATTTAAGCACCACAATGAGTGAGCAACCTTTCAAAAGTTCTCAGGGTTAGAAAGTCAGTGTTGCTACAGCAGGGATGCAAACTCATGCAACTTTATCTTTCTTCTTTGGTATTTGCTATTTTATGGTAAAGCTGCAGCTCCTCGATGCACACAATTATGTTAGAACCTCTCCAGGGAGTTGGAAGAGAATTCCTTTCTCTGTGCAATATAAAGAAGTGACTCGAACATGGTCTCCTACCACACTTGCATGCCCTAACCACCACAATGTGAAGTCTTTCTTGCTTTCTATCTGGCCTAATGCATATTTAATTATTTACATGCAGGAGAACTTCTTCAATGGGAGGGACTAAGAGAATAGCCCATAGCTTGGTGGTTAAGGCTGATAAGCTCTGATAGGTAGGCTGGGACTTGTAGTTAGCAAGGATTCTCCTACTATCTAACCTAAATCTCTCTGGCTGCAGATTAAGTCCATTACTTCTTGACGTGCCTGCAGTGGACATGGAGAACCATTGATTCCTGTCCTCTTTATAAGCCTGTATGATATTTGTATACAGTTATCAGGTGCCCCCCCTTGAGTCTTCTTTTTGCAAGACTATATATGCCCAGGGTTGTTTTTTGTTTTTTTTCCCCACCTTTTCCCCTCGGGCAGATTTTTGAAAACTTGCATCATTGTTGTTGCTCTGCTCTGGACTCTCTTCAATTTGCCCGAATCCTTCCCAACTACCTGGTAGTTCAGCTTGACTTTACATAGTCTGCTATTTTCCTGGACCTGACCCCTTGCCCCATTTTTCCCTGCTAGTTTACTGGCCTGGTGGACTCTGCAAACTTTGCAACCAGATGAGCCCTGACCCCCTGCTAGACTCAGCAGATCCTTGCTAGGCTGCTGCATGTCTCAGTCTAAAACAAGTTTTCTAGTTCACTTGTATAATTGCAATTTAGTCCATTTTGAATCAGATCCAAATCTGGGGTGGGGGAGGTTCTCAAGACAGCTCAGCAGAACTTCCCTTTGGATTGGCATGAGCAACCTAAGGGAATGTCCATGCCTTTAATTTACCAAACCCTACAGCCCATATCTCCTCTCTAATTTGGGTTATACTATAAGCAAATAGAATTAATTAGGGTTGATTTGGAGAATATGTATGATTCCTTTGAATTGGCCATTTGGCTAATCCTGGGTGAAGATGCAGTAGCAGAGCTGGAAGAATAGCTTGAATTGATTTGTTTACTCAATAGATGTCACCCCTTTTCTCTAGGTGAGTTTTTCACGAATAAATAGTGATCTTCTCCACTATACTTCTTACTCTATGTTATTCTCTGAGGAGTTACATTGTGCATTTAGAGACAGACTTTCAAAGGAGCTCTGATTTCACAAGCGAGGCCAGATATTCAGAAGGGCCCAGTTCCCATTTTAGCACCACAATCAAGTGAGAAGACTTCCAAAAGTTCTCAGATGTTGTTGCTCAACAGCTTCTTAGAATTAGTGTCGAAACTCTCAGAAGTTCGCAGTATTAGAAAATCATTACCACGGCACAGCAGTTGCAAAATTTGTGCAATTATAGGTGTTTGTTGTGAAACTGCAGCTCCGAGACTTGTATGAGTATGCTAGAATCTCATTCTTAGAATCATAGAATCATAGAATATCAGGGTTGGAAGGGACCTCAGGAGGTCATCTAGTACAACCCCCTGCTCAAAGCAGGACCAATCCCCAATTAAATCATCCCAGACAGGGCTTTGTCAAGCCTGACCTTAAAAACTTCTAAGGAAGGAAATTCCACCACCTCCCTAGGTAACGCATTTCAGTGTTTCACCACCCTCCTAGTGAAAAAGTTGTTCCTAATATCCAACCTAAACCTCCTGCACTGCAACTTGAGACCATTATTCCTCATTCTGTCATCTGCTACCACTGAGAACAGTCTAGATCCATCCTCTTTGGAACCCCCTTTAAGGTAGTTGAAAGCAGCTATCAAATCCCCCCTCATTCTTCTTTTCCGCAGACTAAACAATCCCAGTTCCCTCAGACTCTCCTCATAAGTCATGTGTTCCAGTCCCCTAATAATTTTTGTTGCCCTCCGCTGGACGTTTTCCAATTTTTCCACATTGGAAAATTGGTTTGCTCCAGCTGGGGATCTGGCCCATTGACACTGATGGTGTTACATCAGTGTAATGCAGCTGGCAATCTGGCCCGCTGTCTTTGCTCCAAAAGGTAAACTCGTGCTTTATCATTATGTGAAAGATTTCTCCCCAAAGACTCATTAGGCTATTTCACTAAATGCAATTACACTAGGGCCTGGTCTACACTACAAGTTTATGCAAAAAGAAAAGGAGTACTTGTGGCACCTTAGAAACTAACAAATTTATTTGAGCAAAAGCTTATGCTCAAATAAATTTGTTAGTCTCTAAGGTGCCACAAGTACTCCTTTTCTTTTTGCGAATACAGACTAACACGGCTACTACTCTGAAACCTACAAGTTTATGTCACATTTAGTAGCGTTAAATCAAATTAACCCTGCACCCGTCCACACAATGAAGCCATTTTTTCTAAATGAAGGACTCTTAAAAACTATTTCTGTACTCCTCCCCAATGAGGGGATTAGTGCTGAAATCAACATTGCTATTTCGAATTAGGGTTTGTGTGGACGCAATTCGAAGGTATTGGCCTCTGGGAGCTATCCCACACTGCACCACTGTGACCACTCTGGACAGCACTCTGAACTCAGATGCACTGGCCAAGTGTACAGGCAAAGCCCCGGGAACTTTTGAATCTCATTTCCTGTTTGGCCAGGCGAGCTCATCATCATAGGTAACCATGAAGTCCCAGAATCGAAAAAGAGCTCCAGCATGGACCAAACAAGAGGTACTGGATCTGATCGCTGTATGGGGAGAGGAATCTGTGCTATCAGAACTAGTTCCAAAAGACGAAATGCCAAAACATTTCAAAAAATCTCCGAGGCCATGAGGGACAGAGGCTACAGTAGGGATGCAACACAGTGCCGCGTGAAACTTAAGGAGCTCAGGCAAGTGTACCAGAAAACCAAAGAATCAAACGGATGCTCTGGGACAGAGCCCCAGACATGCCACTTCTGTGCTGAGCTGCATGCAATTCTAGGGGGGACCGCCACCACTACCCCTCCCCTGTCCGTGGACTCCAATGAGGGGGTACTCTCCGCCATGCCTGAGGATTTTGTGGATGAGGAAGATGAGGAGGAGAAATATGAGCTTGAGGAAAGCACACAGCACACCGTTCTCCTTGACAGCCAGGATCTTTTTATCACCCTGACTGAAATACCCTCCCAACCCAACCAAGCCGGAGAAGGGACCTCTGGTGAGTGTACCTTTTTAAATATAATACATGTTATAAAAGCAAGCATTTTTTAATGATTAAGTAGCCCTGAGGACTTGGGATGCATTCGTGGCCAGTACAGATCCTGGAAAAGTCTGTTAATGTGTCTGGGGATGGAGCGGAAATCCTCCAGGGATATCTCCATGAAGCTCTCCTGGAGGTACTCTAAAAGCCTTTGCAGAAGGTTTCTGGGGAGAGCAGCCTTATTCCGTCCTCCATGATAGGACACTTTACCATGCCATGCTAGTAGCAAGTAATCTGCTATCATTGCATACAAAACGTGGCAGCGTATGGTCCCGGTGTTTGCTGGCATTCAAGCAACATCTGTTCTTTATCTCTCTGTGTTTTCCTCAGGAGAGTGATATCGTTCACGGTAACCTGGTTGAAATAGGGGGATTTAATTAAGGGGACATTCAGAGGTGGCCATTCCTACAAGGCTGTTTGCCTTTCGCTAAAAAGAAATCCTCCCTGCAGTTAGCCACGTGGTGGGAGGTGGGGGGCATTGGTACTGAGCTGTTCATGTCTGACTAGCAGGGATCTTCCCTGATACCAGCCACGGGTTGGGGTGAGGGGTAAAGTGATCATCCCAGAGAACTGGATGGGGAGAGGGGTAGTTTGGTTTCTGCTGCTGCACGTTAACAGGAAAACCGCAGCACTAAATGGCCAACTCAACGTGCTTTGCTTGGTATGGGAGAGGAGGGGGCTGCTGTTATGAAGGTTGCAAAAGCCGAAAGACTATGGCTTACCATGGCCGCCTGCAAGCCGAACGCTGTTGCCCGGCCCTGCACGTGTGATCTCTAACACCAAAGCCGCAGGCGCTCCATATAAGATGCAAAATGCGACCTTGTACCAAAATCACATGTGCTATGTAATGTGTATAGTGTTGTTCACCGTGAAAGAGTATAGCCATTGTTCTGTAAAATGTACCTTTTTAAATACTTCACTCCCTTTTTTCCTCCAGCAACTGCAAATGTTTCAAGCCTCCCTCCTCCGTCCCAAAGGCTATCTCAGATAAGGCGGCAAAAAAAACACACCTGCAATGAAATGTTCTCTGAGCTCATGCAGTCATCTGGCACTGACAGAGCTCAGCAGAATGTGTGGAGGGACACAATAATAGAGTATATGAAAGCAGCTAATAAACATGAGGAGAGGTGGCAGCAGGAAGATCAGAGGAGGCAGGATGCAACGCTGGGGCTACTGCGGGATCAAACGGACATGTTCCGGCATCTGGTGGAGGTTTATGAACTGCAGCAGGATCACAGACTGCCGCTGTAGCCCCTGTTTAACCGCCCTCCCTCCTCCCCAAGCTCCATAGCCTCCTCACCCAGACGCCCAAGAACGTGGGGCCGGAGGCTCCGGGCACCGAACCACTCCACCCCAATGGACAGCCCAAGCAACAGAAGACTTGCATTCAACAAGTTTTGAAGTGGCCTTTTCCTTCCCTCCTACCCTCCTCCCAGACCCCACCTGGGCTACCTTGTGAGTTATCTCCCTATTTTTGTAATCAATTAATAAAGAATACATGTTTTTTAAATGATAGTGACTTTAATTCCTTTGCAAGCAAGCTGTGATCAAAGGGGGGAGGGCGGGTGACTTACAGGTAATTTAGAGGCAACCAAGGGGACGGGTTTTCATCAAGGAGAAACAAACAGAAGTGTCACACGGTACCCTGGCCCCATCATGAAACTGGTTTTCAAAGCTTCTCTGATGCATACCGCTTCCTGCTGTGCTCTTCTAACCGCTCTGATTTCTGGCTGCACGTATTCAGCGGCCAGGCGATTTGCCTCAACCTCCCTCCCTGCCATAAATGTCTCCCCCTTACTCTCACAGAGATTGTAGAGCACACAGCAAGCAGCAATAACAATGGGAATATTGGTTTCGCTGAGGTCTGAGCGAGTAAGTAAACTGCCAGCGACCCTTTCAAGTCTAAATGCACACTCTACCACCATTCTGCACTTGCTCAGCCTATAGTTGAACTGCTCCTGACCACTGTCCAGGGTGCCTGTGTACGGCTTCATGAGCCAGGGCATTAAGAGATAGGCTGGGTCCCCAAGGATAACTATAGGCATTTCAACACCCCTAACAGTTATTTTCTGGTCTGGGAAGTAAATCCCTTCCTGCAGCCATTTAAACAGATCAGAGTTCCTGAAGATGCAAGTGTCATGAACCTTTCCCAGCCATCCCACGTTGATGTTGGTGAAACGTCCCTTGTGATCCACCAGTGCTTGCAGCATCATTGAAAAGTACCCCTTGAGGTTTATGTACTGGCTGCCCTGGTGGTCTGGTCCCAAGATAGGGATATGCGTTCCGTCTATAGCCCCGCCACAGTTAAGGAATCCCATTGCAGCAAAGCCATCTACTATGACCTGCACATTTCTGAGTCACCACTTTGATAGCAGCAGCTCAATGATTGTATTGGCTACTTGCATTGCAGCAACCTCCACAGTAGATTGCCCATTCCAAATTGATTACTGACTGACTGGTAGCTGTCTGGCGTTGCGAGCTTCCACAGGGCTATTGCCACTTGCTTGTGAACTGTGAGGGCTGCTCTCATCTTGGTATTCTTGCACTTCAGGGCAGGGGAAAGCAAGTCACAAAGTTCCATGAAAGTGCCCTTACGCATGCGAAAGTTTCGGAGCCGCTGGGAACCATCCCAGACCTGCAACACTATGCGGTCCCACCAATCTGTGCTTGTTTCCCAGGCCCAGAATTGGCGTTCCATGGCATGAGCCTGCCCCAGTAACACCATGATCTCCAAATTGCCGGGGACCGCGGTTTTAGAGAAATCTGTGTTCATGTTCTCATCACCACGCTGCCATCGCTTCCTTGCCTGGTTTTTCAGGTGCTGGTTCTGCATAAACTGCACGATAATGCACAAAGTGTTTACAATGGTCATAACTGCTGCGGTGAGCTGAACGAGCTCCATGCTTGCCATGCTATGGCGTCTGCTAGTGCAATCCAGGGAAAAGGGCGCAAAATGATTGTCCGCCGTTGCTTTCATGGAGGGAGGGAGGGTTGACCGATGACATTTACCCATAACCACCCGTGACAAATTTTTGGCTCCATCAGGCATTGGGAGCTCAGTCCAGAATTCCAATGGGCAGCAGGGACTGTGGGAACTGTGAGATAGCTACTCACAGTGCACCACTTGGAATGTCGACGCTTGCCACGGTATTGTGGACGCACACTGCCGAATTAATTTGCTTAGTGTGGATGCATACACTCAACTTTATACAATCTGTTCCCAAAAATCAACTTCTGTAAAATCGGAGTACTTTCGTAGTGTAGACAAGGCCTAGGTGGAAAAAACAAGTCAAATCACAGCGGGAATTATTAAAAACAAAGCTTTAGAGACACAAAAGCTTAATGGTGATGGGTTGAAGTGAGACCATATTAAAGTTTTGGGACTAGATTTACTTATTAAAGACTTTGAACTGGATTGTACAATATACAGTGATGCATAAATGCAATGGTTATATTGACTATGCCAGAAGGTTTACATTCATTGATGCGTGTACACACACAAAGGGCATGTGTACAACCACTGACCAAACCTGACCAATTCTGCTTGGCTTTAGATCTTCTTAACTTGGCTCTTTTTTTACACTTCATGGAACAAATTTTCTTGAGCTCCATTAATGGCCAGTACTTCCAAATCCATGATAGCCTTGGTGTGTGGTAACAAGGAAGATTGGAATTTGCAAAGGAAGGAAGCTAAGGGAATTAAGCACTCAAATCATATTTCGACATGGGTGCCTATCTCCCCTAGGTGCCTTGGAGATCCCAACCAAAGTTCATATTTGGGCAAGGATTAATTCCAATATTAGCACCTCAACTATACAGTGCATGCTATTTAGGATTGATAAGATGGACTCCATTCAAACAATTCTTCACAGCTGCTTTACCCTCCCTCAAACCTTGGTCACCCACAAAGTTGTATACCTGAGTGTTCTATTTTTTTTTTGTGAGGGGTTCCATGCAGGTAAAGATATGGGGGAGGAGCTGCTATTGTGTGCATGGAGGAATGACTGAGAGGGTAATCAAAGATAAGAACATAAGATCGGACATACTGGGTCAGACCAAAGGTCCATCTAGCCCAATATACTGTCTTCCGACAGTGGCCAATGCCAGGTGCTCCAGAGAGAATGAACAGAACAGGCAGTCATCAAGTGACCCATCCCCTGTCGCCCATTCCCAGCTTCTGGCAAAGAGAGGCTAGAGACACCATCCCTAGCTCTTAGAAACATCAAAGGCACCAATGTTTAATGTCCTCATTTCCTTTTGCAAACATGCCAAGACACTTCAATAACCCCATGTATTTCTTCCTGGGAACTTACCCTGCTTGGAAACCTACTACACTTCCACCATCCATTCCACCAGGATGCTGGCCAGTCTCCTGACTGGGGACAGGACCATTTCTGTCAGTGACTGTGTGGCACAGTTTTATTTATTTATTTTGCTTCGCTGGCAGCCACAGAATGTTGTCTCTTTTTCACAATGTCTTACAATTAAAATTTAGAGATATGCAAACCACTACACAGCCATTATGAACTGTAGGCTCTGCCTCCAGCTAGTAGACGGGTCTTGGATAAGTGGCTGTTTGGCTCCTAACATCATATCATCCTTGATGTCACAATGTACTTCCTGCGGCCCTAACAAAATCAACCCCTTCTTTTGTGATTTCACCCCAATCATAAAACTGGTGTGCAGGGACACCGACCTGAGCATGATGTTGGATTTAATCCTGGCCTCTCTTTGCACTCTCTCCCCATTTCTATTAACTCTGTCCACCTATGTTTATATTATCATCACCCTCCACCTGAGAATTCCTTCTGCAACTGGCAGAAAAAAGACCTTTTCCACCGGATACTCTCAGATCATTGTGTAAACAGTGTTCTGTGAGACCATACTCATTGTGTATCTGCTATGAAAATCCAACCTGCTGACAGACCTGAACAAAGGGTGCTCTGTGCTCTGTGGTATCCTGACCCCACTGATGAACCCTCTCATATATGGTCTGAGAAACAAGGAAGTCCATGCAATGATCAAAGCTCTCAGTGGAGTTTATGGTCCCATCAAGAATTCAGACGCCCCTAGCAAATTGTTTGTGGCTGAAAAGAAATGAGGATGATCTGCGGTGATTTACTGAGTCATAGACACAGTGTCCATGCAGAGGAGACTTAGACCCTTTGATGTCAATAGTAAATCTCCCCTTGACTTCAATAGGGTCCAGATTTCACCACGTCTCCTCTGTTTCTGGCCAGTTGAAACAACATGTGCAAAAATGAAGACATGCTGAGAATTTCTGACATCCACTCACATTTTGACAGAGCAGGTAGAAGTTTTTAAATCCAATATTTTTTTGTTCATGGAAAGCTGAGCTGTTTTTTATATTTGTATAGAAAAAATAGATTTTTTATTATTTTTTCATTTTATTTGATGACACCCTAAAATGAAAGTTATTCTGTTTGGAATTTTTAACTGTTTAGATGTTTACTTGTTTTTTTATTTTCCTTCCACTTCCCCGTTTTTCATACCTTTTCCCCTGATTTTTGTGGAAAATGGAAAGAGGGCAAAAGTGAGGAGAAAAAAGCAGGAAAAACAAAAAAACTGAAAAATAACCCCAAAATGTTCCAAAAAATTGCCAAAATGTTTCAATACATGAAAATCGCTCCTTTTGCAAAGCTACAGTATGAAAGTTATTTCAAAATTTTCACCCACAATTCTTTACCATTTTCCAAATAGCTCTAGCTTTGAGATTTATAATTTGCTATTCTTTTTCTTGGTGCTGGTTGGAAATTCAGACAATGAAATATCATGCAAGAGAGGGCCATTAAATTCTGAACATTTTCAAGCTAACGTGATAGAATGGGATGATGTTATGTCAGGGATGCTTAAAGTTTTTGTGCATTCTTCCTGTCACATGTTAATATTTCTCTGCTACCAAATTCTTAATATTAAATAAAAAGGGGCTGCATTTTCCTAAATGGTGCACTTAATACATTTTAATGTTGTGCTTCTTCATGCATTTGGAAAGGAAATCATTATTAGAGTTCAGGTCATTAATGTCCAGTTGAACGTGTCCTGCTGGGAATGCCAGGGTAGGAGTTTTGGCCACAAACAAATTGACAACCATGCAAGCTTCAAGGCACCATCTAGATCTGGTCAAAATTGCTCTGTATATGCCATAGGAAAAAATTAAATTAAATCTTTTTTGAAAAAAATGTATTGTCAAGTTTTTTGGGGGTTTTTTAGATTTAGAGGATTGTTTTTCCTTCTTTCATTTTCCTTTCCATTGGAAAAGAAGGGTGGGGGAGAAAAAAGGAAGAAAAAATTGTTTCTTTGTTATTTGTAAAGTAAAAATAAAATAATTTAACTGAGAAAGAAAGAAAGAAAGAAAGAAAGAAAGAAAGAAAGAAAGAAAGAAAGAAAGAAAGAAAGAAAGAAAGAAAACTTGTTTCATACACAAACAAAATAATTTTATTTTGTTAGAATTATTTTATGGAATATTTCTTGTGTTTTTACCTTTTTTCATTGGAAAAGGAGGGGATGGGGGAAAAACCCACCAAAAGGAGGGGATAGAGAAAAACACCTACATTATTTTTTGTAATTTTTGAAAACAAAAAAGAAACAAACATAAAATCAGGGTTTTTTTAATGAAAAAGACATGGCAATACCCCCACAACACTTTTATTTATTTTTTTTCTGATAAAAAATCCATTTTCATCAAAATAAATGTTGCGGGGGGGGGAGGAAAGAAATAAAAATGACTATTGTTGTCAGTTGATGTGTGTGTGCTCTCTCCGTTTGCTGTCTCAGCACTGCGCAGATAGTTGGTTCAGCAGACCTCAATGGTACTATCCAGGAAGACCATAGGCTTGATTAAGTGGCGAAGGTGCTCAGCCAGATTTATTGCCGATGAAGCATGGTCCTAGTGCCCCATAGGAGCTACAAGTACACTAACACATGGACCAGCTCAGTTAGCAGCGGGAGTATTTGCTGCCCCCTCAGCTGGACAAAAGTGCCTCTCCTATATCTTCTCTTTTATACATTGACACAAACAAGTTATGTATCACACTCCTAACATGGGTAGTTACTGACCTTACACCTTGTACCTGCGGGTTCGAACAAAACATCCCCAGTCATTATTCTGTCCTCCCATCTTTGCCTCGGGGCCAATGTGTTCGTGCACCCTCCACAGGAATGTGTTTACATGAACACCCAGTACCAAGTACTTAGGAGTGCTTGTGGTTTAGCAATGCCAACTGTACCTTTGCCAAGTTCATGCACCAGAGTGACCTCATAATAGGGTGACCAGATGGAAAGTGTGAAAAATCAGGACGGGGGGGGGGGGGTAATAGATGCCTATATAAGAAAAAGCCACAAATATCAGGACTGTCCCTATAAAATTGGGACGTCTGGTCACCCTTCCGCATAAGCAAGCGTCTGTTCTATGACAGATCCTGACTTTGGCTCCTAGCATGACCTGGCTTTGCTGACTGTGATTCAGGCCTTAAGTCTTGCACCAGGTCCTGTGCTCCAGGCTCCCTCTCATTACTATAACTACCTTTGGTCAAACTTGTGAGTGAACTTAAGCACTGGACACATCTGCAATTGTGTCCGTCAGGCCGGCTGGACTCTACTTGTGCCATTGTTACTTATGGAATATTTCCACTGAAGGCAATGGGACAACTGACATGAGTAAAGACTTTTCAGTAGAGTCAATGTCTGCAGGAACGTGCACTCCCTGGGCGCTGCATTGTAGTACAGCCATGCAGAGCAATGACCACCCACAGCACGTAGTAGAAAGGTGATTCCTCTGGGCATGGGAAGTTGGTAGCATCAGGATATTTGTTTCTACAATCTGCACAGAAACCACAGTGCTAACTCCCCAGACTCAGCCCCTTCAGAGATGGAATCAAGAGAGACACAAGCTGCCATGGAGAAGGATACAAGTATGAGGTGAATTCTAGACTGTGTAAATAGAGGGGAAAGAGCATGTTCTAACATAGATACCAGCAGCAGCTCATCCATTCAGGTAGATGAAGGTCTCTTTACTGAAAAAAATCCAGTTTATGCAGAAAGAGTAAAGACAAGAACCTCAGCTGAGGATCCTGAGTCCTGGCCGCCAAATCCTGAGAAACAAGAGCTCATCAGTTCAAGCTTCAGCTGTTGAGCACAGGTGAGCACCATCTTCTTGATTGTGTTTCTATCCCACCTTCCAGACAGGAGCATGTGAATATTGTCAGTTTTAGCCTCATCTGCCCACAGCAGTGACAGCCAGTGTTAATAGCCCCATTTCACACTGGGGAAATTGAGATACATCTTGTGAAAGGTCCTCAGCCAGGGATCTGGACCACTGCTTCCAGTAGAGCTGTGGCCGATTCACACCAGTTAGGGTCTGGCCCTCTGAGTCCAGGAGAGCTATAGGTCATTAATCCTAGCTGGAAATCTGGTTCATTCACTCCCTATGGAGCTATGGCCAATTCACACCAGCTGGGGGCTGGCTCATTCATTCGAGCGGAGCTATGGATGGTTCACACTAGAATCCAAACAAAGTGAAGCAGAAAGAAAGGACCATAATAATGACACATAAAATTTAAGGAGGAAATTAGCAGGATGGCACAGGGTGGAGGGAGATGGGCTCTGCCTTGTCATCTGAACGCAGCTGATAAGTTTAGGTTTGGGTGAAAAGACGGTAGCTCAGGTACAGGGCTTCCTAAAAGAGGGAGGCAGCCGAGCTCCCCTGTTCAGAGAGATGTGGGGAGCTGTCAGAGAGCTGGGCCTGACACCCAGGGAAAGAGGAGAAGGCTGTAGGGTGATTTCTGCAAGGGATCCAGACGGGACACAGGGTCAGAGAGGAGTGGGAAAGAAACTCTCTCTAACAGCAGTATGGGGTAGGAGCAAACCCTTGAGAGGGAATGAGAGGAGCAGGAGGAGATTCTCGCTCTGAGTAAAACTCTTATTTCAGGTTAATAAAGAAGACCTTGGAAGGGGGGTAATTCAAAGGCACCAACCGTGGAAGTTGGTTTGATGGCGGGACGGGGGGAAATGGAGGCAGCGGCAGTGTCTGATATGAGAAGAGATTCAACTGCCAGAGGAAATTTAAGGTACATGTGCTCTGTGTTAAAAGCAAGCAGCAAACTCTTTCAGTTTGTCTGAATTAGGGAACTGCAAGACTCTGTGGATCCACTGAACTCTCAGGGAATAAAGATAAGGACTAGAATTGGTCAGAAATTTTCTGACACTGACTTTCTTCAGAAAATGTCGATTTGGCAGGAAAATGTTAAATAGAATCATAAAAATGTAGGGTAGGAAGTAATCAAGTCCAGCCCCCTGCTCTGAGTCAGGACCAAATAAATCTAGACCATCCCTGACAGGGGTTTGTCCAACCTGTTCTTAAAAACCTCCAGTGACAGGGATTCTCTTGGAAGCCTATTCCAGACCTTAACTCCCCTTGTAGGTAGAAAGATTTTCCTAATAACTAACCTAAATCTCTCGTGCTGCAAACTAAGCCCATATCCTCTTGTTATACCTTAAGTGGATGGAGAATCGTTTATCCTCATCCATTTTTAAACATCCCTTAAAATATGTGAAAACTGTCATTACATCCCATCTTAGGCTTCTTTTCTCAAGATTATACATTCCTTATTTTTTCATCTTTCCTCACAGGTCAGATTTCCTAAACTGTTTATCATTTTTGTTGTTCTCCTCTGGACTCTCTCCTATTTATCCCCATCTTTCCTAATGTGTGGTGTCCAGAACTGGACACCATACTCCAGCTAAGGCCTCACCAGTGCCGAGTATAGCGGGTCAATTACCTCCTATGTCTTACATATGACACTCCTGTTAATATCCAGAATGGTATTAACCTTTTTGCAATGGAATCACAGTGTATATTCAATTGCAGATGCACTCTAATCCCTGATCCTTTACAGCAGTGCTACCATCTAGCCATATCTTCCCATTTTTTAGTTGTACATTTGATTTTTCCTTCCTAAGTGTAGTACTTTGCAATTGTCTTCATAGAATTGCATCTTGTTGATTTCAGACCAGTTCTCCTATTTGTCAAGATTGTTTTGAATTCTTATCCTGTCCTCTAAAGTGCTGGCAATCCCTCCCAGCCTGGTGTCATCTGCAAATTTGTATATACTCTCCACTCCATTAATGAAAATATTGAATAGTACCAGACAAACGATAGAATCCTGCAGGACCTATCCATAACCTATCAATAACTACTTTTAAAATATGCTCTTTCAATGAGTTGTGCACTCACCATAAAGTAATTTTGTCTTGACCACATTTCCCTAATTTGCTTATGGGATATATCCTGTCTACTGCTTTTCCTCTATCCACTATGTTACTAACTTTGTTAAAGAAGGAAATTAGATTGGCCTGCCTCATTGCCTTCTTGCCAGAGTTTTTGAACTGCCCCAGCTCCCACTGACTTAAGCTGCTGTTGTTAGGCTCAACACTTCTGTAATCAGCTCCCTGTGTCTCAGATTGGGCACCCAGAGAAAAAGGAACACACAGGCAGCGACTACTTGGCAAAGTCTAGCACCTCATAGGCAGGGATAGAACCTATTTCTTCTGAATGATGTTCACTTGCCTTAACTACAAGATCATAATTTCTCTCCCTTAAGTCCCTACCTCATTCTTTGTGGAATTTCCAGCTTCTGGAATGAAGGAAGAAAGGGTCTTACAGACAACAGTCTCGTTCACTACACAGCCCTGATTCAACAAGGAGGGGCAAGTGTAGTGTATTGAGGACTGTATAGGAATTGCAAGCTAATGCTATCTCTTTAACAGTGGGAGGTGGTTCCTGGTCCTGCTTGCAGGCTGGAGGGCTCTGTAGTAAAGCATGCAATCATCAGAGTCAGTCTGAAAAGGGCCATCTTGCAGGAAAGGTGCACAAAAAGAGAATGTATCACTTCAGCAGAAGAGGTAAAATGAGTGCAGGTGAAAAGTCACTGATCACAGTCTGCCAATCCAAACAATAACCACAGTGTGGCTAGGGCAAGTGTTTTACCACCCAGTACAGTCCAGTGATCCAGACCTGGTACTGGCCTCCTACTGAGGACAAAACCAAATGCAAGGAGTAAGGATTTTTCACCACAAACTAGTTTCAGCTTGGGACATAATACAGGAAAATATGCCAATGTAAATATATCACAATAGTTATACCAGTAAAACTCTCTGTGTGGACCCACTTATTCTGGATGGAGTGCTATTTTCTGGCTCCGTTTACATTGCTTTCAAAGTGACATAGTCTAAACTGGGAAAAAGGCAACTCTTAGCCGGGATGAAAGGGTGCTGATTCGGAGTTGCACTGGTTTAATTATACCTGTGTAAATCCCCCTGTAGACAAGCCCTAGAGCATACCCGTTACTAGGAACAGGGCTGAGTTTAGGTAGGCTTAGCTAAGCCTGATCCCTTTCCCCAGCTTTGTTGAATGAGACCTGAGCAAGCAGGGCAGGGTGCTCATTAGTCATTGTTAGAAGCCCTTTGGCAGAGAAATCCAAAAGTTAGTATGTGATGAGCACAAAGCAGCATAAAAAAATGATCTACATGGCACAGCACAAATGACATCAAACAATGATTACCCAAAAAGACTTAGGAGGTGAGGGTTTACACTGGCACAGCCTCATTCATGGAGCGTTGGTTTATGCTGAGGACAAGGGAACCTTCTGAAGTCCAAACCAAACCGATTCTCATCCAGCAAAACTGTGGGGTGTTTTACCAGCCCAAATGAGGCTTGCTGAATTCAGGGAATCCAGTGCTTACGCTTCATTTGACAGACTCCTCGTGGTGAACTGGTTTACTCACTGTAAACCACTAGTGCAAGCTCTGTGGAGTGGAATCAAGGGAGTAAGGCTTACTCTGTTGTTAGTCAGATAAATTAGAGTCTTTGCACAAATCTGAGCGTGCCTTAGCAGTGTGTTTGTGTGTCCATTTTTCTCACTCACTTGCCAGTGTCATCAGCCCCCATTGTACGACTCTCAGCCCATCAGCCTGTGTGTTAAGCCCAGTATTTGGGTTGGTGGCTTAAAGGAGAGGAAGCCTTTTGACATTAAAGCATTTAAATTGATAATGTGATATTGAAGTTTAATAAATGCTGTTCTCGTTCTATTGCAGGGTTTAGTTCATTTCCCCCATGACAAACAAGGAACTTGGAAATCAAACCTTCCTCACAGAGCTCATTCTCCTGGGATTTGGGGCTATCCTCAAACTGCAGATCCTTCTCTTACTGCTGTTTCTAGTGATCTACATTGTGACCATGGCGGGGAACATCCTCAGTAGTTGTGGCTGATCAGCACCTTCACACCCCCATATACTTCTTCCTGGGGAACTTGTCCTGCTTGGAGACCTGCTATACCTCCACTGTCCTGCCCAGCATGCTGGCCAGTCTCCTGACTGGGACAGAACCATTTCTGTTGGTGGCTGTATCACACAATGTTACTTTGTTGGTTTCCTTGCAGCTACTGAGTGTTATCTCCTAGCAGCAATGTCTTATGATTGGTATCTAGCGATATGCAAACCACTGCATTATACAACCCTTATGAATGGCAGGCTCTGCCTCCAGCTAGCAACTGGGTCTTGGGTGAGTGGGTTACTGGCTAGTTCCATAGTAATGGGTATGGTGTTACAGTTAACTTTGTGTGGCCCCAATGAAATTGACCATTTCTTCTGTGAATTTAAACAAATAATAAATCTCTACCACAATGACATCTACCAGGTGGAGTTTTTAATTACCATTGTGGGTACTTTATTTACCCTGCCGCCATTTGCTTTAACTGTTTAAAGTTAAAGACATCCTGTTTGTATCATCTCCACCATCCTGCGAATCTCGTCCACCACTGGGAGGCAAAAGACCTTTTCCACCTGCTCCTCTCATCTCATTGTAGTGACGATTTTCTATGGGACCTTGAGCATTGTATATCTGCTACCAAAAACCAAGACACTCAGAGACGTCAGCAAAGTGTTTTCTCTCTTCTACACAGTTCTGACCCATATGGCCAATCCCTTCATATACAGCCTGAGAAACAAAGAGGTGAAAGAGGCTCTGAGAAAAAAATGTCAGTAAATGTGTAGACTTGACAAGAATTCAGAAAGGCCACGGTATTTTTTGAAAGACAAATTAACGATGAGTGCAGCTGATTTACAGTTTAATGCTCAGATGTTGTGTAGCCCCTTATTTCATGCTAAATCTTTGTTATTGTGAGCTCATAACAGTTGAGAATGTGTAAAGATTTGAAACTGTAAATTCCATCAGAACCAGGATCTCTGTGTTCAGACTAAAATTGAGCTGTATTTTCCTTGTTGAAGATTGATGGTTAATAAGATTTTGGTGAATTCTATAGACTGAAACAAAGTCCGCATGTAAAATAGGGCTCAGGGCTGGATCCCCAAGGGGACCTAGACATTGCAATGAATCACTTCTAGTGCCATGCCAGCCAGTGAAATCCACACCCAGACTTGGGCAGTCAGGGGGCACATCTACATTGAAACAAAAGACACACGGCAAGGCCAGGGCTGGTCCAGGTCAGCTGACTTGGGCTTGTGGGGATTTGGGCCACAGGGCTGAAAATGGTAGTGTAGACATTTGGGGGTGCAACCCGGGCTCTGAAGCCCTGCAGTGGAGGTGGGTCTCAGCCTAGGCTGCAACCCAGGCCCAGACATCTACATGGCTATGTTGAGCCCCTCAGCCCAAGCCCTGTGACCCACAGTCAATTGAGCCAGCCTCTGAGACTTGGCATCATGGGATTTTTACTGAAGTGCAGATGAACCAATGGAGTGTCAGGCCAGAAGGGAGCGCCAGATCATCTCGTCCAACTCCCTGTACAGCACAGGCTACCACCCACCACCACCAGCACCTTGACACCGAATCCCACAACCCTAAGTAGACCAAAGTATCACAGCCCTCAGGAGACGGAGCTGTGATGTGCCACAGGCAATGAACAGGAGGAACCAAGGTGCCTCGGTGCCTGAGGCCCCACAATGGCAGGGAAATGGTTAAGTGAGATACACCCAAATAATCCTGGCAAGTGACCCACACACACACGCTGCAGAGGAAAGTGACCCCCCACACACACCAAGGTCACTGCCAGTCTGAGCAGGGGAAAAATGCTCCCCAAACCCACAGATCCGATCGGTTAGACCCTGGTCACGTGAGCAAGAATCAGCCAGCCCAGCATCTGAGAGACAGAGAAAATGCTTGGTGCGACCTCAGAGCCCCAGGCCTCTCCGCCAATGTCCCATCTCCAGCCCTGGCCATCCCTGATGCTTCAGGGAAAGGAAATTAAAAAAAAATTAGGGTAGAAAAAAATCCCTTCCTAACCCTTGCAGGCAGCCGGCTGAAATCCTGAAACATGACCTGTAAGGGACATAACACATAAACCAGGAGGCTCATAGACATTAAGGTTAGAAGGGACCATTATGATCATCTAGTCTGACCTCCTGCACAACGCAGACCACAGAATCTCACCCACCCACTCCAGCAATAAACCTCTCACCTATGTCTGAGCTATTGAAGTTCTCAAATCATGGTTTATAGACTTCAAGTACAGAGAATCCTCCAGCAAGTAACCCATGCCCCATGCTGCAGAGGAAGGATAAAAACCCCCAGGGCCTCTTCTAATCTGCCCTGGAGGAAAATTTCTTCCTGATCCCAAATATGGCGATCAGCTGAACCCTGAGCATGTGGGCAAGATTCACCAGCCAGATACCCAGGAAAGAATTCTCTGTAGTAACTCAGATCCCACCCCATCCAACATCCCATCACAGGCCATTGGGCCTATTTACTATGAATAGTTAAAGATCAATTAATTGCCAAAATCATGTTATCCCATCATACCTTCTCCTCCATAAACTTATCAAGTTTAATCTTGAAGCCAGATAGGTCTTTTGCCCCCACTGCTTCCCTTGGAAGGCTATTCCAGAACTTTACTCCTCTGATGCTTAGAAACCTTCATCCAATTTCAAGTCTAAACTTCCTGATGGCCAGTTTATATCCATTTGTCCTTGTGTCCATATTGGTACTGAGATTAAATAACTCCTCTCACTCTCTGGTCTTTATCCCTCTGATATATTTATAGAGAGCAATCATATCTCCCCTCAACCTTCTTTTTGTTAGGCTAAACAACCCAAGCTCTTTGAGTCTCCTTTCATAAGACAGGTTTTCCATTCCTCGGATCATCCCAGTAGCCCTTTCCTGTACCTGTTCCAGTTTGAATTCATCCTTCTTAAACATGGAAGACCAGAACTGCACACAGTGTTTCAGATGAGGTCTCACCAGTGCCTTGTATAACAGTACTAACACCTCCTTATCTCTACTGGAAATACCTCACCTGATGCATCCCAAGACTGCATTAGCTTCTTTCACGGCCATATCACATTGGCGGCTCATAGTCATCCTGTGGTCAACCAATACTCCAAGGTCCTTCTCCTCCTCCATTATTTCTAATTGATGCATCCCCAGCTTATAACTAAAATCCTTGTTATTAATTACTAAGTGAATGACCTTACACTTTTCACTATTAAATTTCATCCTATTACTATTACTCCAGTTTACAAGGTCATCCAGATCCTCCTGTATGATATCCCAGTCCTTCTCTAAATTGGCAATACCTCCCAACTTTGTATCATCCGCAAACTTTATTAGCACACTCCTACTTTTTGTGCCGAGGTCAGTAATAAAAAGATTAAATAAGTTGGTCCCAAAACCGATCCCTGAGGAACTCCACTGGTAACTTCCCTCCAGTCTGACAGTTCCTCTTTCAGTATGACCTTCTGTAGTCTCCCTTTTAACCAATTCTGTATCCACCTTTCAATTTTCATATTGATCCCCACCTTTTCCAATTTAACTAATAATTTCTCATGTGGAACCGTATCAAACTCCTTACTGAAATCTAGATAAATTAGATCCACTGCATTTCCTTTGTCTAAAAAATCTGTTACTTTCTCAAAGAAGGAGATCGGGTTGGATTGGCACAATCTACCTTTTGTAAAACCATGTTGTATTTAGTCCCATTTATCATTGACCTCAATGTTCTTAACTACTTTCTCCTTCAAATATTTTTCCAAGACCTTGCATACTACAGATGTAAAACTAACAGGCCTGTAGTTACCCGGATCACTTTTTTTCCCTTTCTTAAAAATAGAACTATGTTAGCAATTCTCCAGTCATACGGTACAACCCCTGAGTTTACAGATTCATTAAAAATTCTTGCTAATGGGCTTGCAATTTCAGGTGCCAATTCCTTTAATATTCTTGGATGAAGATTATCTGGGCCCCCCGATTTAGTCCCATTAAGCTGTTTGAGTTTCGCTTCTACCTCAGATATGGTAAAATCTACCTCCATATCCTGACTCCCATTTGTCATGCTACCATTATTCCTAAGATCCTCTTTAGCCTTATTAAAGACTGAGGCAAAGTATTTGTTTAGATATTGGGCCATGCCTGGATTATCCTTAACCTCCACTCCATCCTCAGTGTTTAGCGGTCCCACTTCTTCTTTCTTTGTTTTCTTCCTATTTATATGGCTATAGAACCTTTTACTGTTGGTTTTAATTCCCTTTGCAAGGTCCAACTCTACTTGCCTTTTAGCCTTTCTCACTTTATCCCTACATGTTCTGACCTCAATAAGGTAGCTTTCCTTGCTGATCCCTCCCATCTTCCACTCCCTGTATGCTTTTTCTTAATCACCTCTCTGAGATGCTTGCTCATCCAGCTTGGTCTACAACTCCTTCCTATGAATTTTTTCCCCTTTCTTGGGATGCAGGCTTCCGATAGCATCTGCAGCTTTGACTTGAAGTAATCCCAGGCCTCCTCCGCCTTTAGATCCGTAAGTTCTTCAGTCCAATCCACTTCCCTAACTAATTTCCTTAATTATTGAAAGTCAGCCCTTTTGAAATCAAAAACCCAGTCACAGATTTATTTTTGTTTAATCTTCCATTCAGTTTGAACTGAATTAGCTCATGATCACTTGAACCAAGGTTGTCCCCTACAACCATTTCTTCTATGAGGTCCTCACTACTCATCAAAACCATATCTAAAATGGCATCCCCTCTAATCAGTTCAGCAACTACTTGATGAAGGAGTCCATCAGCTATCACATCTAGGAAAATCTGAGTCCTTTTATTATTACTAGCACTTGTCCTCCAGTCTATATCTGGGAAGTTAAAGTCTCCCATGATCACACAGTTTCCATTAGGATTCACTTCACTAAAAACATTAAAGGAGGCTCTATCCATATCCAAATTAGATCCCGGCAGTCTATGGCACACCCCAAGTACAATCACAGAGGAGGCTCTAGTAGTTTTCTTCCCCAATGTGATTTTTGCCCAGACAGACTCTGTCTTATGCATTCCATCGCTTCTTATTTTTTTACATTCTACCTCATCATTGATATACAATGCTACTCCACCACCTTTACCTTTATTCCTATCTTTCCTAAACAGCACATACCCTTCAATAGCTGTAGTCCAGTCATGACTACTATTCCACCATGTTTCTGTTATCCCTATAATATCTGGTTTCACTTCCTGCACCGGTAGCTCTAGTTCCTCCATTTTCTTACCTAGGCTCCTCACATTGGTGTACAAACATCTGATTTTTTGCTGTTTGGCTTCACTCACATTCTTTACCTGATTAGGCACAGATATTCTACAGCCAGTATGACCTATTAGACTGGTATCCACCCTGCCCTTCCTCCTTATGTCCATTCTCCTACCCACAGCTGTATCCTTTCTTACTTTGTTTTCTTCCCTCTCAATGCTAAAATCCGGCATCGAGATTACCTGGACATCTCCTAACCATCTCCTCCAAATTCCTAGTTTAAAGCTCTCTTGATCAGTTGTGCCAGCCTCCATCCTAGAAGTTTATTTCCTTCCCTACTCAGATGAAGTCCATCCCAAGAGAACTGTCCTCTGTTCATGAATGCCTCCCAGTGGCCATACATCCCAAAGCCCTCCTTATAGCACCACAGCCTGAGCCATCTGTTGATAGTCATAATCTTGTCACACCTTTGTTGCCCTTCTCTAGGAACAGGCAAAATCCCACTGAAGATCACTTAAGCCTTGATTTCCTTAGAGCATAAGCTTTCGTGAGCTACAGCTCACTTCATCGGATGCATTTGGTGGAAAATACAGAGGGGAGATTGATATACACACACAGAGAACATGAAACAATGGGTTTATCATACACACTGTAAGGAGAGTGATCACTTAAGAGAAGCCATCACCAGCAGCGGGGGGAGGGGGGAAAGGAGGAAAACCTTTCATGGTGACAAGCAAGGTAGGCTATTTCCAGCAGTTAACAAGAATATCTGAGGAACAGTGGGGAGTGGGGGGGGGGGAGAAATCACATGGGGAAATAGTTTTACTTTATGTAATGACTCATCCATTCCCAGTCTCTATTCAAGCCTAAGATAATTGTATCCAGTTTGCAAATTAATTCCAATTCAGCAGTCTCTCGTTGGAGTCTGTTTTTGAAGCTTTTTTGTTGAAGAATAGCCACTCAGGTCTGTAATCGAGTGACCAGAGAGATTGAAGTGTTCTCCAACTGGTTTTTGAATTTTATAATTCTTGACGTCTGATTTGTATTTGTATTTGATGGCTTATCTTAAGTGATCACTCTCCTTACACTGTGTATGATAAACCCATTGTTTCATGTTCTCTGTGTGTGTATATCAATCTCCCCTCTGTATTTTTCACCAAATGCATCCGATGAAGTGAGCTGTAGCTCACGAAACCTTATGCTCTAATAAATTTGTTAGTCTCTAAGGTGCCACAAGTACTCCTTTTCTTTTTGCGAATACAGACTAACACGGCTGCTACTCTGAAACTTGATTTCCTTAAGCGTTTTCCCCAGCCTGGCGTAGTCTCCCTTGATACGTTCCAGCAAGAATCTACCGGTATCATTTGTTCCCACATGAAGGACAATCAGTGGATTATTTCCTGCTCCCTTTAGGATCCTTTTCAACCTCAGGTCCACATCCTGTATCTTAGCATCTGGAAGACAGCACACCCTTCTATTCTCTGGATCAGCTCTGGTTACAGGCCTGTCTATTCTTCTCAATAAGGAGTCCCCGATCACGTAGACCTGCCTTTTCCTGGTGACCGTGCGATTCTCCGGTCTATCCCCTGCTCCGTCTGGATGAAAGTTCTTTCCATTCCTATTCTCCCTTGTAATCCTCTTCAACCCATCCTGTATCCTCCTCGGGCTCCTATTTGGTGTAGTCTCCATTGACTCTTCCCCTTTTCCAATAGGACTAGCCGCTCTTCTCCCGCACTGCTGTCTGTGCAGAGCAAGATGTTTGACTCTGCCATAAACTGTCTCCATAATGGCAGCATCACTTTTGTTCTGGCCTAGGAATAGTGTCATTGAGAACTCAGGTCTTGTTTTGACTATTAATTATTATATTATATTACATTATATTATATTATATTATATTATATTATATGAGAAAAGTTTTAATTAATATAATATAATATATTAAAACTTTTCTCATATAATATAATATAATATAATATAATATAATATAATATAATATAATATAATATAATAATTAATAGTTTTAATATTAATAACCAAAACATTTCAATAATTTTCCATCAAAAATTTGAACTAAATCAATAGCTCCCCCCAAAACACATCAATTGCAATGAATCAGCATTTTTAAATGGAAAGCTGGACATTTCAACCAGGTCTAGTGATGATGCACCATCCAGTGCTATATTCACAAGACAGAACTGTAAACATCAATTTCACTAGTAATACATAAACTGAGACAAAATATTTCCATTCATAATAACTGAAATTTATGGATATGCAAAGGAAAAAATGGTGCTTAAAATTTTTAGTGTCAAAATCCAGTGATTAAGACTTTTGAATTAGGCTTGTTACAAGCAAATGAATAGTAAAACCAGGTATGATTTGTTGGTTGAAGGATATTTATTGTACATTTTGATATGGGATGTTAACAAATTGTGTTTTAATGGTTAATAAAGCTTTACTGTCACTAAATTCTCCCCTTCCCCTTCCCCCCCCCACCAATTTCACACCACTGTGAAAATTTAAATCAATAAAAATCTAAAAAATGCTTTAGAAAGCATTGATAACATCCATCAGAATTATTTAGAAAAATGAGTTCTGCCAACCCTGTGCACAACACAGGACAGAGATTCTCATCCCATGATTCCTGCATTAAGAGCATCACTTCTAGTTGTGCCCCTATCTACTAGGAAGAAACGTCCAGTCTTGACTTAAAGACTCCAACTGATGGAAAATCCACCACACCTCTTGGAAAATTGTTCCCATGGTGAGCTACTCTTCCTTTTCATCTCTTGAGTCCTGGGCAAAGGACAATGATTGACTCAGTGAAACACCCCTATGTAAACGTTGGGCCCTGGCCCAGTTTGAGGTTGCCAGCTGGCCTGTTGTAGTGGAACTTTTTTAATGTGGATGCAGAAAGGGGATACATATTATTGGTGCCACAGAACCATGGCTCAAGATTTTACCTGATGAACTGTTCTTTCACGCAATATTTTCATAAGTATTTTACAGTCTAAATTTTGGGAAGCTTGTCCTTTCTTTGGTGGGGACCCATGGGTGTGCAATAAAATAAAATGAAGTAGAATAAAATAAAATGTTCAATTGCAAGTTTTCCACTTGCTTCACTTATGAACACATTCGATTTCACGCACATTTTTTCCTCCCAGAATGGGGTCCAAGGCACAGCTCATATGAATTATTAGTATTAAGGGTTACCCAAAATCTTGAATAGTGTGTGTGTGTGTGTGTGTGTTGGGAAAGATGGGGATTTGCTATATACAGAAGCCTGGAATGATTTATGGTTGTTGCTTTCCCTAAGTTTTATTTTATTTATTTTATTTTATTTTAGTAATGTCTATTTTAGAAATTTGAGGATGTCAAGATGTCAAGCCATATCTTTCTTTTTTTGCTGGAGGCCTCCCTTACTGGATCCAGAGATGTGCACTATGAGCTTTCTCACCCCTTATTTGAAACTGTTTGAATATTTAACACAAAAAGCTTTTCTCCACAGTGTGCTTGGGACTTTGAGATAAAACTAAGAGTCACGATTATATGGCTCACTGCAGAGCTGTCCACTTTCTAGTTTCCTTGCGAGCACCCCCGCAGGTGATAGGTCTGTTGGACTCATCTGTCTGGGGGTGACATTTCCCAATATTTCCATTCTTACATAAGAACCTGGGAACCCTACCCCACACTTTGGGGTTTGGTGCACCTGTGTTTCTTCCCTTTGGGACTCTGTGACCAGTGATATAGTGGCCAAAAGCTTACTTGGATTTAGCAGTTGGAACAAAGCATGAGGATAAAAAGGATTTTAAAACAGAAAACTGTCTACACGCAGAGTTGGCTTCCCATTTTTCTTAGAAAGCTCACGATAGAGGTTGATGAAGCTGCAATCATCACAGAACAAACATTTTGATTAGCAAAAGGGGCATGTTAACTCAAAGACCATTTCAAATTTTTTACAGCTTTTGCCATTGCCGAGTGTCACAAAGTGTGACCACTGTGACAGGGTCAGGCCAGATGGCTACAAGAGAGTGGTTGAAGGTAGATACATTAGTTCCAGGTTAAGCAGATCCCTTTTCCCTGAGTAAGATAACAGGGACTATTCCAGAACATTCAGGAACTTTCTCGAACTAATTAAGACAGGCAGACTAATTAGGACACCTGTAGCCAATTGCAAAGCTGCTAGAATTAATTAGGCTAATCAGGACACCTGGTTTAAAAAGGCTGTCACTCCATTTGGTGAGGTGTGCATGTAAGGAGCTGGGAGTGAGAGGACGTGCTGCTGGAGGACTGAGGAGTACAAGCATTAACAGACATCAGGAGGAAGGTCCTGTAGTGAGGACAAAGAAGGTGTTGGGAGGAGGCCATGGGGAAGTAGCCCAGGGAGTTGTAGCTGTCGTGCAGCTGTTCCAGAAGGCACTTTAGACAGCTGCAGTCCACAGGCCCCTGGGCTGGAACCCGGGCTAGAGGACGGGCCTGGGTTTCCCCCAAACCTCCCAACTCCGGACCCAACACAGGAGGTTCCACCAGAGGGGAAGGTCTCTGAGCTGTTCTCCGATCCACATGGTGGATCAGCAGAAACTGCAGGGATTGTTCTTACTCTTTTTTTCCCATGCTGGCCATTGATGAGGTTATCTGAGTGAACGGCAGATTTGAGCCACGAAGGTCTGTATTCACGGTCTGGGAACATCCTTTTAAATCAGTGGGATTTAGGCACCAATCTACATCTTTAGGCACATGAATGCCCTTTAAAACCTGACCCCTAACTCTCTTTGATTTCCATTGGAGATAGGCACTTTAGAAATTCTTACTAGGTGCCAATCTGGATTATTACATGCCTAAATTCCTACAAAAATCTGGCCGTGTGTGCGTCAGTCCCCTTTAGTGCAATGGAGCCTGACCCAGAGAGGATGGGGATAAAAAACATTTCCTGATCTCACATAGCTTTTTAATAATAATAATTATTATTATTAATCCCTGTCAATGTGAATGAACAGTTTAGGAATATATTAGGAGCGCAAGACATCATGATCCATGACCTCCGGCAGACAGCACTTTGAGGCACTTGAGAATTGTAAGGAAACTCAATGGAGAATGACTGCATTTGAGCATCTAAAATGCAAGAACTCCTGACTATCCAAACCTGTGGTCTGGACTTATTGGTGACTTTTGGGGGTACATTGCAGACAGTAGCTTTCCCTTATTTATTCTTAAAGATCTTTTATCTTATGAAGGATATTTTTAAACAAACAAACATCTCCAGCATTTAACATTGAGGGAAAATAATCAGAATAATAATTGGAGCACCCATGAAGAAGTATGCATGTGTTTAAATTTAGTAATGAGAAGTCAATAGGTAAGTCTTTCCTGATTCCTACATATAGATTGCTAGATAGTTAGATAGATAGATAGATAGATAGATAGATAGATAGATAGATAGATAGATAGATAGATAACCATGAAGAGAGAAAAGGAGTACTTGTGGCATCTTAGAGACTATCACATTTACTGGTTTCAGAGTAGCAGCCGTGTTAGTCTGTATTCGCAAAAAGAAAAGGAGTACTTGTGGCACCTTAGAGACTAACAAATTTATTAGAGCATAAGCTTTCGTGAGCTACAGCTCACTTCATCGGATGCATTTGGTGGAAAAAACAGAGGAGAGATTTATATACACACACACAGAGAACATGAAACAATGGGTTTATCATACACACTGTAAGGAGAGTGATCACTTAAGATAAGCCATCACCCACAGCAGGGGGGGGAAAGGAGGAAAACCTTCCATGGTGACAAGCAGGTAGGCTAATTCCAGCAGTTAACAAGAATATCAGAGGAACAGTGGGGGGTGGGGTGGGGGGGAGAAATAACATGGGGAAATAGTTTTACTTTGTGTAATGACTCATCCATTCCCAGTCTCTATTCAAGCCTAAGTTAATTGTATCCAGTTTGCAAATTAATTCCAATTCAGCAGTCTCTCATTGGAGTCTGTTTTTGAAGCTTTTTTGTTGAAGTATAGCCACTCTTAGGTCTGTGATCGAGTGACCAGAGAGATTGAAGTGTTCTCCAACTGGTTTTTGAATGTTATAATTCTTGACGTCTGATTTGTGTCCATTCATTCTTTTACGTAGAGACTGTCCAGTTTGGCTAATATACATGGCAGAGGGCATTGCTGGCACATGATGGCATATATCACATTGGTAGATGTGCAGTTAAACGAGCGTCTGATAGTGTGGCTAATGTGATTAGGCCCTTTGATGGTGTTCCCTGAATAGATATGTAGACTCAGTTGGCAACGGGCTTTGTTGCAAGGATAGGTTTCTGGGTTAGTGGTTCTGTTGTGTGGTGTGTGGTTGCTGGTGAGTATTTGCTTCAGGTTGGGAGGCTGTCTGTAAGCAAGGACTGGCCTGTCTCCCAAGATCTGTGAGAGTGATGGGTCCTCCTTCAGGATAGGTTATAGATCCTTGATGATGCGTTGGAGAGGTTTTAGTTGGGGGCTGAAGGTGATGGCTAGTGACGTTCTGTTATTTTCTTTGTTGGGCCTGTCCTGTAGTAGGTAACTTCTGGGTACTCTTCTGTCAATCTCTTTCTTCACTTCAGCCTGTGGGTATTGTAGCTGTAAGAACACTTGATAGAGATCTTGTAGGTGTTTGTCTCTGTCTGAGGGGTATCCCACCCTTCCCTCCCACTGTTCCTCACACATTCTTGTCAACTGCTGGAAATGGCCCACCTAGATTATCACTACCAAAGGTCCCCCCCCACCCCCTGTTCTTCTGCTGGTATTAGCTCACCTTACCTGATCACTCTTGTTACAGTGTGTATGGTAATATCCATTGTTTCATGTTCTCTGTGTATATAAAATCTCCCTATTGTATTTTCCACTACATGCATCCGATGAAGTGAGCTGTAGCTCATGAAAGCTTATGTTCTAATAAATTTGTTACTCTCTAAGGTGCCACAAGTACTCCTTTTCTTTTTGCGAATACAGACTAACACGGCTGTTACTCTGAAACCTGTCATTGATTTTCTATGTGGCCTAGATTCATAGATTTTTAAGCCCAAAAGGGATCATTAGATCATCTATTCTGACCTCCTGTATAACAGGGACCATTAAATTTCACCCAATTGCCCCTGTTTTGAGTCTAATAACTTACGTTTGACTATATCCTATCCTCCAGGAAGGCATTCAGTTTGAATCTGAAGACATCAAGAGAAAGTGACTCCACCACTTCCCTTGGTAGTTTGTTCTGATAGTTAATCACCATTGCTGTTAACAAATGTGGCTAATTTTTAATTTGAATTTGTGGTGTTTGAGCTTCTTGCCCTTGGATCTTGTTATTCTGAGGTTACATTCCTAAGCCACTTAAGCACTTTAGGAAAAAATTACACACCATGAATAAAAATGTAATAAACCCAGGTTGCTCGTGGGAACGTCTGTGGTCAAATATTTATTGACATTCTTTGGTGAGTAATTTTGAATAATGAGTGCACATTGGGGAACAGTGTGTGGTTCTTCATGGAAAATTTAGGAAAAGTCACTGTGTGCATCACTTGCTCTAAACTATTTGGCCATCTCTATAGATGTTAGTCTTCTTTGACCTTGATATGAAGTTTGCAGCAGTTTTCTTAACCATTTTGTGCTTTAACTTATGATGAACAATCGGATTACTGTGGAATATATTGGGGCTATTCTAGCACTGAGGCTAGAAAGTGAAAATGATGAGCGACATTATAGCTCATTTATATAATATTCAGTGTGCAGAAGGAAGCATCGTTGCCAAGTATTATCATCTCACACAGCACTAGAAAATGGATTTGGAAATTAACAGGCAATAAAAACTCACCATCAGGGAATAACAGGTCAGATTCTAAGGTCAGTTAAACTTGTGCAAATCTGGAGGAACATCATCAGCTTCAGCAACATTACTCTATGTTTACCATTGGTGTAAATAAGATTGGAATATTGCCCAATATCTCTTGCTCGCAGCTGGTCACAAATTTCCTTTCTTATTTCCTTCGCGTTACACAGTAGAAAAACCCCCACAGACTAATCTTGCAGACACATGTCTGTCGGGCAGCTGTAATACTGTGATTCTGCACAGGGTATATTTCTGTGTTAGAGCAGTCTCTTGAAATTTAAAAAATATGGAAAAGTGGCCCTGTTTTCAACCCCTCTAAGGGGTAACAACCTCAAAATAAGGAAACTTTTCAGTAAACTGGGGTTTTGGTTTTTTTCCATTTCTGACCAATATTCACCCATGTGGAATTCACAAAGACTTTATGTTTATTGATTAAATCATTCTGTGGAACTGCTTCCCTTTCCCCTGGTATGAGTTAATAGCCCATCGAGAGGGGCAATCCTGACTGCTACTCTTGGATCCAGGTTCTCTCCGTTTTGATTTATTGTACACAAATTAGCTTGGATGGTCTGAATTCTCTTGAAAGCCATAAATATACTGAGAGCTTTCCTCAGGGCCTCCTGGATCTCTTTGTTTCTCAGGCTGTAGATGAGGGGATTGACCCGGGGAGTCAGGACCATGTACAGGAGAGAGAACATTTTGTTCAGGTCTCTCAGTAACACATACACAATAGTGATGGTCCAACAGAAACTGTCACCACGATGAGGTGAGAGGAGCAAGTGGAGACGACCTTTTGCCTTGCAGCAGTGAAAGGGATTCACAAGATGGCAAACATGATACACACTTAGGATGTCAGCATACGTAGAAATGGGGCAGGGTGAATATAAAGGACAGGGTGGAAGCTGAAAGTTCCACAAGGTGGGTGTCATTGAAGGAAATGTTTGGAAATGGGTTGAAATCACACACACACACACAAAAGGTCAATTTCATTGGGGCCACAGAAAGTTAATTGTAACATCATTCCCATGACTATGGAACTAGCCAGTAACCCACTTACCCAAGACCCAGCTGCTAGATGGAGGCAGAACCTGCCATGCATAATTATTGTATAATTCAGGGCTTTGCATATTGCTAAATAATGACCATCAGACATCACTGCTAGGAGATAACATTCTGTAGCTGCTAAGCAGCCAAAGATGTACTATTGTGTGACGCAGGCATAGAAAGAAATGGTTCTCCCCCAGTCAGGAGACTGGCCAGTACCCTGGACAGGATGGTGGAGGAGCAGCAGGTCTCCAAGCAGGACAAGTTCCCTAGGAAGAAGTACATGGAGTTGTGAAGGTGCTTATGAGCCACAACTACCACCAGGATTAGGATGTTTCCAGCCCTGCTTGTTTTGCAGATCACTAGAAACAGCAGGAAAAGAGGGGTCTGCAGCTCCAGGGTATTCCTGAATCCCAGGAGGATGAATCCTGTGACAGATGTTTGATTTCCCCCTTTTGCATCTGTCATGGGTTTTGTTTAGGGGAAAACCGAACAAATTCTAAAGTATAATTTGGAAAACACAGAGTTAAATGTTCATACATTGACATCATTTTATTCCACGTGTCCTTTTGGGTATTCGGAAAGGGCTGTCTAGAAAAGATCAGGTCTTTGAACTGAACTTTATATTTTTGGAGAGCGTGTTAAGCTCTATTTGAGATAAAATCTGAACAATGCACAATAAGCTAAATTTGACAGGAATAGCAAAATTCTTGGCATGGAGGGAAAAAAACAAAAACACAGTATAAAGCTTGCGTCACCATCATCTTTCATGCATGCTTTGGGACACTTGCCTGCATACTTTCCCATTATTCATTCCAAGACTGCCCTACCATACAGCAGGCACATTTCAGAGAAGGCTACCAAATAGGATCTGGATTGAAACCTTCCTAAAGATCTAAGCTTGGCTTCACCGTTCACCTACTATTGGTGCTGATAGGCACACGCTCAAGAATTCTTTGTGGGCAGGATCTACAGACAGACACACACCATCACAAATGACAGTACATTAAAAACAGAGCTATGCCACTGGCATTCAAGGCCTGAGTCACAACTGCCTTGTATATAGGGCTGCTTGAAATGTTTTCCTCAAAACTGTTTTTCAGTGGAAAATTGGGTTTTGGCAAAACACATTTTTTTTTCTTTGGCAAAAACTGTCTGCAGAAAATTGTATTTTTTTTTCAAATTATTCCAGCCATAAAACACAAGATTTTGGCCAAAAATGGGACCTGTACTTTGTTCCTCACACAAGCATCATCCTCAATGGGGCAGGGCCTCCATGATGCCCAGCTTCCCCTCTCCGAAAAGGGAGACTATGGTGCATTGTGAGAGATGGAGTCCAGCTGGGAATCCCAGCTCACAGACAAGAAGGGGGATTTGAGGAACAAACTGCAAATCACATTTTTATCCCACATCTTTCAGTTTTCAGCAAAAACTTGAAATTTCCTGTGAACTCAAATAATGTTGGGAGCAGCACTACTTATGCCTTGTGTGGCCATTTACATCTCTGCAAAGTTAGTGCCAAGGGATGTGAGACCTATTTTGCTCAGGGGCACATAGAATCATAGAAGATTAGGGTTGGAAGAGAGACAGATCATCTAGTCCAACCCCCTGCTCAAAGAAGGACCAACCCCAACTAAATCATCCCACATGCAGACTCAAGGCAGGGAAGATTCAGGCCCATAGTATTCTGCATATTATTATTTTTTTGGAACAAACCAGGAATAATCTTGAAGAATGGTCCAGGGCAATGCCTTGCTTCTTGAAAATACAGCCTTTTAAACCTTTTTTCATTTGCAGATCCCCCAAACTTTTCAAATGGAGGTCTTTCCTCTTTAGAAATCTTAGACATAGACTGCAGACCCCCAGGGGTCTGTGGTCCACAGGTTGAAAACCACCAAACTAGATAAATATACTATAAGAAGGTACACAACTCGCTAGAAAGCCATACTCAGAGAGTAGTTATCAATGGTTCACAATCAAGCTGGACGGGCATGTCCTGCAGAGATCTTTCTTGGGTCCGGTTCTATTGAATATCTTCATAAATGATGTGGATATTGCAATAGAAAGTACACTTATAATGTTTATAGATGATACCAAGCTGGGAGGGATTGCAAGCGCTTTGTAGGACAGGATTACAATTCAAAATGATCTGGACAAACCGGAAAAATGGTCTAAAGTAAACAGGATGAAATTCAATAAGGAAAAATCCAAAGCTCTATACTTAGGAAGGAATAATCAATTGCACAAATACAAAATGGGAAATGACTGCCTAGGAAGCAGTGTTGCAGAAAAGGATCTGGGGGATGCAGTGGATCACAAACTAAATATGAATCAACAATGTAATACTGTTGCAAAAAAAGCAAACATCATTTTGGGATGTAGTAGCAGGAGTGTTGTAAGCAAGACAGAAGTAATTTTTCCACTTTACTCAGCATTGATATGGCCTCAGATGGAGTTCTGTGTCCAGTTCTGGTCACCACACTTCAGTAAAGATATGGACAAACTGGAGAAAATCCATAGAAGAGCAACAAAAATGATTAAAGGTCCAGCAAACATGGCTTACAAGAAAAGATTGACAAAATTCAGTTTATTTAGTCTTGGAAAGAGGAGACTAAAGGGGGACATGTAACAGTCTTCAAGTATATAAAAATTCTGTTATAGAGAAAAGGGTGATAAATTGTTCTTGTTAACTACTGAGGACAGCCCAAGAAGCGATGGGCTTAAATTGTTCAAGGGAAATTTAGGTTAGAAATTAGGAATAACTTCCTAACGGTCAGGGTGGTTAAGCACTGGAATAAATTCCCTAGGGAGGTTGTGGAATCTCCATCACTGGACATTTTTAAGAGCAGGTTAGTCAAACACCTATCAGGAATGGTCTAGATAATACTTAGCCCTGCCTTTGTGCAGAGCACTGGACTAGAAGACCTGTTGAAATCCCTTCCAGTCCTACTTTCCTATGATTCTATGACTGTGGAGGAACATCCCTCTGAATGGTGAGACAAAGGACCTGAATCCCCAGTCCCTCCTTACTGCCACCCCAGTCGCACAGGGGCTAGTGAAAGTTCTTCTGGCAGCTGCTTCTTTAATATCAGCTGCACATGGCCGCCTCCCACATCCCTCTCCAACCACTCCAGAGACCCACACTACATGATCACCTATCACTCTGCCCTCCAGGGTCTGCCAGTCCCACCCAGCTCTGCACCTCCTTTGTTCCCTTCTCCCACTAGACCCTTCACTCTTTCTCCCATGCTGCCCCCCCAATGGCTGGAACATGTCTTGTCTCTATACCCCATCTCAACACAATTTGCTAATTACTCAAAAAGAAAGAAAGAAAACTAGATGCTTATTGAACAAGCAATCACCATAACCTAATTCTGTGCATTCTGTTCCCAGTCCATCTACCCCATTGCCCGTTATTTTCTCCCCTAGCACCTGCTTTGTCATGATTAGCTGAGTCAATAAGATCTTTGTAACAAGGAACAACATCATCATGTACCAGAGCTTGTCTACTCTACAGATGCTACAGCACCGCATCTGTGCCACTATAGATATTTGAGGATATTTGCTGTGGATATGTCCTGCGGTGATGGAAGGGGTATTCCCATCACTTTAGATAATTCTACCCCACGACAGGCCACAGCTAGGTTGATGGAAGAATTCTCCCATTCACTTAGCAATGTCTATAATGGGGTTTAGGTCAGCTTCGCTATCTCTCAGCGATGTGAATTTTTCACACACTTAAGTAACATAGCTAGCTCAACCTAAGTTTTATGTGTCGACCAGCCTCAGTTCTCTAATAAAATCAAGAAAGTATCTCACCTGCCTTGAGAACAAAGGGTCATTTCTTTCGTAGCTCATCAGGCTTCTGAAAGTATGAACCAAAGAACATATCTAGGGATATAAGCCCATATGAGTGATCTCACAGAAGTCAGAAAACTACTAAAGAATCCCCATGGCATTGTCTGCCTTGAACACCAACCTCAATAGGTGGGGATCCCTGAAGCTTAAAATAAGCAGCCAATCTTTCAATGCCCTTGTGAGCGATCCTTGCTCTAGTAATTAGTCCCAGAGTTCTCCTTCCCACATCTGCAAAGATTAGTCATTGCTTGAGTGAATAAAGGTTGAAAAATTGAGTCTGACGGGTTTTCTTAGGTCCATCAGATCTTCTGCAGAGTTTTGTTGTAAATGTGGCCTCCTCCTGAAGACCTCGCTCATATAAGTATCAGTTACTCATGCAAGTTACCATCTCAAAGCCGACGTGATCCCTTGAGTGAGTGCTGGTTTCTTTGGTGAGTAAGGACGGCAGAATCAAGCCCACAGAGTTCAGGATTGGGCCCAAATTAATGAAACTGAATTAACTCAGAGCTCAGCGCTGCTTGTGAAGTCAGGAGGAAAGGAGGGTGGATTCTAAACTCAAACTGCCCCGGAGATTTGTGTTATGTGAAGCTTTACTGTATATCAAATTGCCACTGTGACCAGTGGCAAATAGAATGATCAGACAGCCTTCTGAAAAGAAACTTTGGTTTCTTTTAACACTAGGTACAAGACATTTAGAAGGAAAAATATGAATTTTAAAACAACACATAATCTATCTTAACTAATGGCCTAGCTTCTTCAGACACCCCAGCGGGAGCCTGTCTGTTTGTTTCCTTTCCCTAGTTCCCCCAGACAACTTGCTCTATAATTCTGCCTGCATTCATTTGATTCTCTGGTTCCCATGCCTTTACCTATCATGGCATTGTCAATATCTGATCTCAGGTGTTTGCTGAGAAGTGGCTTATCCTGAGCTGTTCTTTTTCTTTTCCTGCTTGATTACCCTTACTGCTCCTTAATTAAGCTAAACCAGCATATTTGTGTAGTAAACGGCCTAATGACCAGGTCAACACACAGTGTGCAGAAATTATTACAGAGCTGTTCCAATTCCATCACATGGATGCTTTACTCAAACCAAGTTATGGGATCAATCTGATCTCTAGCCAGCTGCTTGTACCAAACCAGGTTTCCCGCCCACCCATTCAATGTTCCTTCTATACCCTCATCCTTATTTCCACCCCACTCATGACATTCACTCACATGTAACCCCTTTTGCTCAAACTTCTTCCACCATCTTATCCTTTCTTTAACTCAATTAGCTCCTCCTGAAACGTGGTTAGCTTTTGTATAGGTAGCACATCCTATCCACAGATATCAGTGTGCTTTTTAAAAGTTTACCTATTTTATAGAAAAGGAAGCTGAGGCACTGGGAAGGGAAGTGGCTTGTATAAGGTCATGAAGGTTGGAAATGGGAGGTGCAGGAATTGAAGTCAGATCTCCTGTGTCTAAGCTACTTCCCTGTCAATAGTGCTGTCATTTTCTGAGGCTCCTAGAAAAGTTAGGAAGCCCATTTTGCGTTGAATTCCAGTGGGATTTGGGCACCTAACTCCCACAGTCTCCTTTGAAAATCCCAGCAAGGAACATTAATCTTCCCATTTGTTAATAACCAGTGTTTGCATGTCTTGGCCTTTTATATTTATTTATTTGGATTGAGAATTTCCAAAGGGTCTAAAAGGGATAGACAATTGTGTGGGTGGGGGGAGATTTTCAAAGGGACAAAAGGACAGTTGGGCAACCAACTCCCACACGAATTCAGTGGGGTTTGGGGTTGTGATTTCTGAAATCACCTAAGTGATTTAGGATCATTAGGATCATTAGAAGTCAATGTGGATGTGTGCTCCTAAGACATTTAGGTGCTTTTGAAAATCCCATGCTGGGTGTCTAACTCCCTGATTCCCTTTGAAAATTCCAGCTTCATTCATTCATTCATACATTCATTCCTACAAATTTGTACTATACCATGCAAATACAGTCCATCCTAAGATCTGGCAATTCTTTGACAATTCTTCTAAATATATTTCATAATACATAAGATAACTCCAACTATTAATTATACTTAGAAAACAAACAAACAAACATTCTAACTCTCAGGGTAGAGATGCTCTGGAACAGGCTTCCAAGGGAGGCTGAGGAATCCCACTCACTGGAAGCTTTTAAGAAGAGCTTGCACATTCATCCATCAGGGATGGTCCAGACTTACTTGGTCCTGCCTCCGCACAGGTAGCAGGACAAGATGACCTCATGAGATCCCTTCCAGCCCTACATTTCTATGATCCTGAAATAACAGTAAGCCCAGCAGGACTGTAAACATAACAAATAAATTTAACACACCCACTGACAAGACCACCACTACCTCCTGAGGCTGTCCTGTCTCACCTAGTTCTCAACTCACTACTCGGCAGGAATGTTCCAAAAGTTATCAAACACTCTAGGCAGGGACTGTCTTTCTGTCTTGTGTCTGTCCAGCACCTAGCACAATGGGGTCCTGCTTCATGGCTTGGTCATCTAGGCACTGTGATATTGCAAATACCAAAACTCATTATTATTGGTCGAAATTTCGTTTTACCATTCCGCAGGAAATTTGGACTTTAGTTTGTATTCCAAATCAGGATGAAAAGACCTTTCGACCTTTCCCACCAAATGATTTCCATTTTGGGTCAATCAAAATGTTCCATTTCTATAAAATCTAAATGTTGTCTTCCTATTTTTACTCTTTAAAGACTGTCTGCTATAGTTTCATTTACACTGTATTATAAAAGCCAATCAATTTGGAAATGAAAGGTCAATTCAAAATGAAAAATTGAAATGTTCTGTTCTGATAAGGTCAACCTGCTTCATTTCACATTTATTTTTTAAAATGAAATTTTGTCAAAATCAACAAAAGTTGAAAGTTTAGAAAGTTTAAATTTTGACAAAAGAGTATTTTCTGATGTAAAGAATATTACATTTGGAATTTTTTTCACCACCTCTACTTACAATAAACTTTTTCAGTTACGGATCAATGTGTGAATCAAGCTGCAAAAGCACATAACCCATGAGAGAGTGACCTGCCAGTGCCCCCTTGACTTTTCTGCTAATGGGGCTTCTGACCATCCAACTCTTTACATAGTATTAAAGGGAAAGGCCTTGATGATCTCCTAGAGGCACTATGGGAAATAATGTCTTTTCCTTCTTGTTTTCAGACTTATGGGGAAGTGCCCTTGGAAGCATGGACGCAAACAAGAAATATTTAATAGGTACTGACATTTGTGTGTGTTGAAGGTAGGGTCGGGTCATCAGTGGAATTGGAACATGTCTCCAATGGAGGAGCTACTGCACCATTCTGTGACAATAATCCCAATACCCTACTGTTTATCATAGTGACACTGTCATGTGTCAAACAGTCACTGTATTAGTAGTAGCCTAAAGTAGTCCATGGGTGTCTGCTAGTTGTGGATGGGTTGGATTTTCAAGGGTGCCAAAGGGAGACCGAGCACCCAACTTTCATTTTTGCCTTTCAAAATCTCCAGCATTCCAGATAATTTCCAGATTATTATACCTAAATCTGAGATTTTCAAAGCTGACTAGGGGAGTTGGCTCCTAATTTCCATGAATGTTAATAAGAGTTGGGCATCTTCTAATCTCATGCTTCAGGGCTTCATCCAGTCACTGGAAGCAATTAGGAAGGAATTTTATTTTTTATTAATTATAATTAACCATTTTATTAATATTAATATTACACCAGCTGGGGTAGGCAAATGCTCTGAGTGGTACCGAGAATCCTCTTTCTTGATGCCTGGTTGGTGAGTCATGTTCAGGGTTCACCCGATCACCAGATTTGGGGTCAGGAAGGAATTTTCCCCTAGGTCACATTGGCAGGTCTCAAACTCTATGAGTCCATGAAACTAAGAAATTCAGTTCCTTTAGGCAGCTTTGAAACTCTCTGTTTAGATGAAATCCTGGTTTAGAACTTAATTCTGATTTTGCAAAGATTTAGCCTTTGGGGAAAATTCTGGCCTCATTTACATCTTTATAAAGCAGGAGCAAATGATTAGCAAGGGGTGGAATTACCACAACTTAATAACAGTGTAAGTGACATTACACCCATTGTAAATCCAAAACTAGATCATTGGTTACTTTTAAAGTGAACAAAATGCTCAAGGACTGGCCTCATGATTTCTGGGGGTGTTTTGAAAACTGTAGTGATCAGGTACCGTCTAGATTATAAAACCTAGATAATGATAAGATCTAAGGCTTGATTCTGGTTTCAGACTGGTTTTACACTGGTGTAACCCCAGAGTGACAAATTGTGTCTTCCCTTAGACTACCATGAATCAGGAGTAACACAAGTGAGTTCAGTGGAGTTACTTCTGAATAGAGACAATTCAAATATTTTGACAAAACAGTTTTCCATCAGAAAATGCTGTTTTGTCATAATCAAAAAGTTTTGTGGGAGTATGTTGATTCTGACAATTTTTGATGGAAAATTTTCAAAATGTTACAAAAACCAAAGTGGAGTATTTTATTTTGACTGTATCATTTTGTTTCAACTTTATCTTTTCATTTGGTTTCAACTTTTACTTATTTTATTTTAGCTAGCCAACTAAAATTATAACACATTACCTTATATTTTATAATATATATTTATATATAATATTTTCTATTATCTTATAATGCTTCACTGTTGTTGAAATAAAATATTTAATAAGGTCATTTTGATAATTCTGAATTGAAATATTTCACAATTTCAGTTCTCCAAGATATTTTGAAGTTTTGATTTTTTGAACCAATTTGAGATTAAAATAAATTTCAGAATGTCCTAAATTTCTCACAGGGTAGAAATTCTGTTTTCTTACCCAGTCTCCTTCTGAGTTACACCAATGAAAATCAGATCAAAATCAGATCCCTGATGCCTAGATCTAAGAGAACCTCAATCCTTAAAGAAAAAAAAATGACTCATCTTTCAATCTTTTAACCCAAATGTGATTTCCTCGATTATATGGTTAGTGTTTTTAGCTGTGAGAAATTACTCATAATGCATGTGTTTTGTTTTCTGTTGCTGATACCTTATTAAGGAAAAATTCAAAAGACTGAGAGGAGAATAGCAGAATGCAGTGTGTGAAGCAGGTGGGTTATTGTATTTCTGGAACCATGGGCCTGTTTTTCTTAAAAGTCACCCTGGGTTTATCCTGACATGACTCCACTGACATGAAGAGAGCTAGTTCTGATCAGCACCACTGTGAGAGGCTATGTCTACACGACAGCCCCCCTAGTGTAAACAGAAGTTTTTCTGCCAGTACATGATTACTAATTCCCCCAACAACATTAGCTACATTGACAGAAGCATTCTTCCATCTTCATAGCTGTGTCTACACTGAGTTTCCGGGAGCAGGAGTAGTTGGCATAGTGATATGTGTGTTTTTTTAACTCCTGTGACCAACACAGGTATGCCTTATAAGCATTGATTGAGCCAGAGGGGAATCAAGTCATTACTATTAATGACATATGAGACTTTCATGGGTCTCATTCCCCCTTTGTAATGAATGTTAACACTCATAGTCTCTGTTTGACAAACGCTTGTGCAGAAGAAAATCACCCTGAAAGCTCATATGTGACCTTCTCTACATGGGAAATTTTACAAGTTACCCAGCTACAGGTATACCAGAATAACCCTTATGTGGACACTCTTGGTCTGGTGTAAATGTGGCTTTCTCACATTAGCTTAAACGACTTCCAGTGAGATATACGCTAAACCAAAAAAGGCAGAAATAACTGTCCACAAGAGAGTCATAAATTCCAAGGCCAGAAAGGACCTTTGAGACCATCTAGTTTGACCTCCTATATAACACAGGCCACAGAACTGCCCCAAAATAATTCCTAGAGAAGTTCTTTTCAGAAAAAATATTCAATCTTGTTTTAAAAATTGCCAGAGATGGAGAATCCACCATAACCCTTTGTAAGTTTTTCCAGTGGTTAATTATTCTCAATGCTAAAAAATGTATGCCTTATTGCCAGTGTGAATTTGTCTTGCTTCTACGTCCAGCCATTGGATCTTGTTATATCATATAAGTATCTATAAGTACCTAAATGGGGAGCAAATCCCAGACGGGTCCAGAAGTTCTCTTATAGCCTGTGTCCCTTCTGGCCTGAGTAGCTATCAATTTTAATGAAAAAGACAAGACAGCTGAGGTAATATTGACCCTACTTCTGTTGGTGGCAAGGACAAGCTTTTGAGCTTCACAGAGCTCTTCTTCAGATACTACATCACCGACCTTTTCTCTCTCATGTCCTGGGGCCAGCATGGATATAACAGCACTGCAAACAACAATGAATTTTAATTTAAGTTAGGTGTTCTTTTGCAAATCACACTAGCCACCTATTTTCATATTTAGGCACATAAATACCTTTAAAAACCTGGCCAAATACCCAATTCCCATTGGTTTCTTTGAAATTCTTCACCTGACATCATTTGGCTGTGATTTTCAAAGAAGACCAAGGGAGTTACGTGCCCAAATGCCATTGACATATATGGGTACCTAACTTCCCTAGTCTCTATTTTAAAACTCAGTCTAGGGTCCACATTTTTAAAGGTATTTAAGGACCTAGTGGGATTTTCAAAAGCATTTAGCTGATTAACTCCCATTGAAATCAATGATTATAGGAAAATAGATATTTCTGAAAACATCGCTAGGTTCCTAAATACTTTTAAAAATCTTACCAGAACTGACTATCCCCAGGCCAGATAGGGAATCAGGCAGGAGCCAGGAAAAGACCCCAAATGTTTTTTCTGATCTCTCAGTGGTGAGAAATTTACTAGCAAAAGGTATGTCAAAGGTGTCCCTATGAAGTCCAGATGGTTGAACCTTCTACAGAAGGGAAATTCTTACATTTCAAAATTTCAGAATGAAACCAAACAATTTCAAAATGTTTGGAAAAAATCTTTTCAGGTCAATCAAAACTTACCCTTTTTATAAAGTGGACACTATTTTTTCTGATTTAGACTATTTAAAAATGTGACTTTATATTATATAAAATAAAATAACTGTTGCATGGGGAAATTGAAACATTGCAGTCTGATAAGGTACATTTCAACATATCAAAACACTGTTTCAATTCTCTTTTCACCAAAAAGAAAAGTCATCAAAAGCAATGTGTTCCAAATTTTGACCAAAATTGTCATGTTCCAAAGATTGTCAAAACCAACATGTTGCCATGGAAAGTTTAAATTTCAACTAAATGGCCATTTCTGATGCAGAATGTGCTGTTAGAAAATTTGTAACCAGGACTACTATGAAGTCATGAAATTCCTTCCCAGTCCCCATCACCAGCTCAAAATCCCAACTTTTTTTAAACATCTACCCTTCATACAGCTTTCTGTATCCAATGGAAGGCATTTCCTTAAATGCACCAAATGTCCAGAATGGGTGTCCATTGATTCTCAATGGGCTTTGGGTGTCTCCTTAGCATGCACTAGCCTCAAGCAGCTATATCCTAAAGCAGAGAGCACTGAAACATGAATGGGAAATAGCCGTTCACTAGGGAGATCCAGCTACTGCTGGGTTGGCAGTGTAGTCTGAGCTGCAATTTCTTATGGGCTCCATCTGTCATGGCAACCCAGCTCCACATGGAGTTTCTGACATTGGGGTCCTGAACCTTTTCTAGGAGTTGGCCAAGGTGGTGTTATGGGTGAGGAAGAGAAATTTAAACTTGATGCAAGGGAGAGCGGCCAGAGTGCATGCTGAACTAATCAGGTGGACCGGTGAGGATGCCTGAATTTTTGACAGTCTGGAGAGTGTGTGACATGGGTGCCAGGGAGGTAGGAATTAGACAATACTAATGGGTTCTTAGTTTGTTTCTTATAGGAGCTCTACAAGGACCACCAGGTTCTGTGTCTTTCAGCGGTAGGTGGACTTATCTCAGTAGGCACAAATTGCCTCTTCAGCATCAAACCCCACACCAGATAACACTTGAGCATGTTTGCGGAATTTCCCCCTACCCTTCTCTGCTTGTACCTCTGGAGAGTCCAGTGACTGCAGATTTGGCAGCATGGTTGTAGCTACTTATCCCCCTCAATTGCCTGACAGATGGAGGTGAACTTTCCTTTAGAGCTGTAGGTCCAGGACCAGATGGGATGGTCATAGAATATCAGGGTTGGAAGGGACCTCAGAAGGTCATCTAGTCCAACCCCCTGCTCAAAGCAGGAACAATCCCCAATTTTTGCCCCAGATCCCTAAATGGACCCCTCAAGAATTGAACTCACAACCCTGGGTTTAGCAGGCCAGTACTCAAACCACTGAGCTATCCTCCTCCTGCAAGAAAGTAGTTTTACACCCCAGATGGGACTTGAACCCAGAACCTCTGGCTTAGGAGGCCAATGATGCTTAGTAGTGGTGGGTGCATTTTTCCCAAGAGGCCCAAATGACCTCCTCAAAGCTTAGTCAGCACCTAGCAGCTCAAACCCCAATATGGTTGGCATTTAAGCATCTCTATACTTCTCTGTTTGTACCTGTGGAGAATCCAATGATTGTAAGTTTCACAGCATGGTTGAAAGCGGCATTTCTTATGGGCTCCTTGTTCCATTGCAATCTGCACCACATGGGAATGTCAACCCTTACGACCCCAAACCTCTGGTTAATAGTTGGCCAGGTGGAGTTGTGCTAGGGAATGAGGGTGTTTCAGATTGATGCAAGGAGGAGCTGCAGGGTGGGACCAAAGAGGGTTCAGGTTGAAAGGTGAGGAAAATACTGATAATGTTTGATTGTTGGACAGACAGAAATGACCATGCCTCCACTTGGAAGAAGTAGGTCATTATGTTCCTGCATACACAGGTGGTCATTCACAGCCTTTGTTGACTACCCCCCTCTCACAAAGCACTGCCATGCCAGATAATAGTCTGTTCTTTAATGATGGGATTTTCAAAATAATTTGAAATTCAATAGAAGTCGAGTACCTAACACCCTGAGGCTTCCTTGAAAATCGTAGCCCCAGTCCTTCAAGGTGCTGATGAATAACTTCAGCATCAATAGTGGGATGTTTAAAGGAGCCTAATGGAATGAGATGCCTGACTTCCATTAAATTCCAGTATATTTGGGTGCCTGAATCCCTTAGGCTCCTTTGAAAACCTGATCCGAGATCTATAGGTTAGGGATCCATAGGGAATGCACCACTAACTGGAATGCACATTTATCTCTACAGGGATCAAGTTGATTTCACATCAGTGCTAGAGCAGATTGAAAAGTGTTTTACTTGTGGGGGGTGGTGGGGTGTTCAGACAATAAATCAAAACTAAGACTGATTTTTTTTTCAGTTTTCAGAAACTGGGTATGGTAAAACATTTCATTTTTTGGTACAATGTATGAGAGAGAAAAAATTGCTCCTTTTCAAAATAAAAAAAAATCAAAATATTTTACATAAAACCAAACTGAATACAGGCTGGGTTACACAAGAGGTCAAACTCAGTGACCCCAGTGGTCCCTTCCAGCCTTGGAACCTATCAAGAGAATATTTTTAACCAAAATTTGTGTTTCCATTTTTTCATCTAAGAACCAATTCTCATTTAACCAAAATGCCAATTATAAAATAAATAAATACATACTTTGTGCAGCCCCTGTCAGCTCCAGGTAGCTCACACCATAAGCCAGGTGTCGTTGAGAGGTGAGTTCTAACCACTGCATTCCTTCTTCCACTGACGTGGGGCCTGACATTCTAGGACACCAGGTTCAAACAGATTCAGCAGCCAGGTGTATGACCCTATGCTGGCTGTTACATCCTTGCTCTCAAGAGATTTTGGGCACTGGGGATATGAGTCTTTTCTCTCTTCACCCCCAGGGCCTCATAGGGTAGACAGCTGCCTGCTGGACACATTATGTTCTTTTTCCTCCCCAGGTACTGACTGCACTTGTGCACATTGTCGGGGTGTCCTCCTCCTCCTGGAGCTTCCTGTTAATGCTACAGCAGGGAAGACTGTGAGGGAGTCTTTGGGCAGCTGAATGAAGTGCTGGAAGGCAAGTGGACCAGTGGGAATAGATTTACCACCTGTCTCTGTTTCAAACAATTTAAGATGGGATTTTCAATTGGGGGTCCAAAGTGCACTTCTTTGAACACCTTACGTAAACCCAGCTACCATGTGAATGAATCGCTGTATGCTTGTTTCCATGACAACATCCGTGTATTTGCCAATATTTTCACAAATCCCTAGGGCTGTTCTGACACACACAGGCTGAGGTTTTCAAAATTAGGACCCCAAATCCTGTTGTCTTTCAATAGGAGCTGAGCACCGAAAGTGCCTTAGCCCCGCTTTGAACATCCCTGTGCCCCTGAACACATCTAATTGCTTGTCCCAAATCGCATCTCATTTCACCCATTATTTTAAGCAGGTGAGAAGAGTAAGAATTCCTACGAGAAGTGCTGTGAAGTGCATAAGACCTGGGGTTCGATGACCTGGGAAGAAAGAATGGCAGAGTGCGCTAAACTCGTCAGGATTTTTGAAATGGCACTTGGAGGCAAGTCGTATAGAAACCTTTTGTCACGTAGATGGGGCTTTTCAAAGGCAGCCAGCCCCTTGACTTTCCAAATTATTGTTCCAGAGTGGGAGCAAAGAACCAGATGTGTCCTAAAAGGAAGAAAATTAATCATTTAATTATTTTCCTGCATAATTCACCATTTAAAATGTTTCAGTTCTTTCTTCTTCTATTTTCCCCCTCACTTTAAGGGGAAAAACCAGCGAGTTCCAATAGCTCTTATGATAAAATAGCTATTTTCTAATATAGCATCAGTCTATGCTCAAGAGGAATGTCAAGAAAGTCAATAATTTTGCATCTTCTCTCAGTAAGTTTTAATTTTTTTTATTTGTCATTGATTTATTTTGGTTTCTGTAAGAACAAAAAAGGGGCCCTGGCACCCTTTACAATCATTCGAAATATAAAACAACATATAGTGACTCAAACACTAACAGCTTTACAATAATGAGCTTTGCAGAAGGTCCAACAATAGTCTTCCTTTGGGCACAGTTGGGTGCAAAACCGAAGAGACCTTCCTAAAGGACCCTGACAAATGCAAAAGGGTTCAGAAAAGAGCTAAGAGAATTACCTGAGGCCTGAAAAAAAAATCAGACTCTTAAAGAGAGACTAAGGCCATGTCTACATGTACAGCCCTGCAATGGGGCAGCTGTATGGATGCAGCTGAGCTGCTGCAGTGCATCTGGTGAAGATGCTCTACAGTGACAGAACTCTCCCATCGGCATAATAACACCACCTCCATGAATGGCAGAAGTTATGTTGGTGGGTGAAGCTCTCCTGCTGATATAGCGCTGTGCACACAAGCCCTTATGTTGGTGTAACTTATGTTGCTCAGGGAGGTGGTTTATTCACACTCCTAAGCGACATAAATTATGCCGGCATAAACTGTATTGTAGACATATCCTAAGGAAGTTCAATCTATTTAGCGTAACAACGAGAAAAGAAGAAGTGACTTGATCACAGTCCATAAACACCTGGGGAGGAGATTTCTCAATGTAGATGGCTCTTTGCTCTAGCAGATAGCAGCAGACCCAGCTTCACTGGCTGGCAGCTGAAGCTAGACAAACTCAGGTTAGAGGTATGCTGTGAAATTTTAACAGAGGGGAAATTCACCACTAGAAAATGTACCTAGCCATGTGGTGGATTCTCCATCAGCTAGAGTTTTTAAATATAGATTAGAGGTCACTTTTATAAAGATGTTATGGGACTGATTCAGTTACTGACATTCACTGTCCTGTGTTATGTAGTAAATCAGATTAGACATGATCTGTTCTGGCTCAAAAAAAAAAGAGATTTGATGAATCTTTCCAAACATTTCCCTCTTTTACACTGAGAAGCTACATCTTAAGTTCCTCCAATGAGGACAACTTTGTCAGTATGTCAAAGAGCAGTGCATTCTGAGCTACATCTGCATCAATTTCAAGTTGGGGGGGGCACCGTGGTTCACTCCATTGGTCACCCTGTCTATGTTAGGTTGACTTACAGCCACTGCAATAATTACTGTGTTTTTTCATGTGCTTGCTACCTTCCTTCTGTCAATGGTGCACTCTCTCTCCTCAAACCCCATCCCCATCCCAAAGCTGCTCCTGAGTTATGCCTGTGTAAATGCAAAGAATCACACATTGTCAGTGGGAGTTGCACCCACTCCTAATGGCCCAGCACATAGGAATCCCTGCATCCTGATGTTCTGGCAGCACAGGCTGTGTCAGGTAGTGTGGGAGCTAGAAAACCAGAAAAGCATGCCCTGTTCTTCTGAGTCCAGCAGCCCCAGAGGAAATATCAACTCTGTGTTTATTGCAATTACTCTACAAATGGCACTATGCTGAGTTCCTTTTGATCAGCAAACACCCATCTTCGCCCCCACTCATACCTACTAGCAACCGAGAGAGAAAAAGGAAGAACGCGTCGATTTCCTTTAGCTATTTGTTTTTACTTATTTTCTGCTTTGATTTTTAGCCTGATTTTTCTTGCCAAAAAGGAATTGTATCAAGTGCATGTAAATTGTTACGGAAAACTGTGATCTGTTTCTGCCACTGGATGTGGGGGAGCACCAACAACTTTCTGTACAAATGTCGTAAGTAAAATGCATTTGAATTTCACTTTCTACATCTGTGTATACATCCCTGGAGTGAATTTCCCTGGTTTTTAAGGTTCTGTTTTGACACTGATTAGACCATCAGGAAAACTGCCATTTATTGTGAGACAAATAACATCCCATTTCCCAAGATAGATCCAGAACAGATTAAAGACACAGATAACCCCTTCGATTGCTACATCTTCAAAGGAAAAGATGTTCCTACCATCATGCACTTCCCGCTCTTCAACATCATAAATTGTCCAGGTAACTTAATTGTACACCACTCTTCTAAAACTCTACGGGCTAGATTCGCAAACAGACTTAGGTGCCTCATTGCCAGTTTAGCCACCGAAATGTCAGGATCAGGCCAAACTGGGAATCACAAAACCCCTCCTCCACTGCCACCAAACTCTGTAGGAGGTCACACTTGCTCAGTGCCTCAGATTTTGCAGGAAAGTGTCTGTGTTTCTGTCTCTGGGCATGTGCACTGCTGCCCCATCCCAGGCTTCCAGATGCCTAAGCCCCAGAATGATGCACAAACTGGGGGAAGAGAGGTGTTCCTCTGCCTCACTGGGCTGTGAGCCCCAATCTGGCTCCTGCTGGATTGGGCCCCTCATGTGTGCACTGACAATTGCGGGAGGAGGAGGGAGGCCCTCCTTCATAACTACTAGCCCAGGGGTTACACCAGTCACACCTCCTGCACCCCAACCCCTGCTCTGAACCCCCATTGCAACCCTCCTGCACCCCAACCCCCTGCTAGTACCCTGCAGCAATGAGTTCCACAGGTCACTCATGTGCTCTACTAAATAATCTCCCATCACCAGTTTTAAATGTGTTGCTTTTCAATTCATTGAGACTCATCCTGGGGACAGAAATTAGTCCCTTTCGTTCATGTTAAACAAGCCAAAAGTGCAAATACTTATTGATCAATGTTTTAAATTGTTTTATTTATATTTTACCCAAATCAAATGGATTTCTCTGGATTTCCACCCTGTGTAATTGAGAGGCGATGTAGCAGAACAGCCCACCTTCAGTGGTGAGTAGAAAGGGGATCTAACTGGTGTCACTTACACTTCCTCTTGGCCTGTTGACATGTGAATTACATGAGATACAGACTCTCTTGGACTCATTGGACAGATTCAGCTTTGACCTGCTGCACTATAAATGCAAATGTAGATCCTCGAAAGGACTTGGGCACCTAACTTCCATCAATCTTCCAGCTGCCCAGCAAAGAAAGGCGGCTGGAAGATCTTTGTTTTTCCGAGTTTGCAAAGAAAGGGAAATAAAATAGATAAACTGAGGAGGGTAGGGAAGATGGGAGGTGGGGAGGACTCATCAGTAGAACATCTCCTTGTGGCCAGATGTGGCATAACGTCTCTCTCCCCATCTGGAGCCCCCAGCTGATGGACACTCTGGTGGACCGCCTTTTCCCAGTACTCAGCCCTTGGACCAGGTCACAATGTGAATCCACCCATTCCAGTGTACCAAGGACCCGCAAATAAAAGTCCAGGGTCCTTATAGCAGGTCTCTGGCACCAACTCTGGTTCCTAGGGAACTTGCACAACCTTGCCCCATGGCTTCTAGTCGTCCTTGTCCCCTTCTCAAGGACTTCATGCCAGTTTCTCCTGTAGCTGGTAGGGGAACCCTGGCCCTCGCACTACCCGGGTTCCAGTCCAGGGGTGCTATAACCAACAGTCAAGGTCCACTCCTTTCCCAGGCTTCTTCCTCCACAACCTCTCTAGGTTCAGCTTTGTTTCATGTCCAGGGCTCTCCCCTGGAATCCTCTAACACAAATCCCAAGCTAAAAGGATAAACTCAAACCAATTTCCACCCTCCTCAGGCTTGGTCTCTCATCTGTCCCTGCTGCTTTGTTCCTATGCTGAGCAACTCCCAGCATTCTCTTCCTGGTTCTCCATATCCTGCACTTTTATCAGGGCTTAGTATTGGAGCCTGCTCTGTTCCAGTAGCTGCTTTGTCTCACAGCCTCTTGCCAGATTTCCACACTCAGGGGACAGTCTCAGGGGCTTCTGTGTCTCTCCACTGCCTAATCCAGAGAGAGGTCCTCCTTGCAGCCCTCTTCTTCTCTGAAACTCCTGCCTTCATGGAGACCACCCTGCTCCCTCCCAAGCTAGGACTTACCTTCAGCTAAGTCTGGCTCTCCCGCCACGTGTAGCCAGGTAACATAACTGTCCCACACTAACCCTTCCAGGGTCTGTGTGGGCTACACACCCCATCTTAGCAGTGTAGGTTGGTAGGTAGGTAGGTAGGTAGGTAGGTAGATAAGCTCCCTTAAAAGCATGAGATGGGCTTAAAATCTTGACATTGTTAACAAAACAATAAGTGCCTGACTATTTGTATTTGTTTGCTGGTTTCTGCACCTTTACAGTACATTAGTGTCACATTTTCAGGTTTTTCTCTGAAACCTAAGGACTGGAAACTTACTTTTGAAAATATAAATAACAGCTACGATCCTCACCTAATCCTTTGTCTGCAGGATCTGGAGCTTCAAGAAAAAGAAAATGAAATATTGTGAGACTCACAAACAAACTGAAGGGGGACCTGATAACAGTCTTCAAATATTTTAAGGGATGTTATAAAGAGGATAGGATCAACTGTTCCCGGTGTCCATTGAAGATAGGAGAAGCAAAGGGCTTAATCTACAGCAAGGGAGATTTAGGTTAGCTATTCGAATCATAGGATTAGAAGGGACTCAAGGATCATCTACTCTAGCCCCTTGCCAAGATGCAGGATTTGTTGTGTCTAAACCGTCCCAGACAGATGGCTTCAGCCGCCTTTTGAAAACCTCCAGTGAAGAAGCTTCCACAACCTCCCTTGGCGTCTGTTCTCTTGTCCAACTGTTCTTACAATTAGGGAGTTTTCCCTGAGATTTAATCTAAATCTGCTATGCTGTAGTTTGAACCCATTGCCGTTTGTCCTGCCCTCTGTGGCAAGAGAGAACAACTTTTCTCCATCTTCTCTATGGCAGCCTTTTAAGACAGCTGTTGTGTGTCCCTTGAACCTCCGCTTTTCCAAACTAAACATACCCAGTTCCTTCAGCCTTTGCTCATATGGCTGCAATTCATCCTTCTGATTATCTTTGTCTCCTGCCTCTGGATCCTTTCCAGCTTCTCTACATCCTTTCTGTACATTAGTGACCAAAACTGGACACTGTGCTGCAGCTGAGGCCTAACCAGTGCTGAGTAGAGCAGTGTTATCACCTCCTCTGACTTGCATGCTATGCCTCTGTTTATGCAACCTAAAATTGTATTTGCTTTTTTTGCCCAGATCCTTCTCAGCAGTGCAGGTGCCAAGCCAGTTTTCCCCAATTCTGTATTTGTGCGTTTGGTTTTGATTCCCTAAGTGTAGCATCTTACATTTGTCTTTGTTGAATTTCATTTTGTTCTCTATAGCCCAGTTCTCCAATTTATCAAGATCCCTTTGAATCATACCTCTGTCCTACGAAGTCCTCTAGCTTTGTGTCATCTGCAGATTTGATCAGGATGCTCTCTATTCCTACATGCAGGTTTTAATAAAGCTGTTGAACAACACCAGACCCAGAACAGATCCCTGAGGAACTCCACCCGAGACCTCCTTCCAATCCAACATCATTCCATTTATAGCTACTCTTTCTTTGCAGTTGTTTAACCAATTATGGATACACTTAATGGTAGTTCTATCAAACCTGCATTTCTCCAGTTTACTTATCAGAATGTCATATGGGACAGTGTCGAAACCCATGCTGAAGTCCAGGTATACTATGTCCACTGAATTCCCCCATCCACCAAATCAGTTGCCTGTCAAAGAAGGAAATCAAGTTGGTTTGGCATGATTTGTTCTAGGTAAATCCAGGCTGGCTGCTAGTGATTATCCCTTCATTCTCCAGGTATTCGCATATTAAATATTTTATACATTGCTTTAGTAGTTTCCCAGATGTTGAAATCAGCCTGATTGGTCCATAGTTTCCCAGCTCGTCATTTTTCCAATTTTTAAAGATGAACACTTTGTTAGCCCTTCTCCAGTCTTCTGGGACCTCTCCTGTCATCCGTAAGTTGAAAATATAATTGCCAGTGGTTCTGAGATGTCTTCAGCTAATTCCTTCAGTACCCTCAGGGAATAGCATCTAGCCCTGCTGATTTCAATTCATTCAAATTGGTCAGAAAATCCGTGATGTGTTCTTTACTTATGCAGATCTGCTTTCCTTCCCCTTTATTGTCTATGATAATGTCACTAGTTGTCCAATCACATGTTATTTTGTGTGGGGGGAAAAAAACTAGGAAAAACTTTCTAACTCTAAGGGTAATTACAGTTTCTAACTCTAAGGGTAGTTAGGCTTCCAAGGGACGTAGTGGAATCCCCATCTGAAGATTTTAGAAACAGCTTGGACAAACACTTGTCAGGAATGGTCTAGGCTCACGTGGTCCTGCCTCAGAACAGGGAGCTGGAGGTGCTGACATCTCAAAGTCCCTTTCAGCCTGACGTTTCTGTGATTCTATGAAAACCTCAGCAGCTGTCCTTGTTGTTCCCCTGCCTTTTTAGGTACTATGGTTCTGGGAGCAGTAAAACTGTAAAAGCAGTACCACTGTTTCCCTCTATTTGGCACTTACCCACCCTTTTTTTTTTCTAGATGAAATACAGCACTTCAGAGACAGGTTTACCATCTTTACTTCATCCTACCCAGAAGACGATGTCAAAGAACTCCTCAAAGGAGCAAAGATGAATTTGTCCAACAACAAGGAGAAGATTTTGAATGAGATCCAGCAGATTGTGTCTTCCTCCACCAAGGAGTTTTAAAACTACATCTCGGTTTGGCTCATGCTCATGAAGGGCGGAAAATCTGTGCCTGGCTCTGACTCGCACATTTCCAGCGAGGCTTTTCACTGTGACCATTTAGAAGCTAAGTACAGCAGGGAGGAGTTAGTTTTCCTGGATAAGATTCACACAGGGATTTAGGCACCTATCTGCCCCTGTAGGTGCCTGAGTCCCAGATTTACACACCCCTGGAATTCACAAAACTCTTGCTCAGCTGCTGCAGAACCCTGTAGTGTCTAAACTCCCTTGGCATTTAAGTTGTTGCAGTGAAGGTTCCCTGGGTGTCTATGTTTCAGCCTCGGGGCATGTGCACTGCAGCTGCCATCTTGATGTCCAGAGGCCTAAGCCCCACAGTGATTCTTGACCCGCGAAAGACAGGTGTTCCTCTGACTACCTCACCTATGGGGCCTGAGCCGTGGTGCAAGAAGGAGGAAGATGGCTTCCCTCAGAACTGTTAGCCCAGTAGTCAGTGTACTTAGCTGGGACGGAGGAGACTCCAGGTCAAGTCCCCTCACTGCCTAAGTGGGAGAAGGGATTAGAAGAGACATCTTCTACCTCTGAGGTGAGGGCCCTCATCACTGGGCAGTGGGACAGTGTCATGGTGCGGGGGCGAGGGGGCAGGGATGGCAGCTTCAATCCCCATGTTGAAGCTGTTCCACTGCTGATTAAAGAGAAATTTAGATAGAGAGAAAGAGCAAGGTTGATGGCTGCAACACTCCCCTCTGAGTTCACAAATCCGGGCTCTAGTCCCCACGCTTATAGCACGCAGCGGTGGGCCCCATAGGTGAGCTATGCAGATGAACACCTGTCTTTCCCCAGTTTGTGCATTGCTGTGGGGCTTAGACATCTGTATGCCTAGAGCAGGGCAGCCGTGCGCATGCCCACAGGCACCTAGGGAACTCTTACTTCCAAAACGTAGGGGTCGACTGCAATAAGGCGTCTACAGTGTCCAGTGACAGTGGAGTGGGGGGTTGAAAATCCATCCCTTTTTGTTCAAATTTACAGTAAACTATTAGGAAGCCATGAGACCTACCGAGGAGAATTCTAATGCATTGTAGGCTTTATTTATTGACTGTTCAATTGGCAGCACAAAAGAAGGTTGTGCTGTTATTACAAACCGCCCAGGGCTAGTGATACAGAAATTAAATAGCGAAAGAAGAGGACCCCATTACAGATAAGAGGCGAGGTTCTGAGCTCAGTGAGAAAGCAAAGGACCAGCTCCCCTCTGCCTGCAAGGCAGAAGGTATTTGAGCTGGGATCTGCCATCTCGCAGGTGGCTGCCAGAACCACTGGGCTGTGACGTATTCAGATATGGAGCATCCTCAGTTGCTCCTACTGAAGCTGTTCCACTGGGGCTGAATAACAAAAGGTCAAGGGGTGGTGGGATATTGGGCCCCTCCCTTTCTAGCGAAGTGCTCTAACCAGCAGGCTAGATAGTCATTCTCATGACATCTCAGGCCAGGTCTACACTACACATTGGATCATCCATTGGCCTCCAGTGGGGTGAGACTGATTTACACCAGATAGGGGATCTGGCCAATTGACTCCAAAGAAAACAATGATTTAATCCAGCCGGGGAGCTGAAGTGGCATTCTAGCCCTCGTGGTTGGAGAGGAAACCTGGAAATGTGACCCCTACATGCTCAGGAGCCAGAAGATGAATAACCCTCCACCCAACAGTTTATCTTTTGTTTTGTTTATATCTCATCATTTTTAAGCCATTCTCATTGTTTTTTCAGATCTGGCTCATTAAGTTTGCATACATGGGGTTGAATTTATGGGCTTGCCTTTGGGCCAGTTTCCCCTGAGATCACAGGGTGTGATTGCAGCTGGTGCGGACAGTCCCTAGCACACCTTACTCTAACTATCAAGTGCTGGAGCATTAAAGCCACAGTAGTGCACGCTTCAGCGCAGACTTGCCGTGCAAGGAAGGTCATAGAGCTCCGCTGGGCTCCTCCAGCCTAGGCTGAAGCAGACAGTGCTGCAGCGCCATTGCTCCGGTACCTGAGTGAGCTAGATTAAAGCTGACTCAATTGTGTCTACATATGCTGCAGTCGCACCCCATGATTGCAGTGCAGACATACCCTTCACAGCAGTGTTAGTTTGAGGTCACTTGAGTGTCACTTGAGCTGTTGCTTTTTTCTCTTGAAAAAAATACATGTTTTTATTGTAAAAACCCTCAATTGTGGGGTTTGTTATTGTACCCTGGATTTTTAAACTTTCTAACCAATTTCAGGCAGTTTTATTGGGTTATCTTTTTGTATTCTGGGCAATCTGTTTAGGCAAAATTTTAAAAAAACAAAGTAACACTATTTTTTTAAAGAACTCCTGTAACCAGTGTGAAAGCTCTAACAGGTCTTTTTACATTTTAATTTAGTATTGTAAAGCCCTTCTTTGCATGAGGGTTTTGTCAAACATTGCTATTCCCCGGGGATTTATTTCTTCACAATTCACATTCCTGTAAACTAATTTTACAGGGTTTTTTCTTACTCTGCAAGGCGTTCAGGCAACAACAACTACAACAATCACTAAAATTACTTAAATCTTTCTGTAAGTTGTATCACAGAGATGATAGTTATTGATAGTTATTATTGATAGTTATGAAGGATATTAAATAAATAGCATTTTTTTAAATGTAAACCATGACAATGTACATCAGTAAATAATCTCCATAAATGAAGGCTGGGCTACTTCAGTGGTCCTTGATCATGTGCAAACAACAGAAGGGTTTTATTTAGCATTGCCTGCTGCAGTTGAGGTGTCCCCTTCAGCCATTTCACTTAGAAGCTACAGGCAAGACACTGGGAGTTGTCGTCAGTTGTCGGCTGCATTTGTGTGTTCTCTCTATGTGCCGTACCAACTCTGCACAGGTAGCTATTTCAGCAGACCTCAGTCGAACTGCTCAAGAAGACCACAGACTCGGTATGACACTCTGTACCCCATATTCACCAGAGTGATATGATTATGATATTATTATGATGCATCTTGTACAAAATATGTCATGTGAGGTGTCAGTGGAAGTTATGGTTTGCTGAATATGATTATCCTATTTGTATGCATGTATCATTTTTGTATCTCTAGTTATGAATATTGACTGTGCATCTGTATTTCAGATGTGCTTACTCCTAGGTGACACCCACAAGCTAGTTTATATTCAGTCTAGCCAGCACATTGTGAGTATACTATTCAAGGTAATGGCCCATTGGCAAAAACAATGGGTCATGGGATAAGCTTATCTTTACCTGAAGGGCTTTCCTGCGGATGCTTCAGCCAGAATATAAGTAATAGATGCTATGACTCATCAAAGCATGCACGGGCATGTGACTAGATCATGTGATTCTGGACTCCATCTTGTGCCTGTACTTTTCCACAAACTGTGCCAGGAACTTTGCTTGGAACAAAGAAGTTCTCTCCACATGGCAGAAGCTATAAAAGGGGGAAGTGACATCATCACTGGGCCTCACTCCCTCTACAACTCAACACCCAGAAACACCTTGAGGAAAAAAAGACTGAACTGGGAATGTGGGCCAGGTTGAAGGGATTTCTAGCCTGTGTATGGAAGATTGGTGGACTGTTTGTACCATCAGGGTGAGACACTGCTCAATGCAAATCCTGTCTAGTTTATAGAACTTAGATTGCAATTTTGTTTTATTTCTTAGGTGATGTACTTTGATCTATATGCTATTACTTATAATCTCTCCTTCTGTAGTTAATAAATCTGTTTTATATTTTTTACCTAAAACAGTGTCTTGTTTGAAGTGCAAAGGGAAATCTGCTCAGGAACAGGGGCTGGTGCATTGTCCTCTCTACATTGAGGGCAGGGTGGACTGGATAATAAACATACCATGGTCAGGGTTTTGACCAGGGCAAGACGGTACAAGGGTTCCTAGGGAGGGGGCTGAAGCTTCTCTATTGTTGAGTGACTGGCAACTGCATTCATGTAGCTGCAGATGGGTATGTCCCTGCCTGTGTAAATGCTTGTGTGAGCGCAGGACCGGGAGAGGTCTGCAACTTGTCACAGCATCACAGTGAGTAAGGGAGTCCCGGCTGGTGAGACAGAAGGCTCAGCAGTACCCCAGTTCCACGTTACACCCCAGGGTAATAGGTCACACTCACTCAGCGGTGAAGGCACTCAGCCAAGTTTATTGTCAATGAAGCATAGCCCTAGCACCCTATATGTACGGCAGGTACACAAGCACATGTATGTTCGTTACGATGGACTCAGCTCAGTGAGAAGTGTGATTTTTCTACTCCCCCCTCAGCTGGACCAAGACAACCCTTCTGCGACCCCTTTTGATGCACTGATACAAACGAGTTACATATTGCCCCTCTGATGTGGTGAGTTACCACCGTTTACCTTGTACTTGTTGGTTCCATCAAAACATCTCTATCCATCACACTGTCATACTGACCATATCTTTATGTAAGGGGACAGTTGTCCCCTTACTAACATTCAGTATGGGTGTTTTGGTTGGCTAGCTCCCAGTACTAAAAGGGGAAGGGTCTATGGGAAATCAGGACCCTGAGACTGATAGTCCGCAGGAACAATGGGGAGAGGCCAATGCTCCAGGCCAATGCTCAGCCTGAATAACAGGGCGGGCAGGCTAATGAGGGAGTCAGGAGGCCAGGGAGGTCCCGTCCTCCGTGGGATCTGGAATTGCTTGGGTCAGATAGAGTGGGGCCGAGCTAAAGAAAAGTAGGGGCGCAAGCTGAGCTGGGGAGCAGAGCTGTGCCAGATCCAGAGAGAGCAGACCCTGTCCTGGGAGCAGAGCTGCAGCCCCAAAGCCAGATGTACAGCCCAGAGAGAGCAGACTTGCCCTGGGAGCAGAGCTGCAGCAACCAGAGCCAGAGGGGCCAGAAAAGTACCCACAAAGCAGGTCAGTACCAGTGTGGACACAAGAACAAATGGATATAAACTGGCCCCCAGGAAGTTTAGACTTGAAGTTAGACAAAGGTTTCTAACCAGCAGAGGAGTGAAGTTTTGGAATAGCCTTCCAAGGGAAGCAGTGGGGGCAAAAGATCTATCTGGCTTTAAGATTAAACTTGATAAATTTATGGAGGAGATGGTATGATGGGATAACGTGATTTTGGTAATTAATTGATCTTTAAATATTCATGGTAAATAGGCCTAATGGCCTGTGATGGGATATTAGATGGGTGGGATCTGAGTTACGCAGGAAAGAATTTTCTTTATAGATTCATAGATTCATAGATACTAAGGTCAGAAGGGACCACTCTGATCATCTAGTCCGACCTCCTGCACAGCGCAGGCCACAGAATGTCACCCACCACTCCTATGAAAAATCTCACCCATGTCTGAGCTATTGAAGTCCTCAAATCATGGTTCAAAACTTCAAAGAGCAGAGAAGCCTCCCTCCAGTCAACCATGCCCCATGCTACAGAGGAAGGCAAAAAAACCTCCAGGGCCTCTCCAATCTGCCCTGGAGGAAAACTCCCTCCCGACCCCAAACATGGCAATCAGCCAAACCCTGAGCACATGGGCAAGATTCACCAGCCAGATACCCAGGAAAGAGTTTTCTATAGTAAATCAGATCCCATCCATCTAATATCCCATCTCAGGGGATTTGGCCTATTTACCCTGAATATT